>NW_015505538.1:39364-55475 GCF_001515645.1 Sinocyclocheilus grahami | reverse complement strand
CAAGCTCTTGTTCTGTCCAGGCTGGACTATTGCAATGCTGTCTTGGCAGGTCTTCCAGCCAGTTCTATCAAATCTCTACAACTAATTCAGAATGCGGCTGCAAGATTAGTCTTTAACGAGCCGCAAAGAATGCATGTCACACCTCTGTTCATCAATTTGCACTGGCTACCTTCCTTTTTTTTTAATTTTAATTAATTTTTTTATTTTATTTTATTCCGCAAGGATGCATTACATTGATCAAAAGTGACAGTTAACACATTTATAATATTACAAAATGTTTCTTTTTCAAATAAATGTTGTTCTTTTGAACCCTCTATTCATCACAAAATCCAGAAAAAATGTATCATGGTTGCCACAAAAATATGAAACCGCACAACTGTTTTCAACATTGATAATAATAATAAAAAATTAATGTTTCTTGAGCAGCAAATCGGCATATTAGAATGATTTCTGAAGATCATGTGACACTGAAGACTGGAGGAATGATGCTGAAAATTCATCTTAGCATCAATTAAATAAATTAAATTTTAAAATATATTCAAATAGATATTTTAAATAATATTTTGGTAATAATATTCCACAATATTGCTGTTTTACTCTATATTTCATTAAATAAATGCAGCCTTGGTGAGCAGAAGAGGCTTCTTTCAAAAACATTAATTTTGTTTATTCGGTAACGCTTTACAATAAGGTTAATTAGTTAACATTAGTTAACTACTTTAGTTAACATGAACTAAGAATGAACAACACTTCTACAGCATTTATTAATCTTAGTTAGTTAATTTCAACATTTACCAATGCATTATTAAAATCAAAAGTTGTGCTTGTTAAGATTAGTTAATGCACTGTGAACTAACATAAACAATGAACGACTGTATTTTCATTAACTAACATTACAAAATGTTTCTTTTTCAAATAAATGTTGTTCTTTTGAACCCTCTATTCATCACAAAATCCAGAAAAAATGTATCATGGTTGCCACAAAAATATGAAACCGCACAACTGTTTTCAACATTGATAATAATAATAAAAAATGAATGTTTCTTGAGCAGCAAATCGGCATATTAGAATGATTTCTGAAGGATCATGTGACACCGAAGACTGGAGTAATGATGCTGAAAATTCATCTTAGCATCAATTAAATAAATTAAATTTTAAAATATATTCAAATAGATATTTTAAATAATATTTTGGTAATAATATTCCACAATATTGCTGTTTTACTCTATATTTCATTAAATAAATGCAGCCTTGGTGAGCAGAAGAGGCTTCTTTCAAAAACATTAATTTTGTTTATTCGGTAACGCTTTACAATAAGGTTAATTAGTTAACATTAGTTAACTACTTTAGTTAACATGAACTAAGAATGAACAACACTTCTACAGCATTTATTAATCTTAGTTAGTTAATTTCAACATTTACCAATGCATTATTAAAATCAAAAGTTGTGCTTGTTAACATTAGTTAATGCACTGTGAACTAACATAAACAATGAACGACTGTATTTTCATTAACTAACATTAACAAAGATGAATAAATACTGTAATAAATGTATTGTTCATTGTTTCTTCATGTTAGTTAATACATTAACATAACTGAGCCTTATTGTAAAGTGTTACTGTTTACTTCCTCAAAATGACTAAAATAATCTTTAACAGAACCATTAATGGTTCTAAATCAGAACCAGAACCATCACGTTCCAGCATGTTTATGTGAAGCTCCTGCTTGGTTGGTTGGTGGAAAGACATTATTTCCGGATCCGGTCCGCCATGTGGTTTGCGACTCTAGCTCCATCTTTTTGTTGGAATCTATATCTTACTATCACTCTCTGTTGTTTAAACTGCTAAAATATAACTTAACTCTTACCATATTTCTGATATTATCTATCAAACTAATTTGATATCGTTTGCTTTTTTATCTAAACCGCTAGCGCAGCGCGTTAGCATTCCGTTAGCCTGTTAGCATGTCATTCGCACCTACCGTTTCTTTGATCTCTCACTCCGTTTTTCATGAGTTCATCAAACAACTGTGGTAAGTCGGAATCATTCAACAATCACGGTGAATAATGGCTTCTTCTCCACTGCACTGCTTGCCACATGTTTAGTGTAGCTTTCTCTGTCAGCAGCGAGGGATTCACATGTGATAAATGCAGGGAAATTTCAGAACCAGAGACATGCATCCAAACTTTAATTGAGGATAGTAAGAATGCGAGGCCTCTCTCTCTCTCTCTCTGGTCCCACAACCCACTGCATGAGAGGACAAGGCAAGGAATGTAATCCAACCACACACTCATAGATTACCTCACCCTCCTCCAACTCTCTCTCTCTCTCTCTCTCGCCCTCTCGTGATATTGCTGCCAGGTCGGAATGTTTTTCTTAGCCTCTCCTACACACTTTCACACACACGGCCCTCTCCTCTCCATTCTACCCCCCGATCCTGTCCCATCTCTCTCTCTCTCTCTCGGGGTGGGTGGGTCTGGTCTAGTAGAGCTGTTCTGAGTTAAACCCCCTCACTGTGATCTCACACTCTCTCATGTCTAAACCTGCCCGCTGGAGCTGCTGCTGTTCTTACTCGTGCGTTTGGGTTTGGTACAAAAATCACATTTTTGCCACTCCTCCCACTGGTGGGTGAAACTTACAGGGCAAAAGTATTTGTTGCAGGCCCTGAAATGTATATTTTGATCAGATTTTCTAATTAAAGCCGTTATTTATGTCCTCAGTGTCCCATGATCTTTCAGAAATCATTCTAATATGCTAATATGTTGATTTGCTGCTCAAGAAACATTTCTGATTATTATCAATGCTGAAAACAGTTGTGCTGCCAAATATTTTCATGGAAACTGGTGAGTTTGGGGTTGGAATGATTTTTTTTTTATTCCGCAAGGATGCATTACATTGATCAAAAGTGACAGTTAACACATTTATAATATTACAAAATGTTTCTTTTTCAAATAAATGTTGTTCTTTTGAACCCTCTATTCATCACAAAATCCAGAAAAAATGTATCATGGTTGCCACAAAAATATGAAACCGCACAACTGTTTTCAACATTGATAATAATAATAAAAAATTAATGTTTCTTGAGCAGCAAATCGGCATATTAGAATGATTTCTGAAGATCATGTGACACTGAAGACTGGAGGAATGATGCTGAAAATTCATCTTAGCATCAATTAAATAAATTAAATTTTAAAATATATTCAAATAGATATTTTAAATAATATTTTGGTAATAATATTCCACAATATTGCTGTTTTACTCTATATTTCATTAAATAAATGCAGCCTTGGTGAGCAGAAGAGGCTTCTTTCAAAAACATTAATTTTGTTTATTCGGTAACGCTTTACAATAAGGTTAATTAGTTAACATTAGTTAACTACTTTAGTTAACATGAACTAAGAATGAACAACACTTCTACAGCATTTATTAATCTTAGTTAGTTAATTTCAACATTTACCAATGCATTATTAAAATCAAAAGTTGTGCTTGTTAACATTAGTTAATGCACTGTGAACTAACATAAACAATGAACGACTGTATTTTCATTAACTAACATTAACAAAGATGAATAAATACTGTAATAAATGTATTGTTCATTGTTTCTTCATGTTAGTTAATACATTAACATAACTGAGCCTTATTGTAAAGTGTTACTGTTTACTTCCTCAAAATGACTAAAATAATCTTTAACAGAACCATTAATGGTTCTAAATCAGAACCAGAACCATCACGTTCCAGCATGTTTATGTGAAGCTCCTGCTTGGTTGGTTGGTGGAAAGACATTATTTCCGGATCCGGTCCGCCATGTGGTTTGCGACTCTAGCTCCGTCTTTTTGTTGGAATCTATATCTTACTATCACTCTCTGTTGTTTAAACTGCTAAAATATAACTTAACTCTTACCATATTTCTGATATTATCTATCAAACTAATTTGATATCATTTGCTTTTTTATCTAAACCGCTAGCGCAGCGCGTTAGCATTCCGTTAGCCTGTTAGCATGTCATTCGCACCTACCGTTTCTTTGATCTCTCACTCCGTTTTTCATGAGTTCATCAAACAACTGTGGTAAGTCGGAATCATTCAACAATCACGGTGAATAATGGCTTCTTCTCCACTGCACTGCTTGCCACATGTTTAGTGTAGCTTTCTCTGTCAGCAGCGAGGGATTCACATGTGATAAATGCAGGGAAATTTCAGAACCAGAGACATGCATCCAAACGTTAATTGAGGATAGTAAGAATGCGAGGGCCTTAGATATGGCTTTGGATCAAGCGGTAACCTTACAATCTCTCTCTTGAATCCATCACGAAAGTGACTTAAACTGCAATTCATCGATTGGCTGCTAGAGACTTGCTCCAAAAGGAACTCAATCCCGACGGCAGCCATAGTGCGCCAGAACACCCACCAGCTTATTGGTGGAGAGGAGACAGAGTGAAGAAGCCAATCAGCAGAAATGGGGATGGTTAGGAGGCCATGATGGTCAGCGGCCAATGGGCACATTTTGTTACATCCCTATTCTTTTATGAAGGACATCCTGGGATTTTTAATGACCACAGAGAGTCAGGACCTTGGTTTAACATCTCATCCGAAGGACGGTGCTTTTTGTCAGTATAGTGTCCCCGTCACTACACTGGGGTGTTAGGACCCACACAGACCACAGGGTGAGCACTCCCTGCTGGCCTCACTAACACCTCCTCCAGCAGCAACCTAGTTTTCCCAGGAGGTCTTCCATCCAGGTACTGACCAGGCTCAACCCTGCTTAGCTTCAGTGGGCAACCAGTCTTGGGCTGCAGGGTGATATGGCTGCTGGCTAAAACAGTAGCATATAGCATTAGCTCCTTAGCCTGAGCTAACTTGATCAAAGACACTAGAAGGCAAGCCTGTAACCTTTAACCAAAAAAGCGTAACGGCTAACGCTTCCGCTTTGGCAGTATGTGGGAAAGGATGTTTTTTTTTTTATGGATGTCTATGGAGGAGAGGCTTCACTGCGCTGAATAAACAGTTTTTTAGAGGAAACGGCTTATCATTTAATGAATCCGACAGCCTATCAGCTAATCTCCAACATGTTTTACACTAAGCAATACTTTTGGATTAAACTATTTTTAGAGTTTACACCGAAAAAAATGCTGTTTTATAAGAGAAGTCACTGACTTTTTACGACAGGTGGGATTTAGCTTACGACATTTCTCATTCATTCCTATGGTATCCGTAAACGGCGACTGAGTGTCACACAACTCTGACAGTAATTCAATGATGTCTTGTAATTCAAGGCTGTAATGTGTGCCTTAATAACCAATCACGTGATCCAAGTTGACCATTACGCGTTTTCCAATAGTAAGTAATACAGACCCTCTCATCTCCCTATAGTAAGAAAATCTCTGACTTGATCACGTCAAGCTAGGTAGGCGTGGTTTCAGCAACCAGGCACCTCAGCTCCACCCATGTCCCGCCTCTTTGCCCATTTTCGATTATCCAGGAGTGACGTGCAGTGACACGCTGCCAAGATGGCATCCACTTTGGGCTTCAAAAATGCTCTGCAGAAACCTATGGGTGACGTCACGGACACTACGTCCATTGTTTTATACAGTCTATGCTTTGGATGCGCCTAGCTTAGCGAGTCCCGTACATTGTTCGGTTCCGGTTGCAGAGCCCCCGCAGCAGGGTGACTGAAAGGCGGCATAGACGTGGTACAAAACACCGCTCTTCCGTTTTGATCAAAACATTAAACCGGTTCTCCCCACTCAGTGATGCACCCACTGAGAAACCTGTTGAAACAGGCCCAGTTAATGGCGATTCTATTGTATGGAACGTGAAAATAGAGACACCAGCCACGTTTAGCATTAGCCACCATGTTTTAGTGACAACGGCAGACTGTTGTCACTCAATGGCTGGATGTCTAAGTGGTGCCCACAGAATAACATAGGTTTAATAGACAATAGGACAAGTTTTTGGGGCAGACCTGACCTGTTGAAAAGAGACCTGACCTGTTGTTTGTTCTTGACTAACTGGGGCCCAGGTCAGGAAGCAGACAGACTAAACCAACCGTCTGCTAGCTGCCTCACGTCACAGATATCAGTTAATTCTCAGCACATAGAGACTCTTTCACCTAGATATCATACTATAGGGACTGTGTCTGTTCCCCGAACTAGCAAATACAAAAAACGTCCTAACCAATTTAAGAGTAACAATTTAATTGATGTTCAACAAATAAAAAAACATATAATACAGAAAAACAAATGATAAAGCTTGGCTTAATGAATATTAGATCCCTTTCTTCAAAAGTGCTTAAATTATATGATTACAGATCATAACTTAGATGTGCTCTGTTTGACAGAAACCTGGCTAAAACCAGATGATTACATTATTTTAAACGAGTCTACCTCCCAAGATTACTGTTATAAACATGAGCTGCGTCCAAAAGGTAAAGGGGGATGTGTTGCTACAATTAATAGCAATATTTACAGTATTTCTCAGAGGTCTGGTTCCAATTTAAATTCATTTGAGGTAATGGTGCTTTCTATAACATTATCAAGTGTAATAAGTGTTAATGTTAAATCCTTTGTAATGTTTGTACTGGCTACTGTATACAGGCCACCAGGGCACATAGACTTTATCCAAGAATTTGCTGATTTTCTATTTGAGTTAGTGCTGGCTGCAGATAAAGTCTTAATTGTTGGTGATTTTAATATCCATGTAGATAATGAAAAAAATGCATTGGGATCAGCATTCATAGACATTCTGAACTCTATTGGGGTTAGACAACATGTGTCAGGACCTACTCATTGTCATAATCATACTTTAGATTTAATACTATCACATGGAATTGTCAATGTCAAATGTCAATGACACTTAAATTCTGCAGCAGAGTGACGATATCTGGGATCATTATCTAGTCTTGTGTATACTCCATATAGCTAAAGGTGCACATTCAACTCCTTGTTACAAATATGGTAGAACCATCACTTCTACAATAAAAGACTGCTTTGTTAATAATCTTCCTGATTGGTCTCAATTCCTCAGCATATCCAATAGCTCAGAAAAACTTGATGGTGTAACAAAATAATTGTATCAACTTGTTAAATCATCTAAACCAACAACATGTACAGTATGTTAGGTCCTATACCATCTAAGCTACTAAAAGAGGTGCTTCCAGAAGTCATTGATCATTAGGATGTCGTTAGGATATGTCCCAAAAACCTTTAAAAAACTGGCTGTTATTAAGCCTCTTATTAAAAAAACACAACTTGATTCTGGAGAATTAGTTAATTACAGACCAAACTCAAATCTCCCTTTTCTGTCAAAGATACTAGAAAAGGTCTGCTCTCATCAGAGTTACAAATGACCTGTTCTTACCATCTGATCATGGTTGTATTTCTTTATTAGTGCTACTGGATCTTAGTGCTGCGTTCGTCACTATCGACCACAATATACTTTTGAATAGACTAGAAAATTATGTTGGCATTTGTGGAATTGCATTGGCATGGTTCAAATCATATTTTTCTGACCGTCATCAATGCGTAGCAGTGAAAGAAGAAGTATCATATTCACAAGTGCAGTATGGAGTACCACAAGGCTCAGTACTACTACCATTGCTTTTCATGCTTTACGTGCTAATCATCAGGAAACATGGTGTTAGCTTTCACTGTTATGCTGATGATACTCAGCTCTATATTTCCTCACGGCCCGACGAAATATACCAATTCGCAAAACTAACAGAATGCATAGCTGATATAAAAAACTGGATGATTAGTATTTTCCTACTGTTAAGTTCTGAAAAAACATTCTGAAAAATCGTCTGCATGTAATCTAGAACACTATCTAGCACTTGATGGCTGTGCTGATAATTCTTCATCATCATTTAGGAATCTGGGTGTGCTATTTGATAGCAGTCTTTCCTTTGAAAGTCATGTTTCTAGCATTTGTAAAACCGCATTTTTCCATCTTAAAAACATATCTAAATTACGACCAATGTCAAATGCAGAAACGTTAATTCATGCGTTCATGACCTCAAGGTTAGATTATTGTAATGCTTTATTGGGTGGTTGCTCTGCATGCTTAATAAACAAAATCCAACTTGTCCAAAATGCAGCAGCTAGAGTTCTTACAAGAACCAGGAAGTATGACCATATTAGCCCGGTTCTGTCAACACTGCACTGGCTCCCTATTGAACAACAAATACATTTTAAAATCTTGCTAATTACTTATAAAGCTCTGAACGGTTTAGCTCCTCAGTACTCGAGCGAGCTCATATCGCATTATAGTCCTTCACGTGCGCTGCGATCTCAAAACTCTGGCCATTTGATAATACCTAGAATATCAAAATCAACTGCAGATGGCAGATCCTTTTCCTATTTAGTGCCCAAACTCTGGAACAATCTACCTAGCGTTGTTCAGGAGGCAGACACACTCTGTCACTCTGGCCCCTGACTGAGCCTGGTTTCTCCAAAGGTTTTTTTTTCTCTCCATTTCTGTCACCGATGAAGTTTTGGTTCCTTGCCACTGTCGCCTTTGGCTTTATTTAGTGCCCAAACTCTGGAACAATCTACCTAGCGTTGTTCAGGAGGCAGACACACTCTGTCACTCTGGCCCCTGACTGAGCCTGGTTTCTCCAAAGGTTTTTTTTTCTCTCCATTTCTGTCACCGATGAAGTTTTGGTTCCTTGCCACTGTCGCCTGTGGCTTGCTTAGTTGGGGATGCTTAATTTCTGGCAACATTGTTGACTTGACTGTACAGACACTATTGGAAGAGAACTGAACTGAGCTGGACGATTTGATCACTGAATCAACAATGAACTGACTTTAACTGATAAACTGACTGTTTTCTATTGTCCTCTTGCATTATCAGCACACGTTTTTTCTGTTAAACACTGCAAAGCTGCTTTGACACACTCTGTATTGTATAAAGCGCTATATAAATAAAGGTGACTTGACTGCAGTGTTTAAAATGCAGTGTCTGTACCTGCTCCAGTGAAGTCTGGCCTCTAGGTACAACATTTTTAATCAGGAACTGTCCTCCGGAGTCCAAGCTGAACCCGGTCTAATGCTCAGTGTTGCTGCTGTAGGTAATGCGGTTGCAGGTGCGGCGCTCATGAATCCTCTGTGGTCTCTGCGCCAAACCTGCAATGAAACGCATTCAGTCGCATTCTTTATGCAACAGAACCGGAGTCCAAGCTGAACCCGGTCTAATGCTCAGTGTTGCTGCTGTAGGTAATGCGGTTGCAGGTGCGGCGTCATGAATCCTCTGTGGTCTCTGCGCCAAACCTGCAATGAAACGCATTCAGTCGCATTCTTTATGCAACAGACCCCCCTCCACCCGAAGCGCCTCCGGCCGAATCACGGGCAGCAGGGAGGGGCTGAACTGTGCTTTCTGAAATTGCCCTGTGGAGAATAAATGGGCATGTTTGAGAAGTCAGTGGCAACACCTTTTTATTGCAGCCCAATCCCACCCTCCACCTCCCCCACCCGCAGAGCTCAGGGAACCGTTGCCATGGTGATCCGGTATTCTGACTAATGTATGGATGTGGAAGAGGAATTCCTGGAGACAGTGAGGAGCTCTTGTGCTACAGCTCTCTTACAAACCAGTCTGAGCTCAGACCTCTCTCTGAACTTCCAAAACACTGCCAGAGTATCAATGTGCTCTGGAGGAACAACACATGGCACTTTAAAGAATTCAGCTCAACAAATTAATTCTAGAATTTTATATATCATATACCATTTATATATATAATTTACACTGTATATATAGTACATTTACATTGATAAGATAAAAAAAAAAACAGCACCATTGTATTACTATACTATCTGTTAATAACACTATATCTATATATTGTATATCTATAGGTAATACACCTTGGGAGCCAGTGATTTTACCATGGTAAATGGATGTTATTGGGTTCTTACGCAATGTGGATTGTCTTTACATTTTAACCATGGTTTAAAAAATAAAAAATCACTGTACTGCACAACATTCATTGGTTTAATGCGGTTGCCAGATTTATTGTGAACTAAAACTAAAACCATACCATTTGTTAGTCGAAGTCTTAAAAAAAAATAAAACTAAACAAATTGAACCTTGAAAAGAAAACTTGATATTGATAATAAAATTTTATTTACATATAAAAAAAACTACTTTTAACTAATTAAAAAAATACTCATATTTACTAATATGAAAATGAAAACCAATTTATAAGTCAAGTCACTTTTATTTGCATAGCGCTTCATACAATACTGATTGTGTCAAATCAGCTTTACAGTGTCAAAAAAAAAAAGTATTGACAAAAACCATAGTATATTACTGATACTAAAATGACACTGCAGTGTATTATAAAAACTACAAATGTTCATTAATTAAACCATTTATTATGTGAACCGTTCCATCCATGTAATTTAGCTCATTGGCCTATCTATAGACAACTGTAATGCTTTCTATAATTAATATAACAATAAAGAAAAAATATTCAAAACTCAATGAACACAGCGGTGCATCAATGTAAAATTAAACTGATGTGCAACTGGCCATTATAAAACTGATTTTGACTCTAAAGCCTAGTTTGAAGCTCTTGGTGGAAGTTTATCGTGTTTAAAAAAAAAAATCATATTGCTAATCTGTTTTGCATAATGCATAAGAACGTCTTTTACTCCCTGTAAACTGTAACACACAGACTTGCTTTATTTTACAGTGTTCAAACGAGGCTCATCCAATGAGATTTTAGATCTGTTTCATGAGGAGTCTGTAAAAGTGTTTAAAACGTGATGAGCTCCCACTCGAGCATTAATTCGGCAGATCTGCTGCCGCTGGCTACATCAAGCTATTAAATATTAATAGAGCATCTAAAGCGTCCTCTAGGTAAAACACACACAGGATCGGGTTCTACGATGAATAATGGAACGCAATCATCGTAGATTACTGACGGACCGCTCAAACAGATGGCGTCAAAGACTAGAAGCAGCACAGTTTAGTCCCAGTGTTTACATTTTAATAGATGATTTCAGGTCCATTTCTGTTCACAAATACATTTGATTGATTACACGGACAGAAATGAAATGTTAAAAGTGCAAATGCGGACAAACGGTGTATATCATAGGTGACGGCTTGTCATGAGGTTAAGAAACGTTCCCAGCACACAATGACGTGTTTTTCACACAACACAATTCAACAAGCGACTTGATTGTCAATGGTGATGCAAACCAATTAAAACACGGATCAAACTTCTACATACACAGAAATGAAGAATTTTCTGCCATATTGTCACAAATATCCGACGCACACATATACACACAAATGAACTATAGCTTCTATAATAATCTCTTATCTTTGAGTAACATTAAAGGAAAATTATTCATAAGACTAAAGCTTTTGTCTCTAATGTGCAGAGATCATTTGAATCTATTCACTGGTTATGAGAAAAAATCTGCGAAACTATGACAGCATATGAAGAACAGCAACTATACAGCAAATCTGTCTAATGAAGATAATACTCGCAAGCCCCTATTTTGAGTCCACTATGAAATTACAGCTTCAGTGTTTTTAAAAACACATGCAGAATGACACCAGATATTCCGTTAAGTCAGTAAACTACATCGTCTTTTTGGGTTGAAGATCCCTGTTAGGAGCAAAACAAAAAAACGACATCTGAGTGAATCTCACGAAAACACATCCCGCTCACAATTCACCACAAAAATCAAAACCATCTTTTACATAAAGAAAATAAAGCCTATTTTCAGCAGCATTCAAATACTTTGCATTATTCTTGCCAAGCAAACGTTTCCCCCCAAAATTCTCATTACTGTAATGCATGTAATGCTCAGTGTATGTTATTTTGTCATTTTCATTACTAATAGTTGTTGCATTATATTAATTACATAGAGAAACTGTTTAAAATGCACAATGTGCACATTGCCAAAATTTTTTTAATTGTAATTCTCATACTTTCAATCAGGATTCATAGTGTAACAGTATTTTTTGTTGTTGTATTATACTATTAATTTTAGTAAACAAATTAAAGGCAGTACAACAAATACCATCATGATGTAAAAATATTAATTAGTGACATTTTGCATTACCTTAACGTGAAATAGTTTAAAAATGTGCTGTGTGTGTCACAATGCCAAAAAATAAATAAATACAAATTAAACCTATTTTGAGGAGCATTAAGATATTTCATTCTTTTTTTGTTAGTATTATTTGCATTATTCTTGCCAAGCAACTATCTTCCCACAATTCTAATTACTAATGTATTCAGACGGTGTACTATTTTTGTGTATTGTTCATTACAGTATTGTATTTCAATAAAAATAATGCTGGAATTTTTATACCAACATGTATAAATATCAATTAGTGACATTTTGCATTACATTAATGTGAAATTTTTTAGGAACGTTGCATTTGCCATCATTTTTATTTGTATTATTAGCATTATTCTAGTCAAGCAAGCAGTTTTACTGTAATGCATTTAGACTTATGTACATTTTTTGTAATAGTCATTTTTGATTATAGTAAATAAAATGCTGTATTTTTTCTTTATTTAAATCAACAAATTAAAGGCAGTACAACAAATACCACCATGATGTATAAATACTAAGTAGTGACATTTATGCTTAAAATAAGAAATTGTCACAATGCAAAAAATCTAACAGTCCTAAAAATAGACAACTTTCTTGCAAAACTATAAAAATCATACTTGACCGCTTTCGTGAGATTCACCCATTCAGTGCCGAACACGACGAGATACAACATACAAACACTGATGTATTGCATAACACAGGTCATTTGCTGACGGCACGTAATCTACAGTGCAATCTGTGCCGTAGTCTTAGAAATGGCTTCCTGGGTGACGCGACTAAACCCAGAGATTCAAGTAGAGTTAAAGGATGTATTTCTACGCATGGAATGTCAAAATTCACACAAATGGTCATGGCAGATGCCTTAAAGGGAGATCAGAGGACAAACATGCAGCTTTTGGACTACAGCGGATCACTAGAGAGGCCCTGAGGCAGCCGGACAGGAAGTGACACGCCTGGACGCCGCCATCAGGGCCAATCAGAGCAGGTGACTTATTCCGATCTATAAAGTGCTCGTCATAAAGGATTGTAATAGACTGATAATGACCTCAGTCTCAGTGATAATGGTCTCAGTATGGGATCTGGTTCTGGTAGTATTGCAGCATATCGTAGGTTTTGCTCCTGTATCAGAGAAACACAGAGTTTCACCATAAACGTTCACAATAACACACTTTCTTTGAATATTATGTGACAAGGTGATGTCCGTTACCTGCTACTGAGGAAGCAGCGCTCGATGACTTTAATCATGAAGGCCGCGGCTTCCTTCTCACTCATGTTGGGGTTGAACCTTTGCCTGCCGAACACAATACAGCAGGGTTAATGTCGTCAACTAAAACTATTAAAAACATTTTTATTAATTACTGAAATAAAATCAGTATTTCAGAGGAAGTCACGACAGATTAGAGCATTAAACTATGATTTAATATTTAGTAACGCACTTCAGGAGTTTGATAGTCTGTCCTCTGAAGCACGGCAGCCCCGTGTCCAGCATTAACGTCACCAGAGATACGACAGCATCCATGTACGGCCTGAGACACACACATAGAAGGGTTTTAGAAAGCACAAAAACAGGCATCAAATATATCAAATTAAATTCTAAACAAGCTACGGATAGAAAACCAGCGTTATTATAGTATCAACAAGATGCTATTACAGTTTCTATTTTTATATTTAGAATTATTGCCTTGGCAAGCTGTTGAAAACAAATTAAAAATTAAAAGATTTTCTTTCTGTTTTATTTTATTTCCATGAATGGTTTCTGTTATTTAAAGGAACGGAAATGTTTTATGGTTTCAGTTTTAGTTCTAATTTGATTTTATAATTATATACTTTTGCAATCGTAAAATATTGGGGTGGTTTGCAGGGGACAGAGTCCGCCCACAGAGGGCAGCCAAAATCCTCTCAAATCCTTCCCAGACACCCTCATGTGTCCTCACGCCTGAACTAATCCATCTCGGAGGATGCTGAATTATTGAAGAGCGGCCGTCTCACCTTACAGCCAGGTATCCGCGCACACACATCTCCATGAACCATTTAAAGGGTGTGGCCTCCATCTTGCCGCCCATGATCATCACCATCTCGTCGGTCAGCTTGATGTCGGGCTCCCAGCCCAGATTACCCCCCGGAGAACTCTCAAACATGAAGCCGAAGTCTACAGGACACAAAAACACATAAAACACAAAGAGAAACAGTCATTTCATCCTTTTATAAAAGTGTTTAAAATTTTTATGTATTTTAATATATATATAAAAAAATGTAAGTGTATTGACAGTTAATTATAAGTCTGAAGTTAATTTAAAATTAATTTAATACATTTTTAAAATTTAGTTTAATTTGAGTTTTTATTGCAAGAATGGGATAATTAAGGGGTTGTACGGTGAAAATGTTACTTGTATGATGTACTAGAGACATACTATTAAAAAACATGAATATGTAGTGGTTATCAGGGTTACTGACATTACCTTAAAATATCAATATTAGATGAAAAACAAACTAAACAAAAATTAGAAATGCTGCCTTGGCAACTAACTGAAATAAGTTTAAGGTAAAGCAAAAAAAAAAAGACAAATTGGATATAAATAAAAGCTAAAACTGTACTAAAACTAAAATAAAAATAAATTAAACCTAAAAAAAAATTATTTAAAAAAAAGAAAAAACACGAATAGGCAGAAGCACATAACAAATTACAAAAAAATAAACTAAAATTCAAATAAAAACTAAAAGTATAAAAATGAAAGCTAATTCAAAATATTAATAAAACCCAAAACAGAATATAAACATATCATTTCTATTATTTTTGTTTTATATTTTGATTTAGCTTTTATTTTACATATATTTTATGTTTAAAATAACATTTTACATATCATTTACATACAGCAAAAACAGCCGGTTTGAATAAAATGGTAGAAAAAAAAGGGAGGAAAATTGTCTAAATTATGATGCAAGAAACCATGACTGATATTATAAGTGGATATAAATTGCTACCAAAGAATGTGGCATCTTTAAGTTAAGCTAGTTTGGTTTAACCTGACTCACCGATGTGGATGAGGTGGCCTTTGCTGTCCAGCATGATGTTACCATTGTGTCGGTCTTTGATTTGTAACAGGAAGAGCAGCAGACTGTATGCGGCCATACTGCGGATGAAGTTATACCGAGCCTTTGAGAGAGAGAGAGAGACATTCCACAAGACGTATAAGAAATAAATGATCAGAGCTGCAGAAGCAATTCAATACAAATGTCAGCTTTCTGTGCAAACCAATTAATTCTTTAAAAATCCTACAATGTGATTTTCTGGTTTTTTTTTCTCATTTTGTCTCTCATAGTTGAGGTATACCTATGATGAAAATTACAGGCCTCTCTCATCTTTTTAAGTGGGAGAACTTGCACAATTGGTGGCTGACTAAATACTTTTTTGCCCCACTGTATATCTAAACTATGAAATTTACTGAAGCAAATGTTTGTCACCTTCTGGAAGGCCAGTGTGGACTCATCCCCGTACTGGTTCCTGAAGTAGTCGTACATGCCAAAGTCAGTCTGCCGACCGAGCTGATCGCGGGACTTACAGTCCGGAATACATTCAATCACGCCACACTGAAAAGAACCAAACAGGAAATCCAGGTAAGCAGAACTTCAACAGGTCAGGAACAGGAAGTCTGACAGGAAGCTGGAATGACACTCACTCCAGGAGCAGTGGCCACCACCCGGTACGGGAACACGAACAGGTCCAAACCCACCAGCTGGAAGATGTTCTTGAAGAGACCGATGATCTGAAGGGCAAGCATGTCCTGATACCAGAGAAACAAAATGACTGTTTAATATTAACTCAAAACACATCAAGGTCAAATTGCATCCCCCGTTTCATGACAATTAAGCCATATATAACAATTTATATGAGAATTTCCCATAAAATTCTCATTACTGTAATGGATACACTGAAAAAATATAATATAATTAAATATACGATGTAAAACAAACGGCAAATATGGTGGCGACACCTAATGGAACAGCTGAAATTAACAATATAATTATTATTTAATTATATTTAATCATAT
>NW_015505538.1:30654-39344 GCF_001515645.1 Sinocyclocheilus grahami | reverse complement strand
ATCATCATAGTTTTCTGGTAAGTCATCTACAACAAAATAATGAAAAATGAAATGCATCCATCAAATGAACAAGATTTTGGATATTGAAACTATGCATATATATAATTAAAAATAATAAATATATATATATATATATATATATATACACACTGTATATATACACACACAAACAACATATTTAACAAGTAAGAATTGTTAAGTCTTTTCAAATAATTTTGACAATTTAATGAATAATATTATATGAAAAAAAATGTTTCACGAAATATTCATGTAATTGTCAAAATTCATGTAATTGTTTTTTCTTTCTTGTAAAATATGTTTGTGTGTGTGTATATATATAATTTTTCATGAATTTTTTTTTACAAAATCTTAATGTTTGAAAAATGATAAATTCTTCTATCTTTCTTTGATTTTGCAGTGAATTGTTTTTGAATTTTTTGCAGTGATTTAGAGATTTCATGAGGTTCCCTCATTTACATTATTAAGGATGTTTCCCATGATACTGACCTGTCTGCAATCATCACCCACTTTAAAGATGGCCGCCTGCCAGCAGACCTTTTGAGCCGTCTCTGAATTCTCCTCACCTTCATCCTGAGAGTCTGACGGGCAGCGCAGACCTGCAGACACACAGACAATGGGCCGCGTCTGATCACACAGAAACTGCATGCATACTGCAAGTTCATGACAGATGAAAGGTCATGTGCGACTCACCCTCTTTTTCAAGCTCGCTAACTCCACACCTCTTCACTTTGAATTTTGCCAAATAAGGAGCTTTAGCAGCGCTGTAAAAACAAGCTAATGTTAATGAGCTCATAAATCCCATGTGAAATGTGAAGAGATAGCATGTGAACAGGTTTCTGGTGAGCGGTGTTGTTTTGCGATACCTCTGCATAGGTGTTCCTGACTTGTAGTCGATATCGAGAACGATAGCTTCTGGATTGCTTGGCAAATAGCATCCTGATTACAGCGTAAGAAAAGCCATACACAGAAAACATAAAAAATTACACAAATACACAAGTAATATTTTTAAAGTGCAATTACTCAACCATTCAGATTTATCTTATAATGTGTTTGAATGTTTTTGTCTCGTCGCTCCGGCCGGGACATGGCATCACAGTATGTGAGGGGTGAGGGGCATAACATTTCCATCACACGCTTGAGGTATTCGGCCAATCACAACGCACTGGATAGCTGGCCAATCACAGCACACCTCGCTTTTCAGACCGATGAGCTTTGTAAAAATCGACACGTTTCAGAAAGGCGGGGCATAGAGGAGAAACAATAATGTACAGTATGTGGAAAATAATGTGTTTTTTGAACTTTAAACTGCATAAACACATTTCATTACACCAAATACACAAAATAATGTTCTTTTTAGCAACATCATATGACCCCTTTAAATTGACTGATTGCTGACCTGGCTGAACTTTGATTTCTGACAGCGCCTTCAGACACGCTCTCTTCCTCTCATCTCCTTTAGGAACAGGCCTGGAAACAAGAACAGCATGCTTTTTTATATTCTCTTTACTTATAGTGCATTCAAGGTATATTTTGCATAGAGAAAATGAAGAATATCTCCCAACAATTTACTGTACAATTACTTCAATAAGAAATAAAACAAATACTATAATACATTGACTTTTTCATTTAAAGGGATAGTTCTCCCAAAAATTAAAATTACCCCATGATTTACTCACCCTTAAGCCATCCTAGGTGTATATGACTTTCTTCTATATGACTTTCAAATTATGACTCCAACTAGACAGGTTTCATGTGATTCATCCTTTTACATTAAATATTTTTGCCACATAAATGCAAAACATCTTACAAGCTTAATTTTCCTGCAAACATGTACTTTCTGATTTATTTTTCTTAATTTTGTGGCGAAATATGACCAGGACACAACAGGTTTCGGGAGATTTACTCTTTTAACATTAAAGGCAGGGTATGTGTTTTTTCAAAAACACTTTAGAAAACTGATTCAGGCCGTATAGCAAAACAAACTTGTAGCCAATCAGCAATAAGGGGCGTGTCTACTCATGATGTGGAGGAGAGAGCGTTCAGTGCATGGGATGGACATTAGCCGAGCGACAGAAAGATAGAGATGGCGGATAAAAAACAAAAGAGGAAAAGGTCTGCGGAATGATAAGGCAAGAAGTAGGACCCGTGTAAATATCGGATCAGCTTTCCAGCGCTGGAGAGAACTCAAGGAGCGGAGGCCTGCGATCGGACGCCGAGGTTGCTTTGTTTCTTCTCAATAGGTGAGTAACAGTGTCTACAACAGCTAAAGTCTGCCTACACTGGACGCAATCAAACGACCGTTGAAAACCATTTGATATGTGTGTCAGCATGTCATAAACAGAACCCGGCAGCAGTTTTCTGTCGGGTTTGTTGGGCGTGCCGCTCACGTCCGTAGACACGTTGTAACATTGGTTTTGCTTTGTTTCACAGAACTAATCGTTGCCTGGGTTGCGTACTTATGTGCGGGGCGGAGCTATCAAAATAGGGGCAAGACCCTTTTGGGGTAGGGGCGTGTTTGTTTTGGTGATTTCAGATATTAACATTGGCTACCAGAAATCGCTTACGCTGCCTTTAAATAATTTTGCACACAATGCAAAACAGCTTAATGTTCTCGTAATTTCGAATGAATTTTTTCTTAATTTTGTGGCAAAATATGACTCAGACCTGACAGGTTTCACGAAATTCACCCTTTTACATTAAATAATTTTTACATAAAATTTGGCAAATCTTCCCAAATTAGCCATTTTTATAACAAGAACAGCAGTAGACGCACTAATATACAACAGCTCTCGGTTAATGGTCACAAGATATGCAGGTAAATAAATAAAAATATTTTTATATTAATATATATTTTATATATTATATATTTTATAGTGTTTAATTTTGATTGTTTTTACTGTGACTTCTCAATTTAATGCATCATTACTGGGAAAAAAACATTAATTTCTAATATTAATAATAAAAACATTTTAAAAGTGTGATTTCTAGACCTGGAAAAGTCATGCATTAATCTTAAAAATATTTTAAAATAATTAAAAAGTTAATGACACTTTTTAAATTGTATTTTTTTCTAGTTATGTCAAGCTTTAGTTATAAAAACATTTTTGGGGTAGAAATTTATATTTATGAGCAAAAAATTGTAAAAAAAAAAAAAAAATCATGACATGCAGGTAAATAATTTTGATAGGTTTTTTTTAGAATTTAAAGTGAGTTTAATTTGACATTTTTATGATTTAATTAATTAGTAGCTTTTCATCAACTCTAACTAATTTTAAGGCATCATCCTATACATCCTTCAGGTATAGCACAGTCCTAGTATAAACTGCCATGAAATCAGTGAAAGAATGCTGGTGTTTCTAATCGTTCCCTTTCAGTCAGGATGCAGTCTAGGAAGATAACTGCAGTCAATAGTGAGGCAGTTCACTAGTGTTTGAAAGAGAGCTCATATGTGGTGGAAATCGCTCTGGACATACTTGATAATGGCGGAGACGTTGGTGATCTTGTTGAAGAAGTCAAACTCGCGCTGGTAGAAGTCTTTAGCGGGGCCTGAGAGAGAGTGCGTGATCTCCTCCACCATCTGCTCCAGAAGCTCACCGATGTCCGCTGAACCACAACACAAAGCCAGCACTCAACACATGAACTATCAGCTACTGTTACCCTGTACATCAGGCAACAACATCTAATTTCATTCTAAACCATGAATGTTTTACATTATATTTTCTATTCCAGGTTATATATACATCACAGTATGAACATTTTCCATTGGAACATGAAAAATGACTGACAGGCAGAGAGCCACCTCCCACTTTTGATTTCTAAAGAGCATCAGCACAGGTGTCCATGTTCATGTTTCCATTGCACACAATAATCTTTAAACATTATGTTTGATTATGTACACTACCATTCAAACATTTGGGGTCAGTACATTTTTTTTTTAATGTTTTTGAAATATATAAATAACACAAAGTATTTATTTGTATAAAATGATATATATATTTTTTATATTTTTCCATCTTTTAGGCGAAAATGTAAAAAATCGTAATATTTCTTAAAATGGGCAACTACAATTTTTGTGGAAACCATGATACATTTTTTGTAGATTTCTTGAATAGAAAGTTCAAAAGAACAGAATTTATTTGAAATGGAAATCTTTCGTAACATTATAAATGTCTTTACTGTCACTTTTGATCAATTTAATGCATCCCTGATGTATAAAAGTCATAATTTCTAATAATACGTAAAAAACATCGTACCGACTCCAAACCTTTGAACAGTAGTGCATGTTAACTGGGAGTAATTTGACTAATCGAACCACTAATTGAACTAAATCGAGTAACTGGACACGTTCTGACTGAACTCGGCAGCAGGTTACGTACGATCTTTCTGTTGGCCCTCCTCGTCCAGATAGATGTTGGTCTTCATGTTCCATATGAACTGATGAGCGAGGAGCTGGGACTTCTGTGCGGCCCACAGGATGTACTCGCGCACATAACCCATCTGTCAAAAACACCAGCATAGATGTTAACAGCAGCCCAGGGCTGTGAGAGTCAGATCAAACCACTGTAGAGTTAAGAAAAGGGAGTTCAGGAAAGGTCACAGTTCACTCTTCCTCACCTTGTCAAACCGCAGCGCTTGAACGATTTGAGGAATGTAAAACAAAATGGCGTCCTGTAAGAGAAACGCAAGTGAGAAATCACAGAAACATAATGGACAAACCTTAATCTGTTCCTCACACAAGGAATAAAGCAAGGTGAGGGACACTTTATGACACATTTAAGGGGTTTACATCATAAACACCCTTCAAAATATCTCCTTTTATGTTCCACAGAAAAAAAAATCATACGGGTTTGAAACGACATGAGCGTCTCATTTTTTCCACGATCAAAAGTGTCAAGGTCTAATTACGTCAATGGAAACTGTAGCTAAATGCATAAATGCTATCAAATATCTGATATTGATTGACAGCAAGTTAATTGCTCAGCTGAAGTATGAAACAGGACATTTTAAAAGCATGATTTCTAGAACTGGAAAAGTCATGGGGATTAATATTAAAAAGTAAATGAAAAAGTTTACAATTAATATTATTTTTTTCTAGTAAGATCAAGCTCTAATATATTTAATTGCGTAGAAATTGCTATTTGAAAAATGTGATTTCTAGACCTGGAAAAGGAATTAATATAAAAAATATGGGAATTAATTAGAATCGTGTGATTTTTAGACATGGAGAAGCCATGGGAATTAACATTAAAAAGACAAGGACATTTCAAAGACTTACTTTTTTTTCTAGTTATGTCAATCTCTAAAATATTTTATTGGGTAAAACTTGCAATTTTAAAATTGTGATTTCTAGACCTGAAAACATAAAAAATTCAAGGAAATTTTTATAATGAATCACTTTTTTCTACTTATGTCAAGCTCTAAAATATTTATAGATAAATAAGAAACTGTAATCACAAATGACTAGAAAAGTCAAGTAGATTCACTGGTAATAAAAAGTGTAAACCCTAATGAAAATTTAGTTATTGAAACTTATTATGGAAATTATTTTTATTAACTATTATCATTCTAAATGTAATTTTAAATATTTATATAAAGTTTATGTAAATAAAAACGTTTGAAAACGAACAGCTTTGTCAGTGCAGCAGTCAATTAATGTCTGGGGGCTCTTGGAAGTGAGAAAGAGCTGGTCTGGAGGCAAAGACAGAGACTGCTGGTACGTACAGGAGGGAAGGAGCGCAGGACTTTGACTCCATACTGAGCGGTGAGCGGATGAGGAGGGTACATGCTGGAGAAGTACGAGAGGCCGGTGGGAGGATCTGCAGGAGCCCAGCACAGGATGTGGCTCAGCTCTGGAGAATCAGCATCAATGGTGTGCCACGTCACCAGGAACTATGGGAAAAAACACAAGCAACACTGAGAGTGATTTTTAACATGTAGTGGTACATAATGTACTGTTGTGGCAGAACGGTGGCTCTAACCTTGACTGCCTCCGGCACGTCGCTGACAGCGCCAGGATCCAGTCGAACCAGACGGGTCACTTCAGCCACGATGGCGTCTGCATTTTTGAACCTACAAAACAAGAAAAGAGGTCATCAAAACATGAGCTTTCTAACAAAACCTCAAAACTGGACTGAAACCTCATTTTGCTGATCAACTGGTGCACCACTCAAATAAGCAAACATGCTTTAGTAAACACACAAACAATATAGGATTATCTGATTACATTTTTAATAGCATAATATTGCATTGATTATTATTCCAGATTTGATTTGGCTTATTGATACAATTGGAGTCTTTATCTCATTAAGAGTGGAAAAGATTTTAAAAAGTAGTTTTAAAGAATTTCATTGTGAAAAAATGTCAGTGCACTTTTGAATAGATAAAAAATATATATTTTTTTCCACATTGGTTAAAATAGGTTTCACTTATTCAACTCAAATTGTCTGACATTTTTCACTGAATTTGACGCATTGCATTCTGGGATTGCATAGGAGTTCTAAAAAGAATTAGCTAAAGTTGCCTTAAAATTGGTCAAAATGAGCCTTAGAAGGTAGCAAAGTTGCATATTTTTTGGAATTTATTTGTAATTCTTATTATTCTTTCATTGATGATACTCATTTAATTTTCAGTAACATAATATTGAAATGATTCCAGATTTTATTTAGCTATTGATGTCTTTAACTCGATAGAGTGGAACAGATTTTAAACAGTCTTTTAAAAACTATTTCTTTCTAATAAAATAAAATAATTAGTGCTGGGCAACCATTAATTGTGATTAATTGCATCCAAAATAAAAGTTTTTTGTTTACATAGTATATGTGTGTGTTCTGTGTATATTTATTATGCATATATAATTACACACACATGCATGTATACATTTAAGAAAAATATATTATGTTTATATATTAAATATATTTATATATAATATAAATTATATGAATATAAATATATACATGTAAATATTTTCAAAATATATTGTATGTGTGTGTATTTATATATACATAATAAATATACACAGTACACAGACATATATTATGTAAACAACAAATTTTATTTTGGATGCGATTAATCATTGCCCAGCACTAAAAATAATGTTTGGAAGTTTCTTTGTATGAAAATATAAGTGCAATTTTTAATAATATAATTTAATATAATATATTTCATATCTTTTTTCATATTAGAGAAAGTGTTTTGTTTTCTGAAGTTTTGGGAAAATGTGCATAACTGTCATAAAATAAAGTCACTGCTAAAAAGGTGCTAAAATAGGAAAATATTTTAAACCATTTTTTAACAATATCTTGATGTGTAAAAATGTGAATAATATAATATAATATAATATATCATATTTTTCCACATTAGAGTAAGAGTTTTGTTTGGGGAAAATGTGCATTATTCTCATAAAAAAAATGTCACTGGAAAAAAAGTCCTAAAGTCCTAGATTTTTTCCCTTAACTCGACACAGTAGATTCTGGAACTGCATTCTGCACAAAAGATACATGCCTGAAAATTGCTATAAGGTAGACAGCTAACTACAGTTTGGAACAGAGCTTCAGTCTCGTTATTGGCGTACCTAGCTGGAAGCTGCATGGCCAGATACGGAGCGATACTCCAGGCCAAGTTGACGTTGTCCTTCCACTGTTTCTCACTCAGGTTGATGTATTTGGATCTCCAGTTAGAGATGCTGGTCTCTACCGACTGCTCTGTGGCGATGGCCAGCTCCTGCGTTGATAGCGGGTTGTACCAAGTGGTCAGTCGCTCGATCTCACTGGCCTGCAAAGAAAGCACAGAGACGTTCAAGACACAGGAGTGTATTCGTTTAACAGGAACCAGGCTGGGGGAAAAGCCTCCCTACCAGTAAGGCCAACAGTAACGTCCTGCGCTTCATGTAGTACTTGTGCAACTGGGTGCCTCGGTTGCTCTTTTTGGACATGCCTATGTGAGAGAAAACAGAAGACATTAAAACATTAAACTTGATGGACTGTGGCCGGACACCTGTGAGACACTAGAGGTGCTTAGGTGTAACACTTTAACTACTCTAGCTGGTTACCAAGCAGAGCTGGTTCTACACTGTCAACAGTGTTATTTTAGTATCACTGAGGTCCTATTATAGTATTTCATTATCTTGAAATAGTTTTTACTTTTATGTTTTTCCATTTTCATTTAAAATTTAATTAATTTTAATAAAAATGACTGTTTTTGTCATTTGTATTATTTTAATTTTTTTCTTAAATGTCAATACATTTTTATACATTTCTATTTCAATTTCAATAATATTAAAAAAACATTTTTAGCAGAAATTGCTATTTGTGTAATTTATTTAAGAATTTTTTAAAGGTCCTGTAATCACAAATGTAATAAAAAGTTAAAACCCTATAACATACACAACTTAAAACCCTTATTTATATATTATAATATATTTACATATTTATAATAATATACAGTATCTCACAGAAGTGAGTACACCCCTCACATTTTTGTAAATATTTTATTATATCTTTTCATGTGACAACACTGAAGAAATGACACTTTGCTACAATGTAAAGTAGTGAGTGTACAGCTTGTATAACAGTGTAAATTTGCTGTCCCCTCAAAATAACTCAACACACAGCCATTAATGTCTAAACCGCTGGCCACAAAAGTGAGTACACCCCTAAGTGAAAATGTCCAAA
>NW_015505538.1:7572-30530 GCF_001515645.1 Sinocyclocheilus grahami | reverse complement strand
CCAGAGGTTGTGTTTGGGAAATAGACGTATGAGTGCTGCCAGCATTGCTGCAGAGGTTGAAGGGGTGGGGGGTCAGCCTGTCAGGGCTCAGACCATACGCCTCATACTGCATCAAATTGGTCTGTGATGTCGTCATGGAGGAGTGGAAGGAATGGGCCAAAATACCAGCAACAGTGTGTGACAACCTTGTGAAGACTTACAGAAAACGTTTGACGTCTGTCATTGCCAACAAAGGGTATATAACAAAGTATTGAGATTAAATTTTGTTATTGACCCAATACTTATTTTCCACCATAATTTGCAAATAAATTCTTTAAAAATCCTACAATGTGATTTTCTGGATTTTTTTTTCTCATTTTGTCTCTCATAGTTGAGGTATACCTATGATGAAAATTACAGGCCTCTCTCATCTTTTTAAGTGGGAGAACTTGCACAATTGGTGGCTGACTAAATACTTTTTTTCCCCACTGTATGTATATATATATATATAACTATTTGAATGAATAAATAAACAACTATATTTATACTAACTATATTTATACTGACTACAATGGTTTATTTATTAGAAAACAAGCAATAAGTGACACAACAGCCACCAGTTCATTTCCAGTAGCTCAGAAAGCATTCATCGCTCAGCTAATGCAGTGCTGACCCTTAACAATCAGGGAGATCATTGCATTAGCAGGTGCACATTGGCTAAACAGATTAAACCATTAAAACGAATCAGGGTCAAAGAGCTGTTGTGTGTTTGAGCGATACCTGATTTCTTGGAGGTGGTGGACATCCCGCTGGACAGGGGGTAGGTGTTAATCCAGCCCTGAGCGCTCTGCTGACGGGAACCCATGGTCATGTCCATGTTGTTCCTCGGGTCGGTGGCGTTCATCACCGACAAACTGTTCAGGGACGGATCCTGGTTGTCTGTGAGAGGAAACATTGTTAAACGAAGGATTTTGCAGAATTTTATTCTCCTCTCTGGTACAGTAACTACACTATTAGAGTGAATCTCATGAAGAGTGTGTGCAGATCCTTTTTCTTTTCAAAATCAAAAGAAAAAAAAAGCCATACGCATAAAGAAAATGAAGCCAATTTATTTATAACAAATATTTTTATTGCATTGTGACATTTTCATGACGTTTTCACGTTTAACCAAAATTTAAATTACTTTAATACGTAACTTTTGAGTTTCTTAGTAATTCTCATTTTTCTTTCATTAATGCTTCTAATATTTTCATTAAATATTATTCCAATGATAATTATTCCAGATTTTAGACTTTTTTAGACTTTAAAAATACAATAACTTAATGTGCATAAAAAATGCACTTAATATAAAATAATACATAATATACAATTATGCCCATTTATGTGCATTGTGTATTTTATATTATGTGCACATAAAGTAATTAATTGAAATTAATTTAATTAATTTTAACAATGTGTCAGAAAATGTGCACAATTGTCAGAAAAAAAAAAATATATAAAAATAAAAAAAAATAAAAAATGTTTTATATATATATATATATATGCATTAAAATATTTTTTTATCTCATTAAATATATATCATGTACTATTTTTGTATTGATGTATCATGTTTATTGCACAAAGTAATTAACCGAAATGAACTGAACTATTTTTTTGAAAATGTGTGGAAAAATTATTTTTTAATTATTTTGGATAAAAGCGTCTGCTAAATGACTAAAAGTAAAAGTAAGTAAAAGTATAAATGAATGAATTTTTTTACATGAAAATATTGCGCTAAAATTCATTAGGGGAAAATATATTCATAAAAAAATAGATATTATTTATTTCTTATTATTTAAATATTCAATATAAAAATAATAATAATAATTAAAAAAACTATTAATTTCTTTGTGTGTAAAAAATTGTGTGCACTTTCAAATAATATTACATTTAATATAAAATCTGATTTAGGGGTGCAATATGACCGGGACATGTTCCTGACCGGTGCCGTGAGATTCACAAATGAATTCAAATTAATGATCTTCTTTTACCCCATTTCCAACTTTCTCCTTTTACTGTTTTGTTCCATCATTCCAGCACTTTTTCTCCTTTCCCTTTCCCATTAGCTTTAATGAATTATTAACACACAGCATCCGAAGAAGTCAAGCCTGCAAATTATACATTCGACGAGTAAATAGCAAGCGAAGCAACTGATTTGTGGTGCTGTCTGGAGATGTAGCACATCACACGATGGAGAGGCTTTAAGGGACGAATGAAGTCTCAATTAGTTATCTGATATTGAAATGATCATGCATTTTACATGAGAGCGCTAATGTTCTGATGAGATCATGTTTTCTACAATGGATAGAGAAGGGTGGTGGCGGTTCAGGCGGGAAGAGACGGGACGGACACATTTGTCAATTTGCGCTTGGCGACAAATTGATAAATTCGGCCGTTCGGATGATTGCCGTGCATTTTTAGTACAGGTTTCAAATTTGTGGCCATGCAAATTTGAACCACATAAACATGCTCCTGCTGCACTGTAGTTGCACAGTCGTAGCAAGAGAGGCTTACTTAATATCGATATCGGAGAAGTGCTGGAAACGATAAGCGATCCGAAAATCCCAGCAGATAGGGAGCTTTGAGGGGGATTGGCGCCAAGCTCACCAGGTGGCACGAGCTGACTAGCAGCTAGGTACTTCTTATCGGAGAGGATGCTGGCGTAGAAGCGGATCATGATGCTGATGTCCTCGCGCAGACGCTTGTCTCCCTGAGTGGGGAACTTTGAAGTGACGCTGGGAAAAAAAAACAGATACAAATAATGATGATTCATTTAATTTACTAAGGACACAAGCAGCCAAAAATAGCTTAGACAGACCGCCAACTTAAAGGAACATTCCACTATTTTTGAAAATAGGCTCATTTCCAACTCCCCTAGAGTTAATCAGTTGAGTTTTACCGTTTTTGAATCCATTCAGCCGATCTCCGGGTCTGGCGGTAGCACTTTTAGCTGTAGCTTAGCTTAGATCATTGAATCTGATTAGACCATTAGCATCTCGCTCAAAAATGACCAAAGAGTTTTGTTATTTTTCCTATTTAAAACTTGACTCTTCTGTAGTTACACCGTGTACTAAGACCGACGGAAAATGAAAAGTTGTGATTTTCTAGGCCGATATGGCTAGGAACTATACTCTCATTCCGGCATAATAATCAAGGAACTTTGCTGCCGTACCACGAGTGCAGCAGGCGCAATGATTTTACGCAGCGCCTGAAAATAGGCTAACTTCCGTCAACATAACCAACGTGACCACCTGCTTGCACAGGGAGCGTGCTGGGGACTATTTTCAGGCGCTGCATAATATCATTGCACCTGCTGCACCCATGGTACGGCAGCAAAGTACCTGAACGGTCTAATCAGATTCAATGATCTATGCTAAGCTACAGCTAAAAGTGCTACCGCCAGACCCGGAGATCGGCTGAATGGATTCGAAAACGGTAAAACTCAACTGTTTAACTCTAGGGGAGTTGGAAAATGAGCCTATTTTCAAAAATAGTGGAGTGTTCCTTTAAGGGATAGTTCAACTAAAAATTAAAATCCACTACAAATCAGTTATCTTGGGCTGTCAAATGATTAATCATGATCCAAAATAAAAGTTTGTATTTATTATGTATATATAAATGCACACATGCGTGCATATATTTAAGAAAAAAATTATACTTATATATGAAATATTTATATTTATACATAATATAAATTATATATATATATATATATATATATATATATAAATTATTTTTTATTTTTAAAATATATACATGTGTGTGTATTTATATATACATAATAAATATACACAGTACACACTCATATAATATGTAAACAAACTTTTATTTTGAATGCGATTCATTGCGATTAATCGGACAGCCCTAGAGTTATGAACTAAAACTAAAGTTTTACTATAACTGCATTTTCTTTACTTTAAAGAAAAATACGTTTATTAAAATAAACATTAACTGAAATAAAATAAAATATACTTAAAACTATTTAATTTCAGCCAGCTGCCAAGTTTAAATTGAAATTATATTAACCTAATATAACTAAATCAACTAAAAATAAAAATTCATAAATTTAATTTTGATTCTTTAATTTCTAATTCTTCCGACTGTGATATAAGCAGATTGTTTTTCTTTTGAGTTTTTAATAGTAATTAACTTATCCTTTCTCATTCATCTATTCATTATTCTTAATGCTTCGTGTAAAATTTACTTAATTACATCATTATTACATAATAAAAAAATTCCATAATAATTAACATAATATCCCAATGATAATCATTCCATAATTCATTTGGCTATTGATAAGACTGGAGTCTTAAAATAAAAAAACAACAACACCCAAATCTGGGTAATTATTGTTAACTAAAAGTAAAACCATAAAAAGCATTTGAATTATTTGCAATAAAACAAACATCAACTGAAATAAAATCAAATAAAATATACACATTTTCTTTCAGCTAGTTACCAAAGGAAAATTTCTCATTTGAATTTCTTCAAATTAAAGTACTAAAATAAAACTAAACTCTAACACTTAATGAAATTTTTTTTTTTTTTTAAGTAAAATTACTAAAACTTTAAAATGAAAACAGAAAATATATTTTAAAAATCTAATTTAAAATGTTAACAAACTATAACTGTATGTCATCAATGATACTATAAGTAACACTGCTACAACTTAAAAACAGTAAAAAAATAAAATAAAAAAAGGCATTTCACATGTACAGTATATTCAGATATATGACTATACACAAACAAAGAGATTGATAATTTTACAATGGTCTATGGTCAGTTTCCAGTTTATAAACATAACATAGCTGTTTGTTTTCATTTGTCATTATTTACAGTAAAAGCTGTATGTGCAATAGCAGCATCTTCCCATTTTCTCTCCAAGCATTTATCATATCAAAAACTCCAATCTATGCAGTACCTGAAATAATCGAAGGCGGTGGAGTAAATCTTTTCCCGCAGGACGTTACGGATGGTGGCGTTGGTCACTACGTCAGAATGCAGGAGGGCAAGTCCGAGTGTCAACAACCTGAGGGCAGCGAAATAGAGTAAAATCCTAATATTTTTTTCTTGGTGTCAACCAGGGTTATTATAATTAACTAAAACTAAAATTACAACTAAATCCATAAAAAAAAGAAAGAAAATAAACATAAAAGAAAAAAATATATAAACTTATTTTATTTCAGCTAGTTCTCAAAGCAACGTTTCTCATTTTCACTTTAACTTGATATAGTAAAATAACTAAAAATGAAATAAAAATGAATAAAAACTATATAGATATATTAAAAACAAAAATAACTAATAAAAATGACAAAAACAAACAACAAAATTACTAAAACTTTTACTAAAATGAAAACGAAAAACTATAAAAGTATAAAAGTATCTCAAATTTACTAAAATAACAAGTGTAAATGTAATAAACTGCACTGAAAAAGGATTTGATTTGTGTAGGATTTACTAACAATTTTCAGTCCAAAATGCTAGTAAATTTCACAAATAATTACAAAACACAGCAAGTAACACATCGAATTAAATGTGAAAATTTGAAGTAGAAAGACTGAAATAGTATTTTCTTGTGAAACGAATTATGTGTATATTTGTCTTTAAAAAATAAAAATAAAAATCACTGAAAAAATGGCCGTAAAATAGATTTAATTTTTCTTATGCAAAGCAAAAAAAAAATAATTAGTTTAATTTCTTTCTTTTGATTTAGGGGTGAAATATGACCTGGACTTGTTCTTGACAGGTACCGTGAAATTCACTCATTAAGTGATTTGTAAATTAATTTAGTTTTTCAGCCCATTTATGTTGAATTAACTGTGATTGTTTGGAGCAAAGTCTAAAATAGTATTTTTTGTAAAACTTACTCCAACAATCTTTATTTAAAACTTCAATAGAATCATTTTTTTTCAGTGCAGTCTTCTTGCTAACCTGAAGCGTGGTCCAATGGCCGCCACGTGGCGGTTCAGGCTGCTTTTTGGGCCGCCAACATTGAGAGATAGAGACCTTTGCAGAAGAGTGCCGAAAATCTCCACCTGATCAGCACTGCTGTACTTGGCGATCTCAAAACGCTGGACCAGAAACTATACAAATGGAGAAAAAAAGACTTGATGGAATAAATAAAATGTTTGCCATTTTGGTAAACCAAAAAAATTCAAATAAAATGCATCACAACAAATTAAACCAAATTGTTTGCTCAGACCAATTCTGTAGCAACGTGAAGTAAAAGGTTTATTGATGCAATTACACAAGAACAACCCTCATCAAAATAGAGGATTTCCTCACAAGGAGTCTTCAAGCTATTTGAGGTGTGTATCATAAGGAGCTTTTGTACGGGTAAATCCACAGCTATGAAAATGCCCATAAGCTTGGACGGATAAACAGGGTATCAGGAAGTAACCTCAATCCAGGTGTAGTGGGGCGTGACGTCGGGTGGGCAGGGGACGGGCTGGCTTTCCTCTGAAGCCGCCAGGGGATCCGCCTCCACCTGGGTGTCGGAGAACAGCCCCATCTTCAGCTCGACGGTCATCTGCCACGCACCTGCCATCTCCCGCATGAACTGACCCCAGAACAGAGGAGAAATTCAGTGAAAACTAGCAAAAAGCACTGGAAAACCTGCATAGCTAAGATATGCACGTAATATGTGGAAACATCTAATATAACAGCTCAGATTTAGGCTTCATCATGAACAGAATACTGGCGTACTGTGTACATTGTTAGACTTTTAAATGTGCGAATGTTTTGAGGTGTTTAATGCAATACAATATATAATTGTCTAATAAAATAATACATACATACACATACATATATATATATATATATATATATATATATTAGGGCTGTCATCGTTAACGCATGCGATGAATTTTACAATCCTCAACGCGTTAAAATAATTTAAAGCCGGTTCTGTAATCAGCGGTAAATCTAAAATAATATTATATATATATACATATACATATATATATATATATATATATATATATTAGGGCTGTCATCGTTAACGCATGCGATGAATTTTACAATCCTCAACGCGTTAAAATAATTATACTCTATAATATATACTAATTATATCCACTAAGTATAGTCAAGCCTGTAGTTTAGTTTTCTTGTTGTTTATATTTTTGTAGTGATTTTCAGAATTAAACAGCCTGTTTTGTTGCATATATATATATATATATATATATATATATAAGATTAAATTATATGAATAATTACAATAGTATTATAAGGTACTATTTTACATTTAATTATGTTTTTATTTTATTTTTTTTATTTCTGGCAGTTGTAGTTAATGACGGCCTGATGTACAAATGTTTTGAGGTAATTCATGTAATATAATACAAAATATAATAGAAAAAAATGTATATATAAAATAATTATATTTTAAGTTAATAAATACTATTGTAAATAATTACAATAGTATTTTAAAGTACTAAATACTATAATAATTGTATATTAATTTGATATATTATTATTAATTAATAAATAAACATAAATTTGTTATAATATAATTAAGCAAATTAAATGAATAATTACTTTATAATACTAATGTAATTATTCATTTAATTTGCTTAATTATATTATAAAAATTTGTTTATTTATTTATTAATTAATAATAATATATCAACTTAATATATTTCTCTGCATTTCTCTGTTATTTCCTTGCCTTTTTCAACCCGTTTTATTACTTATAAATGGAATAATTACTTGAGATTTATTTTCTTACATTTTATTTGGGTTTTGAGACCATTTAATTTGACTGGTATTGGTATGCATTGATAAAATATTGGTATTATGACAGCTCTACATATACATGTGTGTATCTTACTGGGACTTCAACGCCTGTCCTTGCAGCCAGGAGCCATTCCCAGCAGGCAATAGCTGTTTCCATGCCATTCTCAGTGAACATCTTTAATGGAGACCAGCACAGTTGATGCAGCAGCTGAGGATCCCATTCTACACAATAAACACAACATTAAATCAAAACTCAACTGACTTTGTTAATGACTGCCCGTGGTCTTATTGTTCTTCTTATCCTGTTATCTATAAAAACTACAACATACTGTAAAACTGAACTTGATTTGTGGTATATTTCAGCGTTTCATTATGCAATTTGATTCTTTATTGCAATTTGATGGTATGAACATCTACTGTTAGCGTATGGCTTGCAATGTAGTAACATGCCTTTTGAGCTGATCAACAGCGCAGCCATTTTGAACATGGCTTCAGTGAAGGCTTCCGGCTGTCCTCCATCCAGAGCTTCATTCATCTGACGAATCATCAGTTTATTCAGATCCGACGTGCTCCGCGTGGCCTCGGAGAAATGGATCATCCCTGCCACCTGCATACGAGACACGTGAGGAGTTACGACTCTGAGCTTCTTTCATAAAACACCCAGCAGCCTCTGCTTTATCATTCAGCATTACCTCTCCAGCATAGCGGTTTCTCAGGTTGAGGGAGGCCATGAAGTTGGAGTAGTCTTTCTTCACGCATGTTGGTCTCTCTGTGAGCTGAGTGGTCTGAAACAGGAACATAGTAATTAACTACAATAAAAACCATTATTTTTTTATTTTTTTACTTGAAATAAAATGAATGTTAACTATAAAATAAAATTGAAGTAAATTAAAATAAAATAAAATATTTTAAAAAATTAAACTTATTTGATTTTAGCTAGCTGTAAATAAACAAGAACTCTAAAATAAAATATTTTGAAAACTTTAACTTGTTTCATTTCAGCTAGCTGCAAAAAAACAATAACCTAATTACATTTTTAAAAAAAGAAAAGAAAAGAAACTAGTTGCCAAGGCAAATTTTCAAATTTTCATTTAGTTTAACTAGATATACTAAATAAATACTACTAAAACTCAAAATAAAAACTATATAGACATATTTAAAAAAAAAACACACACACAAATAAACTTTGATAAAAATTAAAATGAAAATGGAAAAAATAAAATAAAATAAAAAATAATTCAAAATATTAACTCAATAATACCAAAATAACACTGGTCTGATATGACAGAGAACATACTTTTCACAGAATTTCCTGATTGTTTATTATCACTAAGGAACTAGTCAATATATCTCTTCGGCATGAACTAAAGCTCAACAGAAGCTGGTCATCTTACACCCAGACTGGTGCTCTGACGGTTGTATCCAGCAAAGTGCAGGATGCTCTCAGTGGCCATCGCCAGACCCGTGTGCTGAGACAGACCCGACACCCAGTTCTGATGCTTATTCAGGTACTCCTGTGAAAAATACATCGATGATGTTAAAATCCCTGAAGAGGATAATAGTGGTAGTGAATCTAAATATCAGTAGTATTTTGAATGGGAGGCCAAACCTGAAGATGAGATTTGGTGACCGATGGCGCCCATTTCATGGCCTCTTTTAGGATTTCTCCACAGCGGGCAGCAAAGTCTTTCACTATGCTCTATACATGACATATGAAATCCCAAATCGATCACTAACGCATATGCAATACCATGCTTTTTAATAAGAAGCCAAATTCATATCTATGCTTTTTTAAACTCATTTTATATTTCAGTCAAAAAACCCAAATAGACTGATACATTTTTACAGTAAGTTCAACTAAAAATTAAGCAAAAATAATATATATTTATATTAAACAAACATATGTATATTTGTGTGTTATGTTATGTGTAATAAAAAAATTAATATATTTTTTAGATCAATTATTTTATATAAATATAATATACATATATATATATATATATATATATTCGATTAAAATATATTCATAACAATATAAATACATTTATATTTAAAAAAAATGTATAATATAAACATACATTTACATAAATTATTTTATATTATATATTTATATAACACAAATATAATGTAAATATTATTATTATTATATGAATACATTTATATAATTATACTTAAATAAACATTTATAAAAATCTAAATAAAAAGTTTTTAAAATTATAAAAACGTTTTATATAAACTATAATATATAAATAAAAATTGCTGCAAGTACAAAAATTTCCTGTGGTTTTAGTAAGTGTAAAAAAAAGTAAGTAAAGTAAATGTACCTCTCTGGCCTCGTATGTATCCGGCACTGTGATGCGATACGGGGTGTCCGGTATGTCATAATACGGCTGGTCTTTGTGGATGTCCTGAAGAACATTTTAAGATTTAAGAAATCAATAATGTGTCATAAACATCTCCTGTAACAAAACCCTGAACATCTCCATATGAAGGAAACACATATGAACTTGATCTGAGCACTTACAGCGCTGAGTGAAAGAGACAAGGTCTGTAATATATCCAGCATGGTCTTCAGGACACGACCGCTCCACAACAAGTGCGGAAAACTAGACGGAAAAACGAAGAGACACAGCTGCATTGAACATTCAAGAAGAAGAAATACTAGGGCTGTGCGATATTGAAGAAAAATGCGATATCTCATTAAATAATGCAATATTCGATATGCGATACGATAATGCTTAAAGTGCCACATGCTCAGATGAAACCGTTTTACTCAGCTGTTGCCGAGTCAGTTCTGTGAACTTCTATAACTATCTTGTGTCATATATATATGGTTATTTGTATGCATGCATGTATGTACCAAGAGTTCCTGTAAAACCACAAATTCCTTGTGTCTGCACACACTTAAGTGGTGAATAAAGCTCATTCTGACTCTGATTCTAATAAGAAAGCACCCCTACAACAACTGAAAGTGAACGGTATGTGTTTTACTCGAGCATTACATAAAAATTTAATTTTAACAGTGTAATCATTTTAACATGAGTTTAGGAACTGAATAATAAAAAGGAAAAATACAACACTGCTTAGTATTTACTCTATGAATTCAATATGCACTGATTCTTATTTAAGCTACAAAAGTTATTTAGGTAAGAGCAGCGAGTGATTTTCTCTTTGTCTTTTGTTCATGGCCCCAAATATTGCAAGCTGTAGCGATATGCATGTTGCGATATGTACATTTGCAATTATTTAGATCATTTCAATATATTGCACAGCCCTAAGAAATACACTTCTCTACTGTTTGTGAGATAACGGATGGTCAGCTAACCCACACAGAAACATGACAACATATCTACAGAAACAACATCTCTACAGAACACTTTTGAGTTCAGTACGGTCTGACATAATTTCCTGTGTTTGTAATGGAGAAGGACCCACGTCTCAGCGAGTCCTGACAGATATTTGTCAGCCACTCTTCGGATTCTCTTGTGAATGTGGTTGAAGTTGACCAACAGGAACTGAGCATGATTTTCTAACTCCTCCTCATGGGCTTTGGTCTTTTCCTAGGAAAAAAGATATATAACATTAGAGGATAACAACGAGTGGCCAAGTTGAGGTGTTAAAGCTGTTCGTGTGATTTCTCATTTACCTTGTCAGCCATCATCTGAAGAAAGACATCAAAGACCTTGTCACCCACCGCAATGACACACTGCATCATTCCTGAGAGGATACGAGGAACACAATCACAGCAAAGCTGTCAAATAATCCTCTACTGATTATATATTTGCTAAACTTGAATCTCAGAACAAGACTCTATAGGTGAAAATAGATATCAAACATTCCCCAAGAGATTAATCACAGCACATTAAAGAACTAACATTTTTTGTATTGCAAGTTTTCTAAAATGTTATGTTTAAATACGCTAATGAGGAATTATAAAATTGAAAAATGTCCTGATTTGCATACATTTCCAACATATCAATATGAACATTGGATAAAGCTCGGTTTAAAATTCTTGTTTCATTTTGTTGCTGTATTAGTGTATCAGAATCATAAAATACAGTATTTTCAACAGGCAGAAAAAAAACTAAAACATTTTCACTATGTTTTCAGAAATGTTATATAAATCAGGGGAATGAGATATGAACAAGCTACTCTTCAGAATATAGATAGGAATAAAACGTATCGGTAAGTGCTACTTGAAAATGAGTCACTTTGAGAAAACAAAATCATAAGTTGTCTTAAATCATCTAGAAACAGATGAATGTTCTAGCCCACCCTTTCTAAAATGTTATGTTTAAATACGCTAATGAGGAATTATAAAATTGAAAAATGTCCTGATTCGCATACATTTCCAACATATCAATATGAACATTGGATAAAGCTCGGTTTAAAATTCTTGTTTCATTTTGTTGCTGTATTAGTGTATCAGAATCATAAAATACAGTATTTTCAACAGGCAGAAAAAAAACTAAAACATTTTCACTATGTTTTCAGAAATGTTATATAAATCAGGGGAATGAGATATGAACAAGCTACTCTTCAGAATATAGATAGGAATAAAACGTATCGGTAAGTGCTACTTGAAAATGAGTCACTTTGAGAAAACATAATCATAAGTTGTCTTAAATCATCTAGAAACAGATGAATGTTCTAGCCCACCTGATTTATCCTTCTGGATCGCTCGGTCCTCAAAGTATCGAAACATGACTTGGAAACGATCAGAATCCAGTGAGCGTAACACCCTGAGAAGATACAAGAGGTCACGTGACTGTTCAGACTAAAAAGACAGCCGTCTAAAACAGTCCCCTGCTCAACAGATCCGGTGTACCTCATGTACTCCAGGCGGTAGACAGACAGCAGGTAGGTGGACATGGCGAAGTCCAGTTTATTAATGAGCGCAGCGACTTCCGGCGGAGGATCCAGCAAGTTAATGATGGTGCCTCTCAAATCATTCAGCTCGGCCTAGAAACACAACACATAGCGTTCAATTTACAGGATGAAACTGTGATGCGTGTGGAGGCACAATTTTAGCCAAATCATGTCGGAAAAGACTATTTACATTCAGTAATATTATCAATTGTGACCCTGGACCACAAAACCAGTCATAAGGGTCAATATTTTAAAATTGAGATTTATACATCGTCTGAAAGCTGAATAAATAAGCTTTCCATTGATGTATGGTTTGTTATGACTATTTGAAAATCTGGAATCTGAGGGTGCAAAAAAATCTTATAATATAAATATAATAATATTGAGAAAATCACCTTTGAAGTTGTTCAAATGAAGTTCTTAGCAATGCATATTACTAATCAAACATTATGTTTTGATATATTTACAGTAGGAAATGTATAAAATATCTTCATGGAACATAATCTTCACTTAATATCCTAATGATTTTTGGCATAAAAGAAAAATCAATCATTTTGACCCATACAATGTATTTTTGGCTATTGCTACAAATATACCCCAGCGACTTAAGACTAGTTTTTAGCTCCAGGGTCACAATTAGTCTGCACTCATACTATCAGATGAGAAAAACATTTGAACTGAATTGAGCTGGATAATATGAAAGCCCATTTCTGCCAGAGGATTTAAAAAAAAACTATTTCTTCTCAAAATTCTGACTTTTGTTTCTTGCAATTTTGAGGATTTCCTCATATAATCAATCGCCCAGGTTTCTCATGTAAACTCAAAACTGAGAAATACGAACTCACAATTCTGAAAAGACAAGTCAGAGTTTTGACATTTGACAAACTCACAATTGTGATTAAAAGTCAAAAATATAAGATTTCTAATAAGAATTTTGAGGAAAAAAAGTCACAATTCTGAGTTTGTATCTCAAACTTATGACTTTTTTTCTCAGAAGTGCAAATCTGAATTGTGAGATATATAAAGTCACAGTTACCTTTTTAATTGTTTTATTCCATAACGGAAACAGGTTTCCACAGGACAATAACACTGTTGTCTTCTGTACAGCAGAGCTGCTTTATAGTTGAACTGAGTTTGTTTCATGATTGCTGAAATTATGCTACACTAACACCGTGATTCTCCTGTTTAACATTTTAAAGCTGCTTTGAAATGGTCTGGTTAAGGCCCGATATAAATAACTGTGACTTGAATTTACCAAAATGATCTGTCTGATTTGGCAATATTGGAAGCAGAGAACAATCTGACTTTTACTGATTGAGCAGTACCGGAGTGACCGTGTCGTTCTTCAGGGCAGAGTTATACTGCAGTTCTGAGCGCAGCGGTTCTCCGCTTGGGAACGTCAGCAGGGGGGATTTGGTTGCGATCTCACACACTCCCTCATACCACTCCTCCGGCCACAAACCTGAACGTGAAACATGACAAAATCGCTGAGATCAATATTCAGACCCACAAACTGGACGGCTTGTGTTAACCTTTTATTTAATATTGGGGTATTTTTAACACAGCATTAAGTAGCAGTATAATTACAGAGCTTCCTTCCTTCTGTCATATATAACTACGATTAGGTATTTTTAACAGGCAACAGTGTTATCTGACCTGAGCCCTCGACAGCGAAGCCCATCACAACTGAATACAGCCAGAAATCTCTGAACAGCTTCTGCAGTCTCGGTTTGGCCTCTTTTATGGGCGGCAAACGTTTGGTCAGCTGTAGGATAAAAAAAAAGCAGTGAACAGCATGACACAATCAGGCTTTAACCAAAATGATTATATGTGCAGAGTAAAACAAAGTAAAATAAAGCGTGTTCATTTTTTTAAAAGGCAGCAACATAACAGCCGATTTTGTGAAATGAACTCAAGCAAGCATTAAAAAAAAGTCTGGGGTAGCATTTAATTGATTAAAAATACAGTAAAAACAGTCATACTGTGAAATATTATTTTCTATTATAATATATTTTAAAATTTAATTTATTCCTGTGATGACAAAGCTGAATTTTTGGCAGCCATAAACAACAAAAAATAATTATTATAATATATTATTATTAGTAACAGGAGTTAATTACATTTAACAATATATTAAAATAGAAAACAGTTATTTTCAATTGTAATAATATTTCATTATATTAAAGCCTTGGTAAGTTAAATAAATGAAAAATAATACAAAATAATACAATAATAAAATGAAAAAATTTGTGGGGCATGTTGTGTTCATTTTTAACATACTTGGCAAACAAAACAGATTTACTCAAGTAACCTTTTTTCATCGGTTTCATTTATATAGATTTATGGTTCAATAAAACTGCTGGTTAAAAACAGTAACTATTAAATATAAATTCATCTTTATTCATCTAAATAATAACTAATTATTCATTTCAAAATCATAACCCAAATTAAGAGAACAATTTTGTTGTTGACAAAATTGAGTGACTAAAGTTTCAAAAGATTTATAGTGTACTGTAATCTACTATTGCATGCAGTGTCACATCTCTTACCACAGCAATGACAGGAATGAGAACTCCTAAATTCCCAGCGCTGCTGGACGCCTGAGGAAAAACGAACGTAAGAAACATTGAGAAGCAGAAGCACCACATTACTCAAATGCTCCATTTTAGCTAGATATTTCATGACTTGTGAATGCTGAGGACAAATCCTATCACAGCACTGACACTACTGATCTGCTCTGAATTAAACTGATCCTCCCTGCTGTAACTTTCAGCAGACCAAACTGAATTCCTACAATCCCTCTTTAATCATCACATAACATTTACAATGTCCCATATAATGAATTCAAGATGTGCTGTAGATTGCATGTTTGTCCTACAGTGAAGCAGAGAAATATATAATGTATAATAAATGACTTTAATGTGAAGGTTTGGTACCTTGAGGGCCGGGCCCTTCTCACTGGCTCTTTCGCTGGCTCGTTTCCCCTCCAGCCCCAGCTGCACAAACAGCTCCAGCAGATTCACCAGCAGCTCATCCACCATCTGCTCTGTCTGCAGGTTGGCTGCAATGTTGGCCAGCGCGTTGATCACGGCCAGAGAACAGTGTCTGCAGCAAACATGACAAAACTGAGTTAACAGACAAGCTACAGATGCAAATGAAACAGTACAGCCATGCATTTATGTTCTGTGATGTGTTAGTGACATCCTTACTGTTACTGTCAGCACTTTATCTGTATATCTCTTTTGACTTGCTGAATTTTCATGTGTGTGTGTGTACAGTGGGGAAAATAATTATTTGATCCCCTGCTGATTTTGTAAGTTTGACCACTTACAAAAAAATTAAGGGTCTATAATTTTTATGGTAGGTTTATTTTAACGGATAGAGACAGAATATCAACAAAAAAATCCAGAAAAAACACGTTATATAAAGGTTATAAATTGACTTGCATTTCAGTAAGTAAAATAAGTATTTGATCCCCTACCAACCAGCAAGAATTCTGGCTACCACAGATTGGTTACGTGCCCAAGTGGAACAAAGATTAGTCTTGTCACTTTAAGAAATTACTCCTAATGTCATCTTGTTATGAGTATAAAAGAAACCAGTCCATAGAATGTGTATCTTCCATTCAAACCTCTCCCACCACCATGGGCAAGACCAAAGAGCTGTCAAAGGACGTCAGAGACAAGATTGTAGACCTGCACAAGGCTGGAATGGGCTACAAGACCATCAGCAAGAAGCTTTTTGTGAAGGAGACAACTGTTGGTGTGAATATTCGGAAATGTAAGAAATACAAAATAATGTACAGGCCCGTCTGAACATCTAAATGATTCAGAGAAGGCTTGGGAGAAAGTGCTGTTGTCACATGAGAACAAAATGTAACTCTTTGGCATCAACTCGACTTGCTGTGTTTGGAGGGAGTGAAATGCTGACTATGACCCCAAGAACACCATCCCTACAGTCAAGCATGGAGGTGGAAACATTATGCTTTGGGGCTGTTTCTCTGCTATGGGTACAGGATGACTTCACCGCATTGAAGGACCGATGGACGGGGCCATGCACCGTAAAATTCTGGATGAGAACCTCCTTCTCTCAGCCAGAACACTGAAGATGGGTCATGGATGATGGGTCTTACAGCATGACAATTACCAAAAATACCGTCAAGGCAACAAGGGAGTGGCTCAAAAAGAAGCACATTAAGCTCATGGAGCGGCCTAGCCAGTCCCCAGACCTTAATTCTATAGAAAATCTGTGGAGTGAGCCGAAACTTTGAGTTGCCAAGAAACCTTAAGGATTTAGAGAGAATCTTTAAAGAGGAGTGGAACAAAATCCCTCCTGAGATGTGTGCAAACCTGGTGACCAACTACAAGAAACGTCTTACCTCTGTGCTTGCCAACAAGGGTTTCTGCACCAAGTTTTGCTTGGGGATCAAATACTTATTTGACTCACTGAAATGCAAATCAATTTATAACCTTTGTACAGTGTTTTTTTTCTGGATTTTTTGCTTGATATTCTCTCTATCCGTTAAAATAAACCTCCCTTAAAAATTATAGACCCTTCATTTCTTTGTAAGTGGGCAAACTTACAAAATCAGTAGGGGATCAAATTATTATTTTCCCCACTGTATATATATATGTATATATGTATATGCAATATAGTGTATACGCTAATGGTCAAAAGTTTTGAATAATTCATATTTTTGAAAGTTTTTGAAGCTTGCATTTTTTAAAATCAGAAATACAGTAAAAACAGTAATATTATGAAATATTATTACAATTTAAAATAACTGTTTTCTATTTGAACATATTTTAAAATGTAATTTATTCCTTTGATGCCAAAGATGACTTTTAATTAATTTTCCTTAATCTAATTTGACAATACATTTTTTGCAGCCTACTTGAGGAGACTTTATGAATAATATATATACTGTGTATATATATTATTCATAATATATATACACAGTATATATATATATATATATATATATATATATATACACTGTGTATATATATATATATATATAAAAACTTATTTATTATATATACAAATATAATATTTTTTATATTAATAATATTATTTGTTTTTGTTGCTGACATTGCTGTTTTTACATTGATCACTTGGCAAGCTGTTGATTTTTAAAAAATTATAATAAATAAAATTAATAAAATAAAATATATATATATAATCAATAAGTCAACATATGTTTTTCATTACTTTGAGTCATCAAATTAATATAACCAATTTCAACTTAATTTTCTGTTCTATGAGTTTTAACTCGATATAAGTCAATTTAATATAATTTAAGTTGAAATGACTTGTACAGCCAATTTGATCATATTTAAATATTTGAGGCAGCAACTGAACTTTTTAAGTGGAAGTGGAAATGTTTTACAGTGTATGATCATGTGACACATTTCTGAGTGAAACAGAACATTCAGTATAATTAAGGACACAACCTGGTTTTATCTAGTGGGATTAATATGATCTTCTCCATCCACATGCCCTTGGTAACATCAGCAGAAGGGAAAAGTCGTCAGGCCAAAAATATTAAAATAAATAAATAAAAATCACCTGTATCCATGATCCTTGTAGTCTTTGGTGGAGTATACCATCGAGCTGGCCTTCACACTAATCTGCTGGAACAAGTTCCAAACTTCCTGATAAATGTATTGCTGTGGGAGACAAACAGATTGGAGATATTAGCACCAGCAGGCCGATCAAAACAATCCCTATGACAGAATACAGAAGTGCTGCGTACATTTCCTGTGATGACCATACAGCCCAGCTGATCAATGATGAGGACGTCGAGCCGGGACGGCGGCTGGCAGAACTTCTGCTGCAGGATCTGTAGGATGGGCTCCATCACGCGGGGAGTGTCTCTCAGAGCCACGGCGATGTGCCCTAATGCTTGTATGGTGTGATCGGGGATGAGGTGGGCATCCCTGATGGAGAGGGGCACAATAACATTTTAGAGATTCCTTTAAAAATAACAGAATGTCTCATTTTCTTAAATTCCACTTGAATACGACTGAAACACTTTGAACTATTTAATGACCAATAAACATTTATTTTGGATTAAGATGGAATTTATTGTCAGATTTTAATAACATACTTGTCATTTTCCTGTGAGATGTAAAGACGGTTGGAAAGACTGGCGAGGAAAGCCTCAACGATGACTGAGTCCATGCACAACCCTGCTTTTAAACACCTGGAACAACAACAAATAAAAAAATACTTATTAGTGATTAGTAACTTAGAACTGTGGTTAACTATATGAAAAACTGCAAAGTCATACTATAGACTGTCAAAGTACAAGTTATAGTCCGAATCCCAGTTCACATACTTCTACTAAGTCCTTGAAATATTTACTGCCATGATGAGAGTTTTGGGTCAGTAAGATTTCTTAATGTTTTTGAAATAAGACTTTTTTGCTCACCAAGGTTGCATTTATTTGATAAAAAATACAGTAAAAACAGCAATATTGTGAAATATTATTACAATTTAAAATAACTATTTTCTATGTGAATAGAATTTTAAATGAAATTTATATCTATGATGCAAAGCTGAATTTCCAGTATCATTCTTCAGTGTCACAATTTCTGAGTGAAACAGAACATTCAGTATAATTAAGGACACAACCTGGTTTTATCTAGTGGGATTAATATGATCTTCTCCATCCACATGCCCTTGGTAACATCAGCAGAAGGGAAAAGTCGTCAGGCCAAAAATATTAAAATAAATAAATAAAAATCACCTGTATCCATGATCCTTGTAGTCTTTGGTGGAGTATACCATCGAGCTGGCCTTCACACTAATCTGCTGGAACAAGTTCCAAACTTCCTGATAAATGTATTGCTGTGGGAGACAAACAGATTGGAGATATTAGCACCAGCAGGCCGATCAAAACAATCCCTATGACAGAATACAGAAGTGCTGCGTACATTTCCTGTGATGACCATACAGCCCAGCTGATCAATGATGAGGACGTCGAGCCGGGACGGCGGCTGGCAGAACTTCTGCTGCAGGATCTGTAGGATGGGCTCCATCACGCGGGGAGTGTCTCTCAGAGCCACGGCGATGTGCCCTAATGCTTGTATGGTGTGATCGGGGATGAGGTGGGCATCCCTGATGGAGAGGGGCACAATAACATTTTAGAGATTCCTTTAAAAATAACAGAATGTCTCATTTTCTTAAATTCCACTTGAATACGACTGAAACACTTTGAACTATTTAATGACCAATAAACATTTATTTTGGATTAAGATGGAATTTATTGTCAGATTTTAATAACATACTTGTCATTTTCCTGTGAGATGTAAAGACGGTTGGAAAGACTGGCGAGGAAAGCCTCAACGATGACTGAGTCCATGCACAACCCTGCTTTTAAACACCTGGAACAACAACAAATAAAAAAATACTTATTAGTGATTAGTAACTTAGAACTGTGGTTAACTATATGAAAAACTGCAAAGTCATACTATAGACTGTCAAAGTACAAGTTATAGTCCGAATCCCAGTTCACATACTTCTACTAAGTCCTTGAAATATTTACTGCCATGATGAGAGTTTTGGGTCAGTAAGATTTCTTAATGTTTTTGAAATAAGACTTTTTTGCTCACCAAGGTTGCATTTATTTGATAAAAAATACAGTAAAAACAGCAATATTGTGAAATATTATTACAATTTAAAATAACTATTTTCTATGTGAATAGAATTTTAAATGAAATTTATATCTATGATGCAAAGCTGAATTTCCAGTATCATTCTTCAGTGTCACATGATCCTTCAGAAATCATTCTAATATGCTGGTTTGCTGCTCAAGACATACTATGAATTGGAACGCACAACTTCTAAGCTCACATATTATACAGGACAGATATTATGAAAATTATGCCTAGGAACATTCACCTGAAAACTTTTCCACCCGCATAAACGAGGTTTACCTGCATATATTGTCGATGGAAATGTCTCGGAGCTGCTCATACATGGACGGCTGGCTCTTCTTACTGGAGTGAGAACTGAAGGTGGACTGGGAATGTTCATTGGTCACATTGATCTTGATCTCTCCTGTTCCTGATTAGAGGGAAATAGAGTTGAAATACTCGCCCTGATTCAAATGTTTTTACTTCTTAAAGTAAAAGTTCACCCAAAAATGAAAAATTGCAGAAAATGTACTCGTTCTCAGGCCATCCAAGATGTAGAGGAGCTTGTTTCTTCATCAGATTTGGAGAAATGTAGCATTGCGTCACTTGTTCACCAATGGATGCTCAGCAGTGAATGGGTGCCGTCAGAATGAGAGTCCAAACAGCTGATAAACACATCACAATAATCCACACCACTCCAGTCCATCAGTTAATGTCTTCTGAAGCCAAAAGCTGCATGTTTGTAAGAAACAAATCCATCAAGATGTTTTTAACTACAAACTATTGCTTCTGGCTAAAATACGTAAATACATAATCCATAATATTGCTTTCTCGATTGAAAAAATTGTCTTGTGTGAATCAGGAGAGAAATCTGCACAGATCAAACACCATTTACAAGTGAAACAGTCCAAAACAGTCATATTTTGTTGGATTTTGTTGTAAGAGAACAACAGAGAATGGACCTTTTCACTGGAGGAAGCGTTATTATGGATTATGGGGTCATATTTTAGCTGGAAGTAACAGTTTAACGTTAAAAGCCGTAATGATAGATTTGTTTCTTACACAAACACAGCTTTTGGCTTCACCAGACATGAACTGATGGACTGGAGTGGTGTGGATTTCTTGTGGATTATTGTGATGTTTTTATCAGTTGTTTGGACTCTCATTCTGACGGCACCCATTCACTGCAGAGTATCCACTGCTGAGCAAGTGATCCAATGCTACATTTCTCCAAATCTGATGAAGAAACAAACTCATCCTAATCTTGGATGGCCTAAGCATGAGTAAATATTCAGAAATATACATTTTTGGGTGAACTTTTCTGTGTTTTTATATACGGTGATACAAGCAGCATAGATCTAGATATCAAAGCTATCAAGGGGAGGTTCTCACCTGTGTTGTATTGACTGTGGTACTTGTAGAGCTTCACTAGTACAGGTGAAGGGACCACTAGGAAATCTCTTAGAGACATGGTGACTGAATGAGCCACCACAGGGAAACGCTCACACAGCCGTCCGAGACCCTGTTTCGTGAAACGTCAAAATTTTTTGTATTTTACCTCTAAATGCTCAAAATGAACCATTTCAGTGCACTGTGAGAGGGTCAGAACTCAGGACGCACCTGTAAGCAGCAGATGAGCAGAGGCATGTGAGCAATAATGACCTTACTGGACGTCTTGGACTGCAGCTTCTCGGACAGTTTTGTGCAGAGGTTTTCCGCACCTGGCCGAAACAACCCGATAAATGAACGGTTAGAGAAGTCACATGGCCCATACATGAGACATGTAATACCAGAATCCTCTCTCAGTCTCACCCTGCTCCTCCGTGACGGCCCACACCATGAGGTCCACGCAGGCAGCGTTGGCCTGGCAGCGCAGTTTGAGCGGGTTCAGCTCGCTGTGCAGATACTCCACGTCATGCAGGATCCTCTGCAGCTCAGACTGACTGCTGCTGAACTGCTCCAGAACAAAATCATGGACCTCCTTCACGAACGACACCTGCAGGTCTGCGCACATAAACAATCCCATAAACACTAACAGCAGCAAGAGTTACTGACAGCCGTAAGTCTCAGGTATGTTGAATATTTTTGTGAAATTCAGTGGCTTAACCTGATTTGGCTAATATATAGAAAAATATATTTTCTTTTTTCTTTTTATCTATTTTCCCTAAACGTTCCATTCCAGTTATCTAAACATTTAAATTCCTTTTCTACTATACATTTAAATATTTAGATTTTATTTGTAATAAACTGTAATTTGATTTTATTTGCTGTTATAATATTAAATATAATTGATAAATCATAAGGATAATAGCACAAAAATATTATATATTTTTTAAAATACATTTTAGTTTTAGCTTATATGACAATGTATTGTTGTATTTATTTCTAATTAATTGTTATAATAATACATATAATAGATTAAGAATGATAAAATTATTATTATTATTAATATTAATATTAATAATAATAAGTAAACAATAATTATTTGGTTTTATTTGTAATAAATTATATAGTTTTATTTAAAATTGTGGTTTATTATAAACATAGTAGATTAATAATAACAATAATAGCACAAATTGATTTTTAATTTATTAATAAATTGTAATTTAATTTATTTGTATATATATATATATATATATATATATATATATATATATATATATATATATATATATATATATAAAATAAATATACATA
>NW_015505538.1:0-7246 GCF_001515645.1 Sinocyclocheilus grahami | reverse complement strand
ATATATATATACATATATATATATATATATATATATATATATATAAAACGGATATATTTATATAATGGATCATAAATATAAATATTATAAATATAAATAACAAATTACATTTAAATACATATTTTTATAATAGATAATAAATATAACAGATTGTGATATCATAGTACTATCAACAATAATAAATATGAATAACAATAGGACAAAAATTATTATTTGATTTTATTTGCAATAAATTGTCATTTTATTTTATTTTGTGATTTATTTTAATAAAAATAGATTAATTACAATAATAATAATAATAATAATAATAATAAAACAAAACATTCGATTTTTTTATTTATTTAAAATGACCTTCAAAATAAGGAGCAGAAGGGTCAGAAGGAGAACTCGGAGGAAGTCCAGCACGTTCTGGACTGGCCTAGAAAACAAAAAAAGATCATTATTAACAAAATCACAATTTCAACAAATGCTAAATCATATAATCTAGTACTTTATATGATGTTATATTCTTTGTATTGTGATCTCACGTGTGTGTGTGTGTGTGTTTATATATTGGTTATGTGTTTTAAATAACAACTGCTTCAAAGAACTTACATTATTTTTTATAAATACTATTTTATACTATTGTATGTATGTGATACTCTAGAGTATTTTCATGTTTTTAGTCACAGGACACTGGCTGACATGGGTGTCTGTAAGACTTTTTAGGACCTTTTAAAGATCAAGAAAACACAATTTAAGTAATAAATAGAAGGGGACACAAAGAAATTCATCAAAATGAAGTGAGATTAAAACAAGAACAAATATCTGCCAGTGGGGTCAGAAAAAAGTCCCTTATCAAAGGGGAAGCAAGTTTATTTTTTGACCTCACTGACAGATACTTGTTCTTGTTTTAAGCATAAACTCAATTTTTAAATTTCTCGGAAAATGAGACTTCATATCTTTATTTATGAATGTTTTACTGTAAAGCAAGACAAGAATACGGAGGAAAACATACATTTTTGTTCAGTGCATGCAACATTTAATACCATGACTTCATGAAATTATGACTTTCTGCTCTGGTTTAAGACATTTTAGGTCTCAATTTGTGGATGGGGAAATTAAGACCTTTTAAATTACAAAGAAACCCTGTATTTCTGATCACTGCACTCTCATTTTAAAGATGCGGCCGCCCTCTGCTGGCTGAAGGAGAAAATCCATCAGGTACCTGTTGCGAGATGCTGGAAATGCTGCTGGTTTTACGGCGTAAAGTGTCGCTCTGGCAGACGGTGAGGAGCGAGCTGGGTAGAATGGAGCGGAAATCGTTAAAGGATCGTCGTCGGGTCACTTCCTCCCCGTCTGCTGTGCCCAAGGGCTGAGGACTGACCCGAGGGAAGAGTTTAGACAGCAGCGGCTCCTCTGTGTTGCTGTAGCGGCCAAACGCTCGCACCAAGCCGAGCAGACAGGGCACAGTGTATTTACACAGGTATTCTGGAGAGGAAAATTAGAAAAAAATATTTTTATTCCACACTGAATAACAACAAAAGACATTTCAATTCAACGTGAAATCTAAATTGACTATTTCTTTATTCATTTCAATTTATTTTGAATGAATCCATCTTGTCATATTGTGCTTATTCTAAAGAAAAAAACAATTACATACTCTATAATATATATCATATAATTATATATTTGAATTGTATACACTGCCAGTCAAATGTTTCGACTAATTACAATTTTTGATGTTTTTGTAAGTCTCTTCTGCTCAACAAGACTGCATTTATTTGATTAAAAAAGTAATATTATGAAATATTACTGCGATTTAAAATAACTCTTTTCTATTTGAATATATTTTAAAATGTAATGATGCAAAGCTGAATTTTACTCCAGTATTCAGTGTCACAAGATCCTTCAGAAATCATTATAATATGCTGATATGCTGTTCAATTTATTATCAATAATTATTATTATTAATCAAATAATTAATTAGAATTCATATAAATATATTCAAATAAAAAAATGCTATTTTAAATTGTAATAATATTTCACAATATTAGTTTTTACTTTATTTTTGATCAGCAAATTCAGTCTTGGTGAGCAGAAGAGACTTTTTTTGTAAAACTTTTGTAGAGTTGTGTTATTAATCATAAAACATTAACCAATAAATCACAGCTGATGTTTCATGATCTAATCAAACCCAGATGAATAAAATAAATGCTCTGTCTCACATTATGAAAGTTATGAATTTCACATGAACTCCTGAAAATAAAGTAAGATTCTGTATAGCACCTTACTAACCTTTATCTTGGCCTTCGATGTTCTGACACATTTCCTGAAGCACCTGCATGAGGTTCATCACAGCCTCCAAAATCTGAAAGATATTTGAGAGGAAACTAAATACATCAGTGCTGCTCTTTTCCCTGTAGACCTCAGTCAGGGTAGACACACGGCATCATTTATGTGACATGAATGAAAATGAAGCTGTGAGAGACACTGTATTGTTGTATTCCACTCAGCTAGTGACATAATAGAAACTAAGAAACTTGTTATCTTCTCTACATGCGATCCTTTAAGTGGTGAGAGATTATGCTTCTCTTTCGAAATACAATAGGACAGCAAATCTAAAAATAATAATCAGAGAAACACTGACAGAATCAAGGAACGACACACTTCTGACAACGATCCTGGTTGAGAACAGAAAAGCAGATTCATTCAGATTAGCAAAGCAAACCACAGCAAGCAAAGTCATCATGAACACACCTGGATTCGCATGGACTCGTCCATTTGAGCAACGTCTGAGAGCATCGTCACCAAGCAGAAGGAGAAATTCTCCGCAATGGGAAGCGTTTCTGAAAACACAAGGTTGAGAGACATGTAAGATCAGGAACAACTGAGAATGAAATGAGGAAATGTGATTAAAAAGGCAGAATTTTTATACCTCGTCCTTTCCTCTCTGAGCTCTCCTCGATCCATTGCACCCTGGGTAATCCCTTCAGCAAAACCAACAAGTACGGGACAATTGTGTCCTTATGCTGGAGAAATACATAAACATACAATTCAGGACTACAGACCATCATTGCTCATGAACACAATGAATGAATTCACTTTGATTAATATAACACCATACTAATACTATATTAAACATGTCCCACTACGTCTCACTTTAAAGGAATAGTCCACCCAAAAATGAAAATGTTTGGAAATGAAATTTTTCTCATCCTCAGGCCATCCAAGATGTAGATGAGTTTGTTTTTTCAAGAGAACAGATATGTAGAAATGTAGCATTTTATCACTTGCTCAGCAGTGGATCCTCTGCAGTGAATGGGTGCCGTCAGAATGAGAGTCCAAACAGCTGATAAAAACATCACAATAATCCACAAGTAATCCACTCCTCTCCAGTCCATCAGTTAATGTCTTGTGAAGCCCAAAGCTGTGTGTGTGTTTGTGAGAAATGAATCCATCAGGATGTTTTCAATTCGCTTCTGACTAAAATACAAGTCCTCTATCCATCATATCACTGTTTATAGTGAAAAAGCATCTGGTCTGAATCAGGAGAGAAATCTGCACAGATCAAGCACCGTTTACAAGCCAAAACAAATTTTGATTTGAGAGAAAGCATTATAATGGATTATGGACTCATAATTTAGCCAATAGCAACAGTTTAAAGTGAAAACACTTTAATTTGTTTCTTACAAACATACAGCTTTTGTCTTCTCCAGATGTTAACTGATGGACTGGAGTGGTGTGGATTATTGTGATGTGTTTATCAGCTGTTTGGACTCTCATTCTGACGGCACCCATTCACTGCAGAGCATCCATTGGTGAGCAAGTGACACAATGCTACATTTCTCCAAATCTGATGAAGAAACAAACTCCTCTACATCCTGGATGGCCTGAGGGAGGGTATATTTACAGGAATTTTTCATTTTTGGTTGAACTATTCCTTTAATCAATGAAGCTGAGGAGTGTGACTGTGTTAAAACCAGTACCTGCAGCTCAGACTCCACCAGGAAGATGCCGAGGGCGATCACAGCATCTCTCCTCCGCTCATCCAGCTGGAAAACACCACGGATGTCCACAGGACACATGCATTGTAGCTTCTGGACCTATATTACACAAATATGCAATTGTATTTAAATGTGCCATCTTAATCATGCAGAAGCAGAAAGAACCAGTGTGCCATTTGACTTTAATTTGTATAAATACTACTACACCACCAGGGTAATTATTGTTAACTAAAACTAAACAACAACAACAAAACATTTTTGTTAATTGAAATAAAAATCAAACTGAAAAAATAACTGACTTTGAAACACTAAAATTACTAACTGCACATTAATGAAAAAATAAAAATAAATTAAACTTAAATAGTAATATAAAAAAAGACAAAAAGCACATAACAAAATTAATAAAACTGAAAAAAAAGCTCATTCAAAATATTAATTAAAACTATAATCGCATTTTAAACAATACTAAGATAACCCTGGACACCACACAATAAGTGCACACACATCACAAAAAAGTAATGATGATTATGTAAGGACGTTCACCAAGGTTTAAGGAAGTCTATAACATACTTCCCTTTAAAACAGACTATTGATCAAGCCTTTTTCTGTTTTCAGGTAAACATGTAGACTTCATTTTATTATCATTTTAAATCATTCCTTCAGAAGCAGTAAGGGTCAAAATGTCATCATGTAGCCAAAAAGTTCCCAGAAAACCAGAATACATAAAGAATCTCACATGCAAAACTGACTTTTAGGACACCAGCGGGTCGCATACTTGGTTTTAAATGAGAGCACCTTTTGCACAAATTCACTAAGGCTCAGAAAATGTTTTGCTCTCAGAGTCACAATGACTTTTCTATAGAGATCCGCCCTTGAAACACCTGGTTTTTCACGTCCTGTCAGACAGTAATAACATATTTAAAAAAATAATAATTATATATATATATATATATAAGCACTTGATGTGTCAGGGTTAATGCATAATTTACATCTCTGAGCTATAAATGACCAAAAAAAGAGCACTTACTAAACCATCAGCCTGAAATAAATTCATAAATCAATAAACAGTTGACCAAATCTGAAACATAATGTGGTTTAATTTGTGTTTTGAGTGATCTAAAAGTACAGCTTTCACTCACAACAAATATGTGACCCTGGAGCACAAAAGCAGTGTTAAGTCGCTGGGGTATATTTGTAGCAATAACCAACAATACATTGTATGGGTCAAAATTATACATTTCTCTTTTATGCCAAAAATCATTAGGATATTAAATAAAGATCATGTTCCATGAAGATATTTTGTAAATTTCCTACCGTAAATATATCAAAACTTAATGTTTGATTAGTAATATGCATTGCTAACAACTTCATTTGGACAACTTTAAAGATGATTTTCTCAATATTTAGATTTTTTTGCACCCTCAGATTCCAGTTTTTCTAATAGTTGTATCTCAGCCAAATATTGTCCTATCCTAACAAACCATACATCAATGGAAAGATTATTTATTCAGCTTTCAGATGATGCATACATCTCAATTTCAAACAATTGACCCTTATGACTGCTTTTGCGGTCCAGGGTCACATATATTCTGTATTTGACTATTAGAACATTCATTATTATGATTATTATTATAAAATTGATCGTTTTATGCTGTCACTGATTATTTCCTCTAACTGTATTGTATCGGATCAGTAAAGCATTTAAGATAAGCAATGATGTAAGTGATTATTAAATTGAATTCTAGTTTAAACGCATTATATAGATGATTAAACGTGGGTATTAATTAATAACGCAAAAATTCTTCAACTCTTAAATGGGAAAGAACGTAAAACTAGCAAAGCATTGACTGTATAAAGCAAATGTCAGCCGATTTGAACGGCTGGTCTTTCACATTTGGATATACATGTTAATAAGTGTTATATAAATAAGAGAGGACGTCAGATATTTGATTACTTTTTGATTTGTTATGGTTCTGTTAGCTGTTAGCTTCAGATGCTAATAGGAAGTAAAACTCTCACCTTGTCAATCGGAGCGGGTCGATGAGCAGCCAGAGAGCGCGCGAGAGACAGCACAGTATTAAAATAAAAACCTCGCGAAGTCCCCTTCGAAGACATTATTCGTTTAATATTAAAACAAACAAATATCTACATCTTAAAATTAAATGTTCGTCAACTGACAGCAGATGAGAGCCGCGACTACGGAAAGCCCGAGCGCACATTTTACAAGGTCACCATATACGTGCGGCAGCATTTACGCGTTCGCTTTTTTGCTCCTCTGCTGAAATTATACTTCAATATACAACTCCTCAATTATAGAGAAATATAATTCACCCTCATAAGAGGTTTTTAAATACATTGAAATAAATAAAATGTTAACTGAAATAAAATAAAATGTAAAAAAAACGACACACACACACATATACATGTATATATACTGCGGGGCCGTTGAATGCTTGAATCTGATTGGCTGACGAACGTTCTGAGGCGCGCAATTATTTTCAGGGAAACGCACGGCGAAAGTAGTTCCAGGCAGCTCTCTTGACCGCATTACAGTTCCATATCACTTCGCACAGTTAACTGGAAATTAGCCAGTTCTCTCTCTTTCTCTTTCTCTGTGTGTCTCTCTCTCTCTCGCTCTCTTTCTAATAACTTCATTAATAACTGCATTAGAATGCTATCAACGGCTCAAGCCTCCATTACCAGCTTTAAAATGAGGTTTTGGAACTAGCTAAAGAGGCGTTGGATGAGATGCGGAAGAAATAATCCTACTCACAATAGCGATTTAAGTACAAAAACCGGACGAATCCCTTTAAATATATCATCTGATCGATGTCTTGAGGTGTGGTAACCGTAGTATAAGCGGAATAATTTACTCCGGGCCGTTGAATTATTAGAAAAATAATGCACAAACGAGGTGGTGATGCGGCCACGACGCGAAGCAATAATTCAACGGCTCGTCGTCAATTATTCCTTATATATAAATATATATATATATTTTTTTTTAGAAGTGCAGCTTAAAAAATTTACATTCTGGTATGTAAATTATTTAATTTAATTTACCTATCTTTAATCTCACTTTTAATTAGTTTGTTAATTTGTTAATATACCTATATTTAAAAATCGATTTTAACCTGTTATTGCCATGAAAAAATAAAAAAAATTTATCTTTTAGTTTTTAATTGTTTTATTTTTTGATATGTAAATGAATTATCCTATTTGTCTGATCTTAAACCTTAAATCTATCTATCTATCTATCTATC
>NW_015505537.1:2143021-2153297 GCF_001515645.1 Sinocyclocheilus grahami | reverse complement strand
AAATTAATCACTTTTGACAGGTAGTCCCCCATATTTTCTTCTCACTTAAAATAGTGTTTTTCTATTTAGGGTATTTTAAAATGTAATTTATTTTTGTGATCAAAGCTGAATTTTCAGCTTCATTATTCCAGTCTTCAGTGTCCCTTCAGAAATAATTTTAATGCTGCTTAATTTGCTGCCTAATTATTATCAGTTATTATTTTTGATCAATTATTAATAATGGTTTTTATTATTGGTATAATGGTTCTCAGTTCAAGAATATCATTTATTTGAAATGTAAGTACTTCGTAATTTGTGTAAATATCTTTACTGTCACTTAAATCAGTTTAATGCAACGTTGTTGAAGAAAAATATTAATTTATATATTTTTTAATCTTACCCAAGACTGAATGGTATCACATTTTCCACAAAAATATGAATCAGGACAACTGTTTTCAACATTGATAATAATCAGAAATGTTTCTTGAGCAGCAAATCAGCATATTAGAATGATTTCTGAAGGATCATGTGACATTGAAGGCTGGAGTAATGATGCTGAAAATTCAGCTTTGATCACAGCAATCAATTATTTTTTACTATATATTCACATAAAAGACAACTATTTTAAATGGTAACATTATATATTTCACAGTACTGTTTACTGTATTTTTCATCAAAAATAATTTGTATACTTTTTCCACAATTGGAGCTCTATTCCTTAAAATGATAGATGTCAAGCTCCTGCAAAAGGACAAATAAAATAAAAAAAAAAATAGAAAGGCACCATAAAAACACTCCGCATTCTGCACTATTCAAGTCTTCTAGACGATACCAGAGTATTGTGTCATATGGACTGCAAATAAATTCTTTAAAAATCCTACAATGTGATTTTCTGGATTTTTTCCCCTCATTTTGTCTCTCATAGTTGAGGTATACCTATGATGAAAATTACAGGCCTCTCTCATCTTTTTAAGTGGGAGAACTTGCACAATTGGTGGCTGACTAAATACTTTTTTTCCCCACTGTAGGTATTTAATTTTAGTGATATTAAACTGTCCCTCGTAAAAAGTCTTACAAATTATTTGCTATTTGCCATATACACCAGGAAAGACAAATTATAATGCAAAGAATGCCAGTCATTTATGGTGTGGTGCGGTGTGTTGCGGACCGGGTTTGGTGGGCCGCTCTGTGCCAAAAAGTCCAGGGCCACTTTTTGGCCCCAGTCCGCCCCTGCTTGCTTAGTTACAATCTCAAACCAGAGCCTTCATTGTAATGCCCAATAATGCAGGGAATGAGGGGAGGGTAGCATCTTCTGTTTCAAGTTTTTGTATTACATCACACAGTAGTGTGTGAATTCATGCCAGCATTGATAAAGCACAACTCCCTCACACCTTAAGCACTCATTCATTCCTATATAAAAGCTTTACTACCACTGAACGTCACTGTGGGTACCAAGCACTTCTCACTGTACTCCTCCTCTAGCAATCCGAAATGATTGACTTGGTCTCTTGAGACCAGAGTATGGATTCCCAGAAGTCTCTATTTTGTAAATATGGACCCTGGAAGAGGTTAAATGAGTTTATTTTGCTTTGGCTACAGTAGGTAATTCTAGTGGTGACAACAGCCATGCATGTCACTTCTGCAGGCTGCGTCATACTCTGTGAGATAAAGTGTCACTCTTTTCATAGCTTTTGCCGGCTCTGAGACACTTGCATGTTATTTCTCCGGCTCTTTTTCTAGCAAAAATGCACTCATTTTTGCTATGTTCCAACAAGCCTGCTTGATGAATTACCAAAGAAGAATGCAAAAATTATTCAGGAAAATAAGATTTTCTTATCAAAGTGATACAATTTTGTGTTGTAAAATTATTGTTTTAAGTGTGAAAATATAGCAGAAGTAGCACCAACAACAACAAAAACAATGGACTTGTGATAAGGCTCCTGAAATAATAAGGTCTTCACTTTAAGTTTTCATTAATGAAATGAAATTAATGAAATGAAAACTTAAATTCATTAATGAAAACTTAAAGTGAAGACCTTATTATTTCAGGAGCCTTATCACAAGTCCATTGTTTTTGTTGTATTGTATTTTTGTATAATTGTATCACTTTGATAAGAAAATCTTATTTTCCTGAATAATTTTTGCATTCTTCTTTGGTAATTCATCAAGCAGGCTTGTTGGAACATTACATCTCCAAAGAACCTTGACATGTCTTCTAAGTAAAGAGTAATTGATTAATTTGTTAAGTTTTAGAGGGGGTGTACTCATTTATGTTGTGCACTGTATATAAACATATAATTATTACTTTTGCCGGTGCTTTGTGGCAATCTTTATGCGCACGCTTTGAGCACGGAATAGGCTATATGCCTAAAGGATGGTTTAGAAGGTTATTATATTAATCAATTTAAAATAAACGTGCGAAATATAAATCTTTAGTCGGGGGCAGACCTACTAGGCACAATTGACCGATTCATTTTTAAAATAAAATGCTATGACATTACGAAAAGTAGGCTACGACTGCAAATCACGTCACGTTGCATGCGTTATAGGGGTGTAACGGTACACGTATTCGTACCGAACCGTTTCGGTACAGGTCTTTCGGTTCGGTACGCATGTGTACCGCACGAATACAGTTTTTTTTTTCTTCTTCTCAGGAAATTCAAATACTTAATGGTGTTTTGACCGTCTTTTATGTGGCATGACAGATCGCTGTATAAACGTTTTAGAGAGCTGCTTCTGGGACAGTTCAGAAACGTGTTGGTATAATCCCAACACAAGCATTGACTAGAGTGGCTGCGATCAGCTCCGGTTCCGGTGTCTGAGCCGTGACGGCCCGCAGATTTGTGCAGAGCGGAGCGCGAGTGAACGCTATCATTCCTTCCTCTGTACTACTAGTTTTAACGTGAATAAATATGACTGAACATCTCATGCCTCATGTAATTGCTCAATCAGTGTTTCAACCTCGGAAAGACCATACATCAACAATACAGCGTGGAAATAAAATGTCACCTAGCGTTTAATTTACCTCAGCAAGTCATCAGTGTCCACAGCTCATTAGTTCACTAGAGAAATTAAGTCTAGAGTGGAGCATTTTGCAAATTATTACACCATATACTCATATTTTACTAAACCTGTTAGTCTTAATTACTTAATGTACAGTATGTTTAAATTAATCTGTTATGAAACATGCTATGACAGCCATTGTGTAATTGAATATGTTTGAACAAATAGCTTAGAAAATGTATTATAAGTTAATTTAAAAACTGCATTATGTGCAATTTACATGTTTGCATACAATAAAAAAAAAACATTTTTAAGTTGAGTGTTGATCATCTATTTAAAAATAAATAGCAATTAAATTTAAGTTTGGGTTAGGCCTAATTGTAACCTTATAATGTAAAAGGGCTCCCTATAGTTTTAAGCATAAGCTGAGGTAGCTTTTTATCACTAAGAACATGTAAACTATTCCTGAATGTATTTAAAGAAAGAGCAACTTGTTCAGTAAACCATTAAAAAAAAAAAAGTTTAGTTTTCCCCCCTGCTGTACCGAAATCATACCGAACCATGACGTTAAAACCGGGGTATGTACCGAACTGTCATATTTGTGTACCGTTGCACCCCTAATGCGTTATGAGTCAAATGCTTTTATTTTATTTCATTTTTGGGGGGTACTATGGGGGTGCTGAAGCACTTGCTAACCCCTCCCTAGCGCAGCCCAAATACAACAGTTCAGTAAGAAAGAATTTAATATTGTGTTATTTTAGACACAATGTTGTCAGTTTTCCAACTAAAATATAAAGACAAAGCAGAACTGTTAGTCTCTGAGCAACACGCAGCGGCATTTAATTTCTTAATGCACGTTTTGAACGAATTGGATGAACCCATTTGGCGCATTGAACCATTGGCCATAGGCGAGTTGGATTTGAAGCGGCGCTGCACAGATCGACCGTTGTACGACATCAAAGTACCATGAGAGCGATTCAAAAGCATAAGGAGTACATAACAGTGTCTCTTCTGCGGCTCGGTACGCTTTCAACTCGTTTTTTTAGTCTTGAGCAAGACTGTACAACATTCACATTACATGATTTGACTGATTTGTACGTAGAAAGGGCGATAGCACACCGCATTAAAATAAATTATCATTCATGTTTTCATAACCGCTGGCCAAATTCAAAAACGAAACTAAAATTCAATCATCTTTGAGAACAAGGGGGCCTCCTGGTGTTTCGGGGGCCCTACGCAGCTTGTGTATTTTGCATATAGGGAGGATTGGCTCTGCCAGTGCCACCACCTACTGGCAGGTTTAGTTTACTACTTAGAGTATAATTTCATTAAAGAAATAATTTAATATTTCCATAGTAATAATAATAAAATTAATCAAAATTATTAAAGGTATAGTTCACGCACCCAAAAATGACAATTGTGTCATCATTTACTCACCCTCATGGTCCAAAAGAGTATATCTAATAAATTTTATCAAACAAAATATTTCTTGCTGAAGCTACTTTTTGTAATGTCTGTTTGATGCTTTACACAACAATGACTTTAAATGATCTTTTGGGAGTAATTTCTCATCCAAATTTGATGTGCGATTAATTTGCCATTAATTAATCACCACATCATTGTAGCATTTGGACCAATCAGACACACAACTATTTGTTATATTTAACAAATATCTCTGATGGTATGGGGTTGCATGAGTGCGTGTGGCATGGGCAGCTTACACATCTGGAAAGGCACCATCAATGCTGAAAGGTATATCCAAGTTCTAGAACAACATATGCTCCCATCCAGACGTCGTCTCTTTCAGGGAAGACCTTGCATTTTCCAACATGACAATGCCAGACCACATACTGCATCAATTACAACATCATGGCTGCGTAGAAGAAGGATCTGGGTACTGAAATGGCCAGCCTGCAGTCCATATCTTTCACCCATAGAAAACATTTGGCGCATCATAAAGAGGAAAATGCGATAAAGAAGACCTAAGACAGTTGAGCAACTAGAAGCCTGTATTAGACAAGAATGGGACAACATTCCTATTCCTAAACTTGAGCAACTTGTCTCCTCAGTCCCCAGACGTTTGCAGACTGTTATAAAAAGAAGAGGGGATGCCACACAGTGGTAAACATGGCCTTGTCCCAACTTTTTTGAGATGTGTTGATGCCATGAAATTTAAAATCAACTTATTTTTCCCATAAAATGATACATTTTCTCAGTTTAAACAATTTGATATGTCATCTATGTTGTATTCTGAATAAAATATTGACATTTGAATCTTCCACATCATTGCATTCTGTTTTTATTCACAATTTGTACGGTGTCCCAACTTTTTTGGAATCGGGTTTGTATATTGTCTTTTGTATTGCATACTGTTTTATGCATGCTTATGATAGAACCGCTCATTCATGTAACCTTACATATACCATGTTTGGTCTCTATGAATTCATCTTCGGATTATCTAATTGAGAGTGTATATTATATGTTTATACCTATGCAACATATTAATGCTCTAAGAACCTTTAGTAATTTTGCATCAACACCCAATGAGTTCAGTATGCAAATTACCATGCTCTCACACAAAGGGTCGTAAAACTCTCCAGTATTTCCAATCTCCCGCTTGGAATTTCAGCCTTTCTCATTGGACAAGCCCATCCTGAGAGGTGTGAATCTTCTCAGACCTTAAAAGGCTCACGCACAGTTCCGCCCATGTCTTCTTCTGCTAAGTACTTCTGCTAAGGCTTCTGCTAAGTTTTTTACTAAATCTTCTGATGGCTGCCCGTGTGGAGAGCCTGAGCCGGTGCGGGCATGCCCGGTGGGCTCCAACACATAGCATTTCAGTCGGCGGTTCTGTTAGATTCTGAGAAGATGAGGATGTGATCTAGAACACTTCTGCAACTCTTAAGGCTTCACCAGGCTTCGACCTAGTCTTTCCACTTCAAGAACCTCTGACTCAAACTGGTTCTTTTTCATCAATCAACTTCAGCAAAGATCAACTTGAGCCTTCAGATTGCATCAGGACTCTCTTTCAGACAGACAAGACGTGCAAGTATCAAACTTAGTCTTATTAATTGATACATTAAGTATCAGTTGCACCTTTTACAAAGGTGTGTTTGAACTAAGAAACTGATGTTTCCTTCAGGCTGTAGATCTGCTGAATATCAAATTGTAATAAAGCTCCATGTCTTTATTTCTCTTCTCTTTACTGCTTAAGCTTTAACCCCTTTTCATATGCCAACTGTATGCATGTGTGTGTATGTGTATGTTAGACTAGTTTAAGTGTGTATGTAGTTAATAAAGTCTTACTTGTATTACACTTGAGGTTGTTCATTGTTTGCTCATAACTGGAGTCCCTAATCATGCAGATTTTTGCTACATGCTCTAAGTAGTATTGTACAGTAAAAAAGTTATTTGCCTTAACCAGGAAATTAACGTTCTTAGAATTGACAGACAGTTGACATTGAGATGTCAAGTAAATACTTACAGCGGATCAAAAATATTTATAATTAAGTATAACTAGTTGTAATTAATTATTCATATGTCCCCTTTGAGCTGATTCGTTACATCATGTAATTAATTCAGAGTTTCTACAGACATGAAAAAGTTAAATTTAAGACTTTTTAAGACCTTTTTAATACCACCTTTATGAAGTTTAAGACCTAAACCTGTAATGGAAATACACATTTTATTACATGCATATATGTAATATTGAATGTGTTTAAATTAAAAAGAAAACAAAATATCATTGCTGTAATAAATGATATTTATTACAACGATATACAGTGAACTTTTAATGTCAGCAGACAATATTCCATACAAAATATCCCTGCAAAATAACTGCATCACTGAGATTTTTGGTGGAGTAAACAATTTATTCTGAAGCAATATTTTCATCAGTGTTCTATGAGCTTTTACATACTTAAATCTGCATATTTTTATTTACCTTTACAAAGGCCTATTTTGAACCAAATTATTACAATTTATCAATAAATTCAATATACACTATAGGGCTGCTACCAGTCAGATTAAATAATTTACACTGCAAATAACAATAATTACAACTGCAATAAATAATGTTATGAGATTAATGTTTTAAATGCATTTATGAATATACAAATAAGAAATGTTGATGGGAAAAAATACATACTTTTCAACAATCTTCTCAAATAAACTACTAGTAAGTGGTGGTAAGTAATTGAGTCATTCATTCAACTGATTGAGTGTGTTATCATGCTGCTATCTTAAGGACTTTCGTGGACAGCTGACTCCTAAAGTTTTTGATATTCTTCATATTCTGTGTGGTGGTCAGATAGAAATTAATCTTTTCCAATAAGTTTAAATTGATTTGTACCTTTTATGGGCATTTTACCTTTATTACAATTTTTTCTATAAGTGTGCATTATCTTTTGAGTCAAATTCTTACATTTAATCAGTGAATAAGAATAATAAGACATTTAGGCTGTTACCAAGCAAATGAAATCAGTATCAACAAAATTCATCTTTGCAATCCAGATATAAGCTGCACCTGAAGTGGCATTTAGAAGTATTTACACACTGTTTAATGCATTTAACCTGCAGTTAAAAATGCATAAATAATTGTATATATTAAACATAAAAAATGTAATACTGATATTAGAAATTATTTAAAAAATGAAAAGATACTTTAAATGTGAAATTAAAAACGCCAGCAGGTGGCAGCAAGTCACTGTTAATAAGCGAGTCATTGTGAATGAACCGAATCATTTAAACGGTTGATTCATTCAGGAACAAAACACTGTCATGTTGCTCAAAGACGCAAAACAGTGCTGTGGCTTTGTTTGGAATTATTTTTGTTGGCGAAATAGTGCAAAAACAGGCAATATGGTGTCTAAAACGTACGTCTCTTAATAAAACTTCTAGTTTATTGAACTGTTGTAAAAAAAAAAAAATATCAATATTACATTTGTATATGGTAATTTTGGGAGAGAAAAAAGGCACTCTTCTGTGTGAAATTGATTAACTGTAAGAAGTGGTATAAATATACACATTTTCTGCCCCATGTCTTGAATTTGTGATCATTCTGAATGTATTTTAATAGACTGAATCATGCAGTGAAAGAGCGCACTGTAAATGCGCACACGCACTAGACTTCAGGTAATGCGTGCACTCTGTAGGTGTTTTGAATGGTTTTTTTTGGGTCATGAGAATACTGAGCAAAATAGCTCACTTGTCATGGTGTTACTTAACTGTATCTTGTTATGAATAAACTAAACATTCAGAATTTTTACCTCAGTTCTGAGTTTATGTGTGCCGTTACACTCATTTGTTCTGAAGTCGCTCACAAAGAAACAAACAGAGTGAGCCTCAGCGTGACCTTGTATTCTGTATTCTGCTAACTTTCTGCAATTCTCTCTGATGATGCAGTAACTTACCGCGGGAAGAAAACATCTTCGGTCTGTCCAATGATTGTAAACAGTCATTAGGTCCGTCAGACTTAAGATATTTTAGCGGTAATGTGACCAAAAATATTTAAGACCCATCGAATTTAAGACATTTTAAGACTTTTTAAGGCCTTATATTAGGAAAGCGTTATTTAAGACATTTTAAGACTTTATAAGGACCCGCAGACACCCTGTAATTAGATAAAAAAAAATTAATCGCTTACCAGCCCTAGTACAAACGTGAGCGCCCACCCACTCAAGCCCACCTGGTTTCTGCAATGTTGGTAGCGATCATGATCTTGCGCACTCCCGGGGGCGGCTTTTTGAAACACCGGAGGGGAGAGAGAAGCTAAGTGTCATTCATGACCATAATAGCACTATTAAAAGTTTGAGGCACTGGACTTCACATGGAGCTTAGCAAATTCAATTCAGCAGTCAGATGGGAGGGAAAGATCGCATTTGTGAGCTTGCCACAGCGGTCTACACTTACCTGAGTCTGAGACACTGTGGGCATCAAAGAGTGGAGGGGGATGATGATAAACCGATCAGAAAGAGAGTCGAGATTTGAGCAAGTCAGAACTCGAGGTGCTGTGGCCGCTAGCATACATGTGTTTGTTGTTAAATCTGTGTAAAGACAAATGTAGCTGTGATGAATATAGATTCATTTTTATGTTCCTATAACAACCAACCCTCTACACTGCAAGTAAATCACTCACACATGTGACTGAATTTCATACTAGGCAACTAAATAATATACACTAAACATACTATACCCAGCATTCTCTAACACACCAGTGTTTTAAACACTCACCATAGCCTGGCTTAAAGTGCTCTCTCTATCTTTAATGTACACAAACAGAGAAAGAAAGTGAGAGGCTTAATTAAAACATTGAATTTATGTGCTATATGTAAATAGTATTGGTTATATATACACTACCGGTCAAAAGGTTGGGATCTGTAAGACTTGTAATGTTTTTTTAAAGAAGTCTCTTATGCTCATCAAGGCTGCATTTAATTGATCAAAAATACAGGGGAAAAACAGTAATCTTGCAAATTTTATTACAATATTGTGACGAGAGGGGCGGGGCCGAGAGCCGTGGGAACGGAGCGAGGCCGGTGGAGTAATTGCGAATGCGCGAAAGCTGAATTTCCATCAGCCATTACTCCAGAATAAAGTGTCACATGATCCTTAAGAAATCAGTCTAATATGCTGAATTATTATTAGAGTTATCAATGTTGCCAACAGTTGTGCTGCCAAAAATTTTTTGGGAAACTGTGATACTTTTTTCAGGATTCTTTGATGAATAAAAAGTTAAAAAGCACAGCATTTATTCAAAATATAAATATTTTCTAACAATATAAATCTGCTATCACTTCTTAAAGGGTTAAAAAATAAAATTCTGTCATTAATTACTCACCCTTGTGTTGTTCGTAAACCTGTAAGACCTTCGTTCATCTTCGGAACACAATTTGAGATATTTTTGATTAATATATGAGGGCTCTCTGACCCTCCCATAGACAGCAAGGTAACTACTACATTCATCACGTCATCACGCCGGATCTGGGTCAGCGCCGGCACACGGTCGCGTCATGATACTGTCGTGAACGTGCATCCAAAGTGACGCAGTAGAGATGAAAATGCGGAATAAAGTCATTTTTTTTGTTTTCTTTGCGCAAAAAAGTATTCTCGTAGCGTCGTAACTTTACAGTTGAACCACTGATGTCACACGGACTACTTTGTCGATCATCTTGGTACTTTTCTGGACCTTGAACGTGGTAGTTACCTTGCTGTCTATGGGAGGGTCAGAGAGCCCTCATATATTAATCAAAAATATCTCAAATTGTGTTCCGAAGATGAACGAAGGTCTTACAGGTTA
>NW_015505537.1:2138585-2140890 GCF_001515645.1 Sinocyclocheilus grahami | reverse complement strand
CAAATGCAGAAATAATGTTTTGATATATTAAACATAAAACATTGAATACTGATATTTGAAATAATTTAAAAAATGAAAAGATACTTTAAATGTGAAATTAAAAACGCCAGCAGGTGGCAGCAAGTCACTGTTAATAAGCGAGTCATTGTGAATGAACCGAATCATTTAAACGGTTGATTCATTCAGGAACAAAACACTGTCATGTTGCTCAAAGACGCAAAACAGTGCTGTGGCTTTGTTTGGAATTATTTTTGTTGGCGAAATAGTGCAAAAACAGGCAATATGGTGTCTAAAACGTACGTCTCTTAATAAAACTTCTAGTTTATTGAACTGTTGTAAAAAAAAAAAAATATCAATATTACATTTGTATATGGTAATTTTGGGAGAGAAAAAAGGCACTCTTCTGTGTGAAATTGATTAACTGTAAGAAGTGGTATAAATATACACATTTTCTGCCCCATGTCTTGAATTTGTGATCATTCTGAATGTATTTTAATAGACTGAATCATGCAGTGAAAGAGCGCACTGTAAATGCGCACACGCACTAGACTTCAGGTAATGCGTGCACTCTGTAGGTGTTTTGAATGGTTTTTTTTGGGTCATGAGAATACTGAGCAAAATAGCTCACTTGTCATGGTGTTACTTAACTGTATCTTGTTATGAATAAACTAAACATTCAGAATTTTTACCTCAGTTCTGAGTTTATGTGTGCCGTTACACTCATTTGTTCTGAAGTCGCTCACAAAGAAACAAACAGAGTGAGCCTCAGCGTGACCTTGTATTCTGTATTCTGCTAACTTTCTGCAATTCTCTCTGATGATGCAGTAACTTACCGCGGGAAGAAAACATCTTCGGTCTGTCCAATGATTGTAAACAGTCATTAGGTCCGTCAGACTTAAGATATTTTAGCGGTAATGTGACCAAAAATATTTAAGACCCATCGAATTTAAGACATTTTAAGACTTTTTAAGGCCTTATATTAGGAAAGCGTTATTTAAGACATTTTAAGACTTTATAAGGACCCGCAGACACCCTGTAATTAGATAAAAAAAAATTAATCGCTTACCAGCCCTAGTACAAACGTGAGCGCCCACCCACTCAAGCCCACCTGGTTTCTGCAATGTTGGTAGCGATCATGATCTTGCGCACTCCCGGGGGCGGCTTTTTGAAACACCGGAGGGGAGAGAGAAGCTAAGTGTCATTCATGACCATAATAGCACTATTAAAAGTTTGAGGCACTGGACTTCACATGGAGCTTAGCAAATTCAATTCAGCAGTCAGATGGGAGGGAAAGATCGCATTTGTGAGCTTGCCACAGCGGTCTACACTTACCTGAGTCTGAGACACTGTGGGCATCAAAGAGTGGAGGGGGATGATGATAAACCGATCAGAAAGAGAGTCGAGATTTGAGCAAGTCAGAACTCGAGGTGCTGTGGCCGCTAGCATACATGTGTTTGTTGTTAAATCTGTGTAAAGACAAATGTAGCTGTGATGAATATAGATTCATTTTTATGTTCCTATAACAACCAACCCTCTACACTGCAAGTAAATCACTCACACATGTGACTGAATTTCATACTAGGCAACTAAATAATATACACTAAACATACTATACCCAGCATTCTCTAACACACCAGTGTTTTAAACACTCACCATAGCCTGGCTTAAAGTGCTCTCTCTATCTTTAATGTACACAAACAGAGAAAGAAAGTGAGAGGCTTAATTAAAACATTGAATTTATGTGCTATATGTAAATAGTATTGGTTATATATACACTACCGGTCAAAAGGTTGGGATCTGTAAGACTTGTAATGTTTTTTTAAAGAAGTCTCTTATGCTCATCAAGGCTGCATTTAATTGATCAAAAATACAGGGGAAAAACAGTAATCTTGCAAATTTTATTACAATATTGTGACGAGAGGGGCGGGGCCGAGAGCCGTGGGAACGGAGCGAGGCCGGTGGAGTAATTGCGAATGCGCGACACCTGCGCCACTCACCGGTCTCGAGTCCCACGGAGGAGCTCCGGAAGGATACAAAGTTCATAAGTCGGGAAGAAGGCAGGAACCGGCGAACATTTAAACAAACTTTAATAATAAAATAAACACAAAATAGCGCGCCAGCCCCTCGCGGACGACTGCCGCGCACAAACAAAACCAAAACACAAAATAAACTCCAGGCCTGGTCCTCTCTCGTCTTTCCCTGTCGTCACTCCTCCTTTGTATCCTTCCGGAGCTCCTCCGTGGGACTCGAGACCGGTGAGTGGCGCAGGTGTCGCGCATTCGCAATTACTCCACCGGCCTCGCTC
>NW_015505537.1:2131186-2136841 GCF_001515645.1 Sinocyclocheilus grahami | reverse complement strand
TGAGGGGGGCGGGGCCGAGAGCCGTGGGAACGGAGCGAGGCCGGTGGAGTAATTGCGAATGCGCGACACCTGCGCCACTCACCGGTCTCGAGTCCCACGGAGGAGCTCCGGAAGGATACAAAGTTCATAAGTCGGGAAGAAGGCAGGAACCGGCGAACATTTAAACAAACTTTAATAATAAAATAAACACAAAATAGCGCGACAGCCCCTCGCGGACGACTGCCGCGCACAAACAAAACCAAAACACAAAATAAACTCCAGGCCTGGTCCTCTCTCGTCTTTCCCTGTCGTCACTCCTCCTTTGTATCCTTCCGGAGCTCCTCCGTGGGACTCGAGACCGGTGAGTGGCGCAGGTGTCGCGCATTCGCAATTACTCCACCGGCCTCGCTCCGTTCCCACGGCTCTCGGCCCCGCCCCTCTCGTCACAAATATAAAATGGTTTCTGTTTTAATATACTTTAAAATATAATTTATTTCTGTGATGCAAAGCTGAATTTCCATCAGCCATTACTCCAGAATAAAGTGTCACATGATCCTTAAGAAATCAGTCTAATATGCTGAATTATTATTAGAGTTATCAATGTTGCCAACAGTTGTGCTGCCAAAAATTTTTTGGGAAACTGTGATACTTTTTTCAGGATTCTTTGATGAATAAAAAGTTAAAAAGCACAGCATTTATTCAAAATATAAATATTTTCTAACAATATAAATCTGCTATCACTTCTTAAAGGGTTAAAAAATAAAATTCTGTCATTAATTACTCACCCTTGTGTTGTTCGTAAACCTGTAAGACCTTCGTTCATCTTCGGAACACAATTTGAGATATTTTTGATTAATATATGAGGGCTCTCTGACCCTCCCATAGACAGCAAGGTAACTACTACATTCATCACGTCATCACGCCGGATCTGGGTCAGCGCCGGCACACGGTCGCGTCATGATACTGTCGTGAACGTGCATCCAAAGTGACGCAGTAGAGATGAAAATGCGGAATAAAGTCATTTTTTTTGTTTTCTTTGCGCAAAAAAGTATTCTCGTAGCGTCGTAACTTTACAGTTGAACCACTGATGTCACACGGACTACTTTGTCGATCATCTTGGTACTTTTCTGGACCTTGAACGTGGTAGTTACCTTGCTGTCTATGGGAGGGTCAGAGAGCCCTCAGATTTCATCAAAAATATCTTAATTTGTGTTCCGAAGATGAACGAAGGTCTTATGGGTTTCGAAGAACACGAGGGTGAGTAATTAATGACAGAATTTTATTTTTTGGGTGAACTAACCCTTTAAAAATTTAACACATCCTTGCTGAATAAAAGTTGTAATTTCTTTCAAAAAAAGAAAGAATAAAAATTTACTGACCCCAAACTTTTGGACTGTAGTTTATATTGTTAGAAAATATTTCCATTTTAAATAAATGCTCTTCTTTTTAACTTTTTGTTCATCTAAGAATCCTGAAAAAAAGTATCACAGGTTCCAAAAAAAATATTAAGCAGTACAACAGTTTCCAGCACTGATAATAAATCAGCATATTAGAATGATTTCTGAATGATCATGTGACACTGAAGACTGGAGTAATGATGCTGAAAATTCAGCTTTGCATCAGAGGAATAAATGAGATTTTAATGTATATTAACATAGATAAATGTTATTTTACATCATAATAATATTTCACAATATTACATTTTTTTCCTGTATTTTTGATCAAATAAATGCAGCCTTGATGAGCATAAGAAACTCATTAAAAAAAAAAAACATTAAAAATTGTTCTGATCCCAAACTTTTGACTGGTAATGTGTGTGTGTGTGTGTGTGTGTGTATATACATATATAATTTATTTAAATTTTTTTTTACTCCGTCGAAATGACAGAGTTTGTTTGGAATTATCTTCATCAGTATTTTAGCCTTTTCACTAATGCTCATCACCTATCACCATCCACGTTTTGATTTTGACAACAGTTTTCTAGCATCTTTTCTTCAAATGCTCAGGTGAAATGTAGAGATACAAAAATATATCTTCATAATTATTTACAGGTAAAACTACAAACAGGGCCTAAGTGACTAAAAGACTGAAACATCTATCTGACTTAAACATCTGGTCAGCCATGAGAATATCATTCAGGGTGCTGATGTTGTCCCATCCAGGAAGAAACACTAGAATCGTTCAATGCTGAAAAGAAAAAGCAACTTCAATGTGTCTATATAATTGCACTTTTTTTTTAAGAAGTTTAAAAATTTGGGGTCATTAAGATTTTTTGGAAAAAATAATACTTTTATTCAGCAACTAACTACACATTAAATTGATCAAAAGTTACACTAATAACATAAATAAAGTTACAACGATTTTTATTTTGAATAAATGCTGTTTTAATAAACTTTCTATTAATCAAAGAATGATACATTCATTTTGAATTCATTTTGTATCATTAGGCAAGTTCAGAGACAATTTCTAACAGTTCTTAAATCACCACAAGCACAAATTACATTCCCACACTGTTATCTGAGGGGTAATTTCTGTCCTAAAAACGGAGCCGCCTACCAATGTCAGATCAAGTGGCTTTTATCTCACCCTCTCTGACATATACTGCAATCGAATGTCACACGTGCCTATATTTTTCCACATAAAAGAGCTGACTGTGGACAGAAGCAATCCCAGAGACATAAAGAGAAGTTAATTTCACATCAGTTCAGAGGAGAGGAGAGGAGAGAGGATCTGCATCTGCAGACCTATTAGCACACATTTCATGCCAACATGTTTCTGCTTTACAGGAGACTCACCATCTGTCCAAGTCACATGGACACACAAAAACAAACAGCCAAGCCTTGGGAAAGCACTCAAATCCTCTTTCATCACGATGTGTCTGATCAATGCTATGATAAGCTCCGGATCTTGTCATCATCATCCATCATCTCCAGCGCATCAGTGGTGCTGTCTGAGTACCTGCCAATCACACAGCAGAGAAGTCACGCTACATCACATCATGGTGACTCAACAAGCACTGGTAAATATTTGCTTTTAAAATTCACCTTCATAAGCGCCAAGACAAACATCAACAACGGGATATAACTGCAGCCCCACCAATAGATTTATTTTTAAAAGGCACAAAAAAATTTGTTATAATGGCTGGCGTGCAGGTTTGTAAATGTAATGCCTTACCATAGGGTAATTCGTCAAAAAGGTAATTAAGGGTGTGTTTACACTTGTCATGTTTGGTTAGATTAACATTAACAAACTCTGGTGTGATTGCTCTGTTGAAGTGTGAACGGTGCCATCCGAACCCTGGCGCGCACCAAACAAGCAGACCGAGAGCTTCCAAACTAACTCTGGTGCGGTTGGAATGAAATATGAACACAACACGGACCAAATATTTCTAAATGAACCAAAAACAGGAAGTAATGACAAGATGCGACGCTATGCGACATGATTTGATAACACGGTGTAACCAAAACAAAATGAGCAGAGGGCAAACGTGAAGCAACGATGAGGTAAAGTGCCTTTTATGAGCTCCTTGTGAGTTTGCAAATGGTGAAAATAAAATTATATGTACACGCAAGAATGAGCGTGCTTAGTCCAGCAGACGGCAGTAGGTGTGTTCGACTTAAAGCAGCGCTGAGCAGACCGATCGGTTAATGGGTGCTTTGATATCATACACCCGCAGCGCCGCTATAAGTCTAACGCACCTGTTTGTTTGGGGTGTTCGGTACGTTCCGTCACAATATATACGTCATTCAAGCTGACCAATCAGGTTGTGAATGTATCACTATGCCTTTAGGTTCGGTGTCTTTAGGTTTGCTGTCAAAAGTGCCAATGTGAACGCTAAGCGGACCAGGAACAAATGTATCATTTTCCTTTTTGGTCCGGACCAAACGAACTGAACTACAAGTGTGAACACACTCTAATTTTAATGTGCTTGCACATCGAGGCATGAGATGGTGGTTGCTGTCATTCAATATGGGAATAGATTTAGTACAGCCTGTATAGAACACCATGAGATTGTTTATCAAAAAAAGACTGACGGTCTCTGAGTGTGCGGGCGAAGCAGGGCCAGCTCTCGCAGTATTCAGCCTCCTTCTGTTCTTTCTCTGGCCGTACATTCTGGACGTGCATAAATCCTCTCCTATAGTGAGGTATGCGGTCCTGATGTTGTAGCTCTAACCTAGCAACCAAAGTTAGATACTCCAATTAGATACTCCTACTCCTAAGTTCAGTCAGTCAAGCTCACTGTAGAGCATCTACTGCAGTCACTGAGCTACAACATGATGGGAAAATATAAAATGGAGATAACACCAAGTCATTCCAACCTAAAGGAATAGTTCACCCAAAAATGTCAATCCAAACAGACATAGACAGTACAAAATGATAAACTGTATGGAAAAGAGCTGCTTAATAAATACTGAATTTTATTTTCATTGCGTTTTTTAAATCATTTTTTAATTTGCATGTAAACACCTTGGATCAGCTTGAACCATGTAAAAGCTGATATCTTAAATTGGTTTTAGCTGGAACCAGCAGTGCAGTGAATTTGATATAAAACACACTATCATTTAAAGGTTTGGGGAAAGAAAGATTTCTGAATGTTTTTCAAAGAAGTCTCTTATGTTCACCAAGGATGCATTTCTTGGTTTAAAGGATTCCTGTGATTAATTAGATGAATTTTCAGCAGCCATTATATCAGTGTCAGATGATCTTTCAGAAATCATTCTATTATGCTGATTTGGTGCTCTAGAAAAACTTATTATTATTATTATTATTACAACTGAAGAAGTTGTGCTGCTTTATATTTTTATGGTAACTGATCTTTTTAAGGATTCTTTGATGAATAAAACATTTAAATAGAAACAGAAATCTTTGTCAATTGAATGCATCCTTGCTGCATAAATGTATTACTTTCTCATAATTTCTTACTGACCCACATTTTAGAATGACACTTATGAAATATTCCATAAAACTGTAAACGAGCTCACTTAAGCAATTCCACCACATCCTCCAGTAAGTACTCTTTCACTGGGTATGTGTATCCAGGAATATGGATCATGGAACAATTATCTGTAAGAGTATAAATCTGTCACATGCATGTTTCTCCTTGCTTGGTTGGAATTCTATTGTTCATAATATGACCTTCAGGGTTCGTACACATTTTTACCAATACATTTCCATGACTTTTGAGACAATATTCATGACCTAAATGTTCCATTATTTTACAATAAGAATAAAAATCTGTTCAAATTATCATAGCATATGTTAACTAAAATGAATGACTATTAATGCTACTCGTTTGCTTTCTTGTTTTAGTAATAAGTACAAGCTGCAACTGCGCCAGACCTTACTCCACATTTCACATCACTGAATATTATCATTTATTTAACTGTGTGGCCAGGATGGCCATTTTGGTGTCATTTTGTGTGTATTTTTGCTGCTTAAATGCAACAAGCTGCGCTTTAGAGCCCTGCATTTCAGCCCGAGCCTAACGGCCCCAACTTATGTATGGCTGCGGGACAATTTTCACATCATAGCTCAGACACGGGCCATGCATCAGGCTTGGTTCCTCCTTATGTTTATATTTTAGATATCCATCATTTATTATGGGGATGACAAAGATTTGCCGCACTGGTGGAAACAACACGAAAACGTGCTACCACGACTGTCAAGAGTGGCTCT
>NW_015505537.1:2125239-2131162 GCF_001515645.1 Sinocyclocheilus grahami | reverse complement strand
ATTACTCTTACCTTTATGAGCAAAAATAACTGGTTGTTTCCACTGTTATAAGAAAAAAAATGCAAGTGATCGTGCTGGCGACTCCAAAGTGCGCTTTAGCTTCTCTGCACAAACGATTGGATACGCTCCTAATAGCTAGCACACATTTATCTAGATTAACCATTTAAACTAACATTGTTTTTTAAGCATTTTATATAGGCCTATAGATTTTATTTTAGTCAAGTGGTGATGATTTGAGAAGGCTAAATTGATCAAACATAGGCTATGATTAACTCACTGTCTGCCACTGGCCGCTTGGTCGTTACTTTAAAAAAACAAAAACTTGAATTTAACAAACAAAACCATTTCCCAAACATATGTCTAAATTAACGTAATAAAAGAAACGAAACTATATATATATAACCACTTTTGCCATTAAAAACGAAACTGAACTATTTTAATGGCTACAAAAGCAGCTGTGTAATTGGGGAAGAGAGAAAGAGAAAAAAGACACGGGCTCCAGTCGGACTCGGCCAGTAATTCTGATAATCTGTCGGATAAGGGCCGGACTAGGGCATATGTTTGAGGCCCGTGCAGGGTTCTGCTGAGCTTATTTGGTAGCAAACTCAATACTCATATACGCACGAGCGCACTTTGGATGTGACTGCGCACCGCCTCTGGAGCGCGCGAGTACCGAATGGCTTAAAAAGACGTGCAAATAAATAATACAATTTTCTGACGATGCAACAATGACCCGATTAGGCAAGTGACTATTCTGTTAACGGTTCCGAAAAGCGAGTGAAAGTCTTGTATCGCACCGTGCAGCGGCTCTTGTAGCGCAGACAAGATGCGCCGATGTGAAGCCATTTGAAGAGAAAGTCAAAGAGAGAAGCAATCTGTGTATCATTCGATCATTCGTTTTTTGATTTAATATTGAAAGTAGAAAAATGAGAAAACGGCTCCTTTTTTTGTTTTTTCGTTTTTATCCAAAAAACGAAAAACAAGAATTCAGCTTAAATTTTCTTTTTTCTTCATGGGTGGAAAAATGAATAAACAGTTTGAATATTCGATTTCTACATGTGGGCGGGAATTAAACACCCCTTTCTGCTGATTGGTCAGCCGAAGATCAAAACGTGCCATCATCAGTTCTTCCACAGTATCACGCAGCAGAATAATAGTCCTCCACTGCTGCAGTTGTATGGATTCTTAACGCATTTATTGCAACTACATGTCATCTTTTTTCATCAAACAAACAGGCTAATGAATAGCTGGACACAACTCATACTGGGGCAGAGTCTAGACAGGGCTTTCTTCTGTGTAGATATAAATTCTATTCTTTGCATCAGCTGGGGATGGCAGGGTATAATATGACAGCTGTCTTAGCCTACCCTGCTCACCCAGTAAGTCTGTTTGTTTGTTTAAATTAAGAAATTAATTAATTTGTTTCAAAATAAATATTTTAAACACTAAGACAAAAAGGAAGGGATAATAAATTGGCTTGGGTATATACAGTATATATAGGCCTATAATGTTCATGCAAGAACTGTCATTCTGACTGACAACTGGAGAACAGCAGATATTAGCCTACTGTTAGTTATATAACGTAGTCTTGTGTTTTATTAAAATTTATATCTCAAAAGGATATGCACTTGTGTGCAGCGTGAGCTGCTGCGCACTCAAACTGCAATGCAAGAGTTTCATAAAATATAATAACTTGCCCTTTCGGTTTGTTTCTCACCAAACCCTCAGTATAGGCCTACCTTCAGAATGTTTGGAATATACGCCACGGGATGCATAAAATTATTTTACGACAGATATGCATCCGCTTAAAAAAAATACAAATAAAAAGGTCACCATTCTCTGCCATTAAATTGGCAAGTGGAACGCCCCTTTTTTGCTGATTGGTCAGGAAAAAAGCGAAAAAGGAGCCGTTTTCTCTTTTTTCTACTTTCAAAATTAAATCAAAAAACGAATGATCGAATGATACAAGGATTGAAGACGCGTACAGCTGAATCACTCATGCTGTTTTCAAATGACTGATTTGATCAGTCTGTGGGGACTGGACTCAGTCTGTAGGTTTGATTATTTACTCATCAACCCTACATGCTATAGGCTATTGAATAAATGTGTGAATATCCATCATTTTAAAGTCAAAAGCTGCGGGAATGAGTAAAACTATGCGATATAGCCTATGCGCAATCCCGCACCGAAATTCAGGACCTGATGAAACAATTCTATTATACAGAGTTTTGTGAAATAGATTTCAATGACTTTTCCAAAACTTTCTGGGTTTATTTATTTTTCCAGGCCTGGAAATTGGTGTTTTAAAATTCCATGACTTTTCCAGGTTTTTCATGACCGCACGAACCCTGGACCTTTTCCCCTTGAATGCTAAAGCTATTATCCCGGTCATTACCACTACGCTAGGCATATTGTGTTCCTTTGAAGAATACAGAGAGCTTTATTAGGCTATTATATATTAAACATTATATTATAAACAGAAAGTTAAACAAATGCTGCAAAACAGCAAATCAGTCAATCATATAGCATTTAGCTATCTTAATTATTTGAAGACGATATGTTATTTCTCTTACTGAAATATTTGCTGAATTTCTCAGTGTTAAGCATGGCACTCATGAGGACTACTTTTAGGTCCTCTCGAGCAGTAAACGGGTCCTTCACGATGGTGAGAAGAACATCAGACTGAAGACTCTCATAAATTTCATCCAGGACCAGATGACTTATGCTTGAAAGATATCTGAGAGAAAGAAAAAAAAAAAAAAAAAGAGAGCTTGAGTAAAGGACAGACTTTTTCCATATTCGTGAATGGGTGAGAAGAAATAACTAGAGCAAAAACAAGAAAGATTCCTGAAGCCCTGATGATCTGAAGCGACCCACTCATAACTGACAACTATGATATTTCTTGAAGGCCACACATGGTTAAAGACTTTACGTATACTGCAAGAATATTAATTTCAGTTACAGTTACTGTCATACAGACAGTATTCAACTCATTCCTGTAAGCTTCTGTCTGAACAGGACAATTTGAGAGTCGCAGCTGTTAGTAAACACGGTTGTCAATCCCAAACACTGACTCTGTAAGCGTAAATGACAGCATCTCAGATCCCTAACAAGCTTTTATCTTGGACTTCTGCGTGTATGAATACGTCAGCATTTAAACAGAAGGGGTCAAAAAAAAAAAAAAAAAAAACACAGTGCATAATGTTTTCTATGTGGGTTGCAGTAAAAGCTGTCTGAGTGGATGAGTCAAGCTAAGAGACATGGTGAACGTTACTGTAGGCATCTCCCCTCTGCAGCTGCTGAAGCAGAGATGATGTGAGTGAGACAGTCATACTGAATGTATGTAAAGAAAAGTCAAAGCAGACAGATAGAGGATGGGGGGAGCGGGTTATGAAACAGCAGAGTGGAGAAAAAGAGGTGTAGAACACTTACGGATCTGAGCGCAGCCACTGAAGAATAATGCCTGTAGTACAATACAACACTGAGCCTTGTTTCCGTGGTAACCGACTGGAAAGCAGTGCCAGAGGATGAGGGGGGAGAAAAGGAGGAGGAATAAAACAGGAAAAGTCAGAGTAAAAATGAATTTCATTTCAATATTAAAATAAATTAAAATTCTAAAAATCAACATACTACACACAATAAAAGCAAGAACATACCCTATTTAAATAAAGATAAATCAATGAATGAATAGGCTAAATAAATAATGAATTAAATTAATGAAAATAAACGAATTACATTTTTCAATATTTAAATAAACAAATGTATGAAATGTTTTCACTAAATAAACTCTAAAAAAGACAAGAAAAATGCAGAATATCCTGACCACCCTTTTTAACATAATGAAATGTATATAGGGCTGTCAAGCTTCCAAAAGCAACCATAAAGCACCTTAATAGTGGTCTATACAACACATGCCATATAATACAGACTAAAATTCCTCACAAGAAAACTACAATTTCTTCAAAAGACTTTGAAATATAGTAAATGTGCAATATGAAACTGTTACGGAGACGTGAGACATGCGGATCCATGTGCACGCTTTATTAAGCAGAGAGGTCAGAAACACAGGCAGGGTCAAACAAGGGCAAACAGGTATATGGCGGGCAAGACACAAGAATAATCCTAGGGCTAGCGAAGGTCATCGAACGGCGAACAGAATCAAAAGGGACAAGACTAAAGGGATAAATCCAGGAAGACAGGCAAAGATCAGAACCGAGAAAACTGACAAGGCAAGGCAAAACAAGGAAACAAAACTAGCAGGCTAAGTAATACTCGGCAGTGAATGGTAGTTTGAGTGAGTGATATATAGTGAGTGAGTGATGTGAAACAGCTGTGTGCAATCCGTGCTGAGTGCAATCAGTGCAATGAATGATGGGATATGTAGTCCGGGGTGATGTGCAACAGTGTGTAGTGCGAGAGTCAATGAGATTGGAAAGGGTGACCTCTGATGGCTAGCAGATGGAAGTTCATGGACCGGATTCGTGACAGAAACATTTGTGATACATTAAAGGTGCAATAGGTGATTGTTTTCAGAAACATTTTTTGTTATGCTGGTTGAAAGTCTCTTCACATCACGATAGCAATCATTAAGTTAAGTGGTCTAAATATATTTGTCTGTATTTATATATTCTGTGGAAGGCGTAGGATCAAGAAATGCTCGATCCGAGCGTTTTAATATGCTTTCCTACCTGCCTGTCAGTGTATGTATTAGCATACCTCTGCGCACCGGGTTCGCGCAGACAGGATACGCCATCAGCGCGTTCACGCACGCTGTGCAGACAGAGAGAGAATGGCAGACAAACATCAACAACCCGATCTTCCTTCCTGGTATTGTAGTACTTTTAAAGTTTTCTCACCGGTGAATGACACATGATGTAGCCCAGTGGTTAATCCAGTCCCCGCGTCAGCTCGTTAGAAGTGAGCTACGTGCATGAACTGTGTTCCGATCGATATGATCCCTACACAGTGTTCATTGCTCCCTCCTCCCTGAGCAGGGGAAATCCGTTGAAGTTTACTTCACTTCGGAACATGGGCTGGAATTGGGAACTGCTGATGTAGCCTATTGTAGTAATGTTGTCTCTGGTCTGTGAGCGTAAATGTGTTCAGGGGGCGTGGCTTTGGACAGCGATTGCAGGGAGGGTGGGACGTTCGCTTTCAGTGCTATCAGGCTAAAGTTAGCATTTTCCAAGATCTCCTACTGCACCTTTAATAGTGCTTTTTGTACTTTTCAAATCTACGTTGTTTTAACTGCATGGAAAGGCTAGCACATTCTTCAATATTTTTTCTCATGTTGCACAGAACACACAACATTTAAAAGTCATATTAGTAATCTGAAATGACACAACAGTGAACAAACGATTATTTAATTTTTTCTTCAGGTGAACTACCCCTTTAAGTAAAAACGTCTCAGGCACATTATTAATACACAGAGCGAACAAGACAGAAAGTTACTCTGTCATAGAGGAAGAATCAGCTTAACAATGAGGTTTGTGTCAGTAATTCAAATTCATTTTCTACTTTAAATAATAACACACTGTCACAAGTGGTAACGGGCACTGTGGAAAAACCGGGTCTGGGTCCAAATGCAGGTGAAAACTCCTTTATTCCAAACAGAAAGGCCAACAAGGCAAAACAAAAACAGGTCTAGGGACGACGAACACCATTACATACGCACAATACAGCCAGGCCGAGTGGTGAGTGAGAGGAAAAGATATAGTCAGTGACAACGGGGAACAGCTGAGGGTGAGTGTGATGAGTGAGTGACTGAACAGGTGTGTGGAGTTTGGGGAATTAGTGTAATGAGTGAACAGGTGTATGGGGTTTGGGGAATGGGAGTCCGGGAGCTGGCGCCCTCTGGAGAAGAGAGGGAGAACACCAGACCCTGACAGGACCCCTCCCCTAAGGAACGGCTTCCAGACGTTCC
>NW_015505537.1:2119736-2125135 GCF_001515645.1 Sinocyclocheilus grahami | reverse complement strand
GAACCTTCCCTGCTGGACCCATGTCTGCTGGCTGTATTCTGTCACAAGTGGTAACGGGCACCGTGGAAAAACCGGGTCTGGGTCTAAATGCAGGTGAAAACTCCTTTATTCCAAACAGAAAGGCCAACAAGGCAAAACAAAAACAGGTCTAGGGACGACGAACACCATTACATACGCACAATACAGCCAGGCCGAGTGGTGAGTGAGAGGAAAAGATATAGTCAGTGACAACGGGGCACAGCTGAGGGTGAGTGTGATGAGTGAGTGACTGAACAGGTGTGTGGAGTTTGGGGAATTAGTGTAATGAGTGAACAGGTGTATGGGGTTTGGGGAATGGGAGTCCGGGAGCTGGCGCCCTCTGGAGGAGAGAGGGAGAACACCAGACGCCAGACCCTGACACACACATAACTCATAAGCAATTCATAAGATTTCAGAAGACTATGCTAAACCTTCTTACCTGCTACCACACTCTGTCAGACACACACAGACACTCATATTAGGGCAATAGGGAAAAGTGTCTGTGAGCGCCAAAAGCTTTAGATTGATGTATAAGTGAGGAAGAGAGGACAAAAAACAAGAAAAAGTGAGAAGTCCTGCACATATTAACCTCCCATGGCCTACAGAGGCCATTCACATCTGTACTTCTCTTCACCTCTCTCCTCCTCCATTTCTTTCTCCCACCCTCTGCCCTTCCACCTTATTCTCTCAGGTCCAGTACTCCACACTTCCTCACCACAGCAAGACAAGTTTAACAACCTATTTCTCTTCTCCCCATCCACACTTTTTCACATTATCACTCCATCTCTTTTGGCACAGCAGAAGCAACCGAAGCAACCGATTCCCCACTGACTCACTTCAAACTTCTCCCTACTTCTGTTACACTCATGTGTGAACTTTGAAGCTGATAACCAATCATCCAATTAGAAGCAGATAAATTTTTTTTATTAAAACATTACATAAAACTTTAAGAACTAGCATAATATACTTATGCTATAATAAATGTATATAATACACTTATAATAATAACAATAAAAATAATAATATAATAAAATAAATGCAGCCTTGATGAGAATAAGAAACTCCTTTGAAAAACACAAGCCCATTCCTCAGTACAGAACCACTTCATCTCTGTGATGTTGGTGGGTTTCCTCCAATGAACTGCTTGCTTCAGGTCCTTCCACAAAATTTCAATTGGATTAAGGTCCGGAATTTGGCTCCGTCATTCCAAAACATTAACGTTGTTCTTCTTTAACCATTCTTTGGTAGAACAACTTGTGTGCTTGGGGTCGTTTTCTTGCTGCATGACCCACTTTCTCTTGAGATTCAGTTCTCGGACAGATGTCCTGACATTTTCCTTCAGAATTTGCTGGTATAATTCAGAATTCATTGTTCCATCAATGACACCACCATGTTTTACAGATGGGATAAGGTTCTTATGCTGGAATGCAGTGTTTTCTTTCTCCAAACATAACGCTGCTCATTTAAACCAAATTGTTCTATTTTGGCCTCAACCATCCACAAAACATTTCTCCAGTATTCCTCTGGCCTGTCCGCATGATCTTTAGCAAACTGCAGATGGGTAGCAATGTTCTTTTTGGAGAGCAGTGGGTTTCTCCTTGCAACTCTACCATGGACACCATGGTTGCTCAGTGTTCTCCTGATGATGGACTCATAAACATTAACATTAGCCAATGTGAGAAAGGCCTTTAGTTGCTTAGAAGTTAGTCTCCAGTCCTTTGAAACCTAGTGAACTTTTACACGTCTTGCTTTTAGAGAGTTCTTTGTTGTTGGACCACTCCTGGGGAGGGTAACAGTGGTCTTGAATTTCCTCCATTTGTACACAATCTATCTGACCGTGGATTGGTGGAGTCCAAACTCTTTAGAGATGGCTTTGAAATCTTTTCTAGCCTGATGAGCAACACCAACTCTTTTTCTGAGGTTCTCAGAGATCTCATTTGTTTGTGCCATGATACACTTCCACAAACATGACCAAACTTTGATAGATCCCTGTTCTTTAAATAAAATAGGGCACACACTGACACCTGAAAGTCATCTCACTGATTAAAAACACCTCTGAACAGATGGACTCTAATTTCACCTTCAAATTAACAGCTAATCCTAGAGATTCACATACTTTTGCCACTCACAGATATGTAATATTGTATAATTTTCCTGAATAAATAAATGACAAAGTATATATATTTTCATCTCATTTGTTTGATTGGGTTGTCTTTGTCAACTTTCAGGACTTGCATGAAAATCGGATAATTTTTTGGAAAAGTCTAAAAAATCCTAACCCTAACCCTAACCCTAACCTAACCCTAAGGGTTTGTTAACTATCTTACAATGGAATGCTAGAAGCCTTTGTGGAAATGGTCAAGAGTTTAAAGGATATATTAGTCAAATGAAGGAAAAGACAGATATTATATGTATATAAGAGTCATGGTTGAATTCTAGGTTAGATTTGGTGTTAAAGGGGTATGTAAGTGTGAGAAGGGACAGGGAAGATGGTAAAGGTGGGGGTTGTGTTACATTTATAAAAGAAGGAATGCATTACAGAGTTGTGGAGAAGGGTGATTATGGAGTATATAGTTGTAGAAGTATGGTCTGGAATGAATAATTATGTCATAATAAACGTTTATAATCCGTGTAAAAGACTGGCACAAAAAATATGGAAGAAATAAAAGGATTAAGTGGAGAAAGAGTAATATGGTGTGGTGATTTTAATGTTCATAATACTTTATGGGGTGGAATATTAACAGATACAAATGGATTAATCATTGAAGAGGTGATAGAAAGGAAAAACTTGGTCTGTATAAATGATGGAAGTTACACGCGTTGGGATGTAAATACAGGTAGGGAATCTGCAATAGATTTAACATTTGTTTCAAATTCGCTGGGTGGAATAATAAATTGGGAGGTTCTAGGGAATTGTACAATTGGGAGTGATCATTTTCCTGTAATTAGTTTTATTGTAAATGAGGTAAGAAATGTTAATCAAGGAAATACAGGAAAGTGGAAGTATGAGAGAGCTGATTGGGAAAAATTCAAAATCTTGTGTGAGGAAAGATTGAAATTGATAAAGGTGAGTGAAGAAATAGGAATTGAGAAGATATATACAGAGGTAATGTCAGCAATTCATAATGGTGCAAGTAAATGCATTCCAAAAAGTACAGGAAAGAGAGTGGGAAAAATAGTTCCATGGTGGAATGAGAAATGTTCAATAGCAGTTAGAAGGAAAAGGAAAAGGAAGGCATTCAAAAAACTGAAGAGGACTCATAACTGGCAAAATATGATAATATATAAGAAAACTCAGGCAGAAACTAGGAAAATAATAAGGGTAGTGAAGGAAGAGTATTGGAGAATGTTTTGTGATGAACTTGAGAAAAATACTCCAGTTGAGGAAGTGTGGAGTATGATTAAAAAGATGAGTGGAATTAGGAGATAATATAATTATCCAGTGTTAAATATTTAAAAAGGGGATAAATACAAATTGGCAATTGTTTTGGGATAAAGAGTTAAAAGGCAGACATCTACATTCAGTACAACCAATGGTAGGTAGAGGAAGGAATTCAAGAGGGAGAAGAAAGGAAGATTGTGTTCTTTCAAGACTAAGGTTGGGACATACAGGGCTGAATTCAACATTGCACATAATAGGGAAACATCCAACAGGACTGTGTGATTGGTGTGGAGTTAGAGAAACTGTAGAACATGTAATTATTCAGTGTAATGGATATACGGAGGAGAGAAGTAAGTTAATCAATGAACTTCAAAAAAACGGTGGGCAGCAAGTAACGTTAAAAGAGATTTTGAATCCAGTAGGAGGTGATAGTCTGTTAATACAATTTCTAAAAAGAACTCAGTTAATTAATAGAATATAGATTATTATTATTATTGTTATTCCTATTCATATTCTCTGGGCTGAGAGGGACTTCGGCTGTAGATGGAGGAGCTGAACACGCAGCAACATCGAAAGCTTGAGTTCTGATAGGTCTGGGAGAAGGGAATTCAAGTCTCTGATCCATTGCTTCAGTAGACGGCGGTAATGCTCAATTGGTGATTGCGAGCCGCCAATAAAAAACGAATAAGAAGACGAAGTGGACTCCGCCCTTTAATGACTGCTGCCTCGCGAAGCGACGATGCCATTTTATCCTCATGCGACGAGACAGTAAATTGGATTGCTTTTCTCTTTATAAAATTAAACGGGAAAACATTTTTTGTTGATAATTTTACTCGAAATATGATTGGTGGTGAACACATTTAGAAATTATTAACTGCGAGTGACTTTTTGTCAGGTTTAAAGAGTTGAGTTCGTGAGGTGCAGAGATGTAGCCCTACAGAAGAGTTTGAATGTTTCTCATGCCGGTTCGATTTCCTGAAAAAATGAGATTTTACGTGTAAAATAATTTTTTGGAATGTGCTTACAATTTATGTTATATATACTTTTTTAGCTACTTTCATTGTGGTTCGTTGACAGATCCTCTAGCCTCCATTCCCGCCGAGGCCTGGTTTTACTACGAGTCTGAAGCTGCCACATTTGGGCGGTTTTCTACTCGGATGAGAGAATCCATCAAATGGTAAATTTTATATTTGTTTTTGAAAGAGTGTGGCATTATGCTGTTTCCATGCTTTGAAACTGTAAAATTAGAGAGCGTTTCATTCGCTCTAGGCTTAAGTGTGAATTGCATAATCTGTACGATGCTTGTTCTCAGCGCTGAATATCATGTCTGTCGTGTCGTCATGTCTGCGTCAAGACACAAACACACTACCATCAAGTTTTTCTAATAGAGAATGAGGAGTTACCTCACGATCTTTTCACTCCACATTGCATTTCGGGAAGGCGCCGCCATATTAGCAGGATACGCTATCCGTTCCCATGGTTACTTCTCATTCTCTATAAGGATAAATGCTTCTCTTTTGTTTTGTTTTTGCCTTTAAGTTAAACAACCATTCATTCTTCATTGTATCGTTTGCAGGGAAGAGAAGCTATTTTATCGTTCTGCATGATATGCACTGCATTTCTCTCTTAGGTTTTGTAGAATTTGGTTTACAGTGTTTACCCGATTAGCGTGAAAACAGTGTCGCCCGCTGGACGCTCGCTGCTCAGTCATCATATGGTACATTATCCAAATAAAAGTGTGTGTTCAACAAGCTGACAGAAGTCGGTCCATTTCTTTGTTGGAAACTTTTTTAAATGTAAAGCGTTTTCCTCTCTTTAGAAAACTGTAATGTAGAAAGCGCTTCTGGATTAAGACAGCGATTTCTAAAGTTCATCCTTTGGGCTCATCTGTTTTTCCACACATATCAGTGTTTCCCCTGCCATTATTTTAGGGGGGCGGCCCGCCCCCCAACGGCACCCCCCCCCCCCCCTTAAGGGCAAGTTAATTTTTATTATATTT
>NW_015505537.1:2092850-2119573 GCF_001515645.1 Sinocyclocheilus grahami | reverse complement strand
TTATGCTTTATTAGTAAGATGTGTGTACAGAATGTGGTCTTTAAATATCACTGTCTCGGTGCATTAAGTGTGTTCTTTATATGAGAGGGAAATGCTTAAATAAACGCGTTGCATTCACATTTTGATCTTATATGCATATCTGCGCATAGTATATGCTTTACAATTTTGTCTTTATCACTGTCTTGGTACATTAAGCCACTTTAAGCATTTTAGAAAGTCCAAGTTCTGCTAATTCACAAGCCTAGTGAGAGTCATGCTCGCAAAGAAGGTAATGTTAACTATTAAACCAACCAAATCAAAACTTTCAAAAACGCACTGCACTGTGATTCTTTTGAGTGAGTCAGTGGGTTTAATCAGTGACATTAACAGATTTACTATTCGGTGTCTTCTCCTCCTTCCCTTGGTGTTTTTACACACAGATATCGATGCAGTATGAATGACATACACCAGTGACATTTTTCACAATCACCGCGGCGTTACGTCACATTCTCATTCCTAATTACGTTTATGCAAGCATCGTGAAAGTCAGTCTTTCAATTTCCTTCAGTGCATGCAGGTACTTTAGATTGAAACCAGTCTTTATTAATTCATATGGCATGCTATTTTGGGTTAAATAATATCTTAAATATTTCCAGATATACAAAGTTAAGTTTTAATGAAGAAAGATATGTCAAAATATATCTGTATTTTCTTCTTGCATTATAAATGAATTAATAGTTAGATAAATTCTAAACTTGTTCATTTATTCTAATGTAGTACACTGTTCATTTTAAGATGCCTTATAACTCGTTACTCATTAAATTTATGTAAATGTATTTAATAATCAGATTAAATAAATAATTAAATTGTTTCAGGCTTTCATGTGAATATTGCACAAGGTGTGTCCATTCACTTTAACAGTCATTTAATTGACCCTAGAATGAAGGATGTAAATTAAAATAAATTTACGATTTGACACCTGTATTATAGACAGCTTTTAGCATACACAAAATTAGGGGTAATCACAATTATTTTACCACATTTACAGTCCTAATTTAAATGACTGAAATAAGTGTTTTTTTGATCCTTTTTCAATAGAATTGACCCAGACTTCTGCAGTGTCAAGTGAAGGAAGCTCCTCATAAGTTTGCAAACTGGGAGTCTGATGACACTGAGTGTGAGTGATGGAAGCCCTACAGCAGGGATTCTCATATCTGGCCCACGAGATCCACTTTCCTGCAGAGTTTAGCTCTAACCCTAATCAAACACATCTGAGCATGCTAATCAATGTCTTCGGGATCATTAGAAAATCACAGGTAAGTGACTTTGATCAGGGTTGTAGCTAAACTCTGCAGCGCATTGGCCCTCAAGGGCAAGATTTGAGGAACCCTGCCCTACAGGAAAGGATCTGAAGATCGGAATCAGAATGCTGAAGATGAAGCCAGAATTGTGAGTCTGTGTCATTTATGTTATTCTATGTGCATAGGCCTGTCGTAATAATCAATATATCGACCTCAATAATTTTTGGTGACGCAATATATCGCCCATTATATTTACTTAAAAATGTATGTCACCATGTTTTGTATATTCCACTTGCGCCTGTGTCTTTAGCAGCTTCTCGTACATAACGTGGTGTAGTCATGAGGTGCTAGTTCAAATTTAAAAAATGCTTCTACAAACAAAGTTTCATCTGCAGATATGATCTTGTTTAGGGATCTGTGCCTTTGTGCATACGGACATCTGACTGCTAAGTAGAGACTGTTTTTCAGCAATAGTGTGCACCCTTAATTTACAGAGAAAAGAAGGTCAGGGAAAAATCTGTAGATGGAAAAATCTCCATACAAGTTCTTTGTGCATTTTTATCTACTTTACACTTTTTGTAGAAAATGTTTATTTACTATTTATTCAGGTTTTTTAAGGTATCTAATATTTTGATATTTATTTCCATGATCTAAATATTCTTAAAAATTATGAATATTGGAAGTGTGTAGGCCTTCTTGCATTATTATGCTGTTACATTGATTATATATTCAGTGGCATAAAATGGTCTTTAAAATGACAATAATATCGCTTATCACAATTATTTCTGGGGCAATATATCGCACAACAAAAAGTTGTTATCGTGACAGGCCTATATGTGCAAATGAATATTCAAAATTTAAGTTTAACTGGGCAGCCACACAATATCTGCTTATGTTCACACCTGGAATTTACTAATTATTAATTTAAGATATAAAACAGCAAAATGATAAATGGTTAGTGGACCCAAAAATGAAAATTTTTCTTAATTTCTCACTCTGTCATTCCAAACCTGCAAGACTTTCAATCAATTTCAAAACACAAGTGAAGATATTTTAAATGAAACCGGAGAGATTTCTGTCCTTCCATCGACAGTCTACACAACCACCACTTTGATGCTTCGAGAAGTTCATAAAGAGATCATAAAACTAATCCAAATGAATCAAGCGGTTTAGTCCAAATTGTCTAAAGAGACTCGATCGCTTTATACAATGAACAGATTTAATTTAGTTTTTGTTGTTTTTTTTTCACATTTAAACATTGATCAGGGAACATAAACAGAAAATTTGGACTAAACCACATGATACGTATGGATTAGTTCTCTTTATGGATTAGATCTCTTTATGAAGTTTTTGAAGTATCAAAGTGGTAGTTGCGTGGACCGTCATTAAAGGGACAGAAATCTTATATTCTATTAAAATATCTTTTGTGTTTCAAAGATAACGAAAGTCTTGGCTGAGTAAACGATGGAATTTTCATTTTTGAACTAACTCTGTAATAAAAGAATGTGGTCATGTGTCTTGTGTCTGTTCACTTGTGCATCACCGAAAGATGCATGCTAATGCCAGGTGTGAACAGAGCCACTGTGTGACTACACAATCAACTTAGCAGAATTGTTCCTGAGAGATATATTGTTGTCATTAATTGTTTTTTTTTTCTCCCAAGTTCCTGGCTTCTCCCAAGACCGTAAGGACCAGATTGACCTCGGAATCAGATGTAAAGGAGGATGAAACCGATGTTTAAGGTTAGACTATATTTCAGAATAAGATAATCTATATTCATGCATTATCTATATTCTGTGTTCATGCATTTTTTGCTGAAGTCATATCTGTTATTTAGAATGGGACAGTGATATTGCATCAGTTTGTCTCCTACTTCATTTGATTCCACCATCACCACAAGGCTGCAAGGGACCTGGAAAAATGTCCTCCTATCAAGCTGAAAAACATCTTCAAAAAGGTACATTTGGACATTTCTGTCACTACCTATTGTCTGCCTCAAAATATTGTCAGATATGTTGTATATGAAAGACTAATGTAAATAAAATCAGTGGGAGAGCTGACCTTGAGTGTTATTTTTGTCTTTGATCTGCAGGCACTAACAAGAAGAACACCTTGATTGCATAAAAGAGACCACACAGCTATACCTGCTCGCTGATGGGACAAAGAGGACCATCATTCATGGATGCTACACAACTGTCAACCAGTATCTTGCTGCAATCTTGTTCAAATCTACCTGTCATATTTGTTCATGTCTAGGTAAATTTGATGATTTTACGTGTTTTATTAACTATTTTATGTTTCTGTGCAACACTTAATGAATGTGACTGACTAATTAACCTCTACACATCTGGTATTTGGTTTAAAGTTGTCACTTTGCCCATTTGTTAAATAAACATTGGAATTTATACATCTGTCTGGAGACACTTGATTATAATCTTGTACATTAACACCATACAATAGCATTTTTGTTTTTGCACTAAAAGAATACTTTATTAATAACACTTAAAGGATTAAAACAACACCAGGGGTGTTAAATACCCCATAGTGTAAAATTTGAACAATAGCAAGTATAACACTTTGCACTCGGAGTGTAATTTTTCTACACTTGTAAGGTGCTATATTAACACTAAACATTCAACACTACGAACGGTGTACTTTTAACTAGATAGATTGTGACCATATATGATCTTTAATAGTGTTAAAATTGACACTTTAAGTGTTAAATTGACACTGCGTTTTTTACTGTGTAGGAAGAGCTGTGCCACTTTTTACTTTACGTTTTGGTCTAAGAGGTGGCATTAATGCATCTCATAATAATGTTATGAGATTGTTTTAAATATAAAGTTTTGAATATAGAAATTTAAATGATTTAAATGACTCAATTTATACTTTAAAAATAAAACTGATACTGCCAGGTAGCAGCAAGTCACTGTCTTTTTCTCTGAATCATTCATTCAATCGATTCGTTCAAATGGCGGATTCATTTAGGAACGAAGCAAGTGACTATTTATGAATGGGTCATTGAATCATTGACTCACTAGATTTCTTCAAAAGCAAAGATTCATTCATAAAGGAAACAGCGCTGTGTCAAAGACTATAGCACAGCAGCTGTGACTTTGTTTTTGAGCTATATTTTTGTTGACGAAATAGAGCAAAATAGACAACAGTGTTCCTAAAATGTAAGTCTCTTAATATTAACTTTTGTATAAAATCAGAAATGTATAAAACTGTTGTATAAATTAAATTTCACATTTGCAAACTCTCTTTCCCTCAGTTCATCGCGATCTCACAAACTTAAATTTGAATGAATTTAGCTCTTTACACTGAATCTATTATTTACATCGTCTCTACACTTTGTTTGTTATAATGAATGACACAAACTGCAGTCTGCTTTCACGATCTGTGCTGTGAGGTACAGGACGCACAGGGAGAAGCATTTCTATTGGCTGCAGTCATTATGGCAAAAGACGACAATGCGCAGCAAACCATAAACACAGTGCTACGTTTATGTGCAGAACGCTTTCGTAGTCTTGAATGGATAAAAATATAGAAATCACTTTAATTTCCAAATAAACCTAACCAGTTGTGTGACGGTTCCAGCAAGTAACCGGTTATTTCTGAGCTACAGGTGGTTTGGTTGAGGGGAGTGGTTGCACACCTGAAGGTAATGATGGCGCTCTACAAAAGACTGGGACAGAGATGGCAAGTGGTGTGAGCGTGGGCTGGGCTTGTGCGGGGCTTGAGCTGTCTTTGTTTGCGCCGTACCTTGGGTTACACATGAGGCTACCCGAGGACTGATGAGATGTGAGAGATACGGGAGATCGCCACCGCCGTTGATCCATCTCCTTTCGGGATGGTTGTTGTTCTTGGAGGATCCATGGACTGTGTTTGGTTGGACTACTGTCTTTCATACTTGTTACACACTTACATGTGCTGAAATACTGACTACCATTTATATTGACATTCTACATGGTTCTGTTTTATATGGACAAATAAATTAACTTAATAATTAGCTGTGGTGTGTGGTGACTCCCTTATTTTGTTGCGATCCAGAAAGAGATCATAACAGTTGGAAGTGAAACCCGTCCCCTCACACACTGGCACATTTACCCTGCATCTCTCCCTTCCTGACAGGGAGACAACAACCCCCACCCCCCCCCACACACACACATATTTCAGAACTCAAAACTAGATTCCAGTTCAAAATAATAATTGAAACTAAGCTGCATAAACGTCACACTCAGGAATCGGTGACTACAAAAGGATAAATACACACTACCGCAAACATTTTCACATCGACAACACTTCAACCGGTGTTGGTGAACTTGGAGAAAATCACTTTCAAGGAGAAAAATAGGACAGATATTATTACTTCTAAACACCAGAAGACAATGTTGTTTTTAGAGTTGGTATTTAGTCTAACAATAAGATATAAAGAAAACACTGTATCTTGGTTGTACCTATCGGAGGGGTATCTCCAAATAGCCTTCTCAGAGTTAGAAAAGTAGATTCTTTTTAACAAGGTCCCTGATCATATCAGTCTGATCTTAACTGTTCAAACAACACATTTGGGCTTAGAATGTTTTACAAACCCTGTGAGTAGTTGCTGTGATTCATTTCACATGTGAAGAGTACAGTCAATCAATAAACAGTGTTCACAAATAAATCTTAAAGGTACAGAAGATAAATATGAAAAAATCTATTCTACCCTTCTGAAACACCCAGATTTGAAATCGGGAGAATCATAACGTCACGTCACAGTTCTCCTCAACACACCCCTTATCATGCAGAATCTTTCTAAACTAACCTTGAGAAACATAATATAAAAACCTCAAACTGTATTTCATGACCATCATGACCTTGTGATCAATATAATATTTAAGGGCTTAAGGGTTTACTGCTGTTTATTCATTAGTTAATCAACCCACTCACAAAACAATTAACTTCACACTGTTTCTGTTAATAGCATAAAGACAATCTGTTATCTATATTTTATATACAGAAAGCAATCAAAGAAGGTTTACACTGAACTTTACAGTGAAAAAATATTGTAGCAACATTTTAGGTTTTATAGAACTGTTTAAATGTACAGTGAAAAACCGTATTTCATTAACTGATACGATGTTAATATGCAAACTTTTGTGTTAACTCATTTTATTTGCAGAAACCGACCGCACTTAATTTGGCCAAATGGCATTTGTTTATAAATTAATATTTATAATGTTTAAGTAATGCGAGCATATTGATTTTGAAAACTATTTTGCTTAAGTCCATGAAGAAAAATCTACTGATTTACGCAAAGACAAAAAAAAGCATCAATTCAACTCAAATCCCTTGCAGATAACAACAGCACACATTCATGTGTGATTGAAATTATTGAAGAGATTCACACTGCATCAATCACTACACAGTTACTGCCTTTAAATATAACAACAAGCAGCATAACATCAGTGTTTCTCTGTCCGTCCGTCCTTTACTTAAACACAGGCTCTGCTCTCCAGCACAATGGTGACCAACAAAACACAACAGGAAGTTGACTTAGGTCTTACAGTATTTTGCCGTTTTCTTTTCTTGATTTTACAGTGAAATACTGGCAGCTGTGGTTGCCAGTAATCTACTGTTTTTTTTACAGTTTGCATTCGTAAATTAAATTAACAGTATATTTCTGTTAAAAATACATTTCACAGTGTTTTTTTTTCATCTCACACATTTAACCCCTTTAATCCCACAGCAAAATCCTCAGTTTTAAAAAGCACATATATGTGTCCACACTACAGAGTGTTGAAGTGACACTGAAGTGGTGATGAAGTTAATGAGATAATTAAATGAGGATTGAGCATTAGTGATGAACACCTGTTAACAAGCAGAATCACTGAAGGAAAGAGAAACAAGAGCAGAGAAACACAACTTACAGCAAAAGCCAAAGATGAAATCAACTGAAAATAAAACACATTAAATGCAGCTATGAACTTTACCATGAAAAATACAAGATGTCCAGGACCTCCGGCAGAAAAGCAGACCCACAACATTAAAGATCCAGCAGTATATTTAACTGTGGGCATGGGGTGCTTTTTATCCCTGCACTGTAAAAAAAATCTGTTAAATTTATGGTAAAATACTGGCAGCTATGAACTTTACCATGAAAAATACAAGATGTCCAGGACCTCCGGCAGAAAAGCAGACCCACAACATTAAAGATCCAGCAGTATATTTAACTGTGGGCATGGGGTGCTTTTTATCCCTGCACTGTAAAAAAAATCTGTTAAATTTATGGTAAAATACTGGCAGCTATGAACTTTACCATGAAAAATACAAGATGTCCAGGACCTCCGGCAGAAAAGCAGACCCACAACATTAAAGATCCAGCAGTATATTTAACTGTGGGCATGGGGTGCTTTTTATCCCTGCACTGTAAAAAAAATCTGTTAAATTTATGGTAAAATACTGGCAGCTATGAACTTTACCATGAAAAATACAAGATGTCCAGGACCTCCGGCAGAAAAGCAGACCCACAACATTAAAGATCCAGCAGTATATTTAACTGTGGGCATGGGGTGCTTTTTATCCCTGCACTGTAAAAAAAATCTGTTAAATTTATGGTAAAATACTGGCAGCTATGAACTTTACCATGAAAAATACAAGATGTCCAGGACCTCCGGCAGAAAAGCAGACCCACAACATTAAAGATCCAGCAGTATATTTAACTGTGGGCATGGGGTGCTTTTTATCCCTGCACTGTAAAAAAAATCTGTTAAATTTATGGTAAAATACTGGCAGCTATGAACTTTACCATGAAAAATACAAGATGTCCAGGACCTCCGGCAGAAAAGCAGACCCACAACATTAAAGATCCAGCAGTATATTTAACTGTGGGCATGGGGTGCTTTTTATCCCTGCACTGTAAAAAAAATCTGTTAAATTTATGGTAAAATACTGGCAGCTATGAACTTTACCATGAAAAATACAAGATGTCCAGGACCTCCGGCAGAAAAGCAGACCCACAACATTAAAGATCCAGCAGTATATTTAACTGTGGGCATGGGGTGCTTTTTATCCCTGCACTGTAAAAAAAATCTGTTAAATTTATGGTAAAATACTGGCAGCTATGAACTTTACCATGAAAAATACAAGATGTCCAGGACCTCCGGCAGAAAAGCAGACCCACAACATTAAAGATCCAGCAGTATATTTAACTGTGGGCATGGGGTGCTTTTTATCCCTGCACTGTAAAAAAAATCTGTTAAATTTATGGTAAAATACTGGCAGCTATGAACTTTACCATGAAAAATACAAGATGTCCAGGACCTCCGGCAGAAAAGCAGACCCACAACATTAAAGATCCAGCAGTATATTTAACTGTGGGCATGGGGTGCTTTTTATCCCTGCACTGTAAAAAAAATCTGTTAAATTTATGGTAAAATACTGGCAGCTATGAACTTTACCATGAAAAATACAAGATGTCCAGGACCTCCGGCAGAAAAGCAGACCCACAACATTAAAGATCCAGCAGTATATTTAACTGTGGGCATGGGGTGCTTTTTATCCCTGCACTGTAAAAAAAATCTGTTAAATTTATGGTAAAATACTGGCAGCTATGAACTTTACCATGAAAAATACAAGATGTCCAGGACCTCCGGCAGAAAAGCAGACCCACAACATTAAAGATCCAGCAGTATATTTAACTGTGGGCATGGGGTGCTTTTTATCCCTGCACTGTAAAAAAAATCTGTTAAATTTATGGTAAAATACTGGCAGCTATGAACTTTACCATGAAAAATACAAGATGTCCAGGACCTCCGGCAGAAAAGCAGACCCACAACATTAAAGATCCAGCAGTATATTTAACTGTGGGCATGGGGTGCTTTTTATCCCTGCACTGTAAAAAAAATCTGTTAAATTTATGGTAAAATACTGGCAGCTATGAACTTTACCATGAAAAATACAAGATGTCCAGGACCTCCGGCAGAAAAGCAGACCCACAACATTAAAGATCCAGCAGTATATTTAACTGTGGGCATGGGGTGCTTTTTATCCCTGCACTGTAAAAAAAATCTGTTAAATTTATGGTAAAATACTGGCAGCTATGAACTTTACCATGAAAAATACAAGATGTCCAGGACCTCCGGCAGAAAAGCAGACCCACAACATTAAAGATCCAGCAGTATATTTAACTGTGGGCATGGGGTGCTTTTTATCCCTGCACTGTAAAAAAAATCTGTTAAATTTATGGTAAAATACTGGCAGCTATGAACTTTACCATGAAAAATACAAGATGTCCAGGACCTCCGGCAGAAAAGCAGACCCACAACATTAAAGATCCAGCAGTATATTTAACTGTGGGCATGGGGTGCTTTTTATCCCTGCACTGTAAAAAAAATCTGTTAAATTTATGGTAAAATACTGGCAGCTATGAACTTTACCATGAAAAATACAAGATGTCCAGGACCTCCGGCAGAAAAGCAGACCCACAACATTAAAGATCCAGCAGTATATTTAACTGTGGGCATGGGGTGCTTTTTATCCCTGCACTGTAAAAAAAATCTGTTAAATTTATGGTAAAATACTGGCAGCTATGAACTTTACCATGAAAAATACAAGATGTCCAGGACCTCCGGCAGAAAAGCAGACCCACAACATTAAAGATCCAGCAGTATATTTAACTGTGGGCATGGGGTGCTTTTTATCCCTGCACTGTAAAAAAAATCTGTTAAATTTATGGTAAAATACTGGCAGCTATGAACTTTACCATGAAAAATACAAGATGTCCAGGACCTCCGGCAGAAAAGCAGACCCACAACATTAAAGATCCAGCAGTATATTTAACTGTGGGCATGGGGTGCTTTTTATCCCTGCACTGTAAAAAAAATCTGTTAAATTTATGGTAAAATACTGGCAGCTATGAACTTTACCATGAAAAATACAAGATGTCCAGGACCTCCGGCAGAAAAGCAGACCCACAACATTAAAGATCCAGCAGTATATTTAACTGTGGGCATGGGGTGCTTTTTATCCCTGCACTGTAAAAAAAATCTGTTAAATTTATGGTAAAATACTGGCAGCTATGAACTTTACCATGAAAAATACAAGATGTCCAGGACCTCCGGCAGAAAAGCAGACCCACAACATTAAAGATCCAGCAGTATATTTAACTGTGGGCATGGGGTGCTTTTTATCCCTGCACTGTAAAAAAAATCTGTTAAATTTATGGTAAAATACTGGCAGCTATGAACTTTACCATGAAAAATACAAGATGTCCAGGACCTCCGGCAGAAAAGCAGACCCACAACATTAAAGATCCAGCAGTATATTTAACTGTGGGCATGGGGTGCTTTTTATCCCTGCACTGTAAAAAAAATCTGTTAAATTTATGGTAAAATACTGGCAGCTATGAACTTTACCATGAAAAATACAAGATGTCCAGGACCTCCGGCAGAAAAGCAGACCCACAACATTAAAGATCCAGCAGTATATTTAACTGTGGGCATGGGGTGCTTTTTATCCCTGCACTGTAAAAAAAATCTGTTAAATTTATGGTAAAATACTGGCAGCTATGAACTTTACCATGAAAAATACAAGATGTCCAGGACCTCCGGCAGAAAAGCAGACCCACAACATTAAAGATCCAGCAGTATATTTAACTGTGGGCATGGGGTGCTTTTTATCCCTGCACTGTAAAAAAAATCTGTTAAATTTATGGTAAAATACTGGCAGCTATGAACTTTACCATGAAAAATACAAGATGTCCAGGACCTCCGGCAGAAAAGCAGACCCACAACATTAAAGATCCAGCAGTATATTTAACTGTGGGCATGGGGTGCTTTTTATCCCTGCACTGTAAAAAAAATCTGTTAAATTTATGGTAAAATACTGGCAGCTATGAACTTTACCATGAAAAATACAAGATGTCCAGGACCTCCGGCAGAAAAGCAGACCCACAACATTAAAGATCCAGCAGTATATTTAACTGTGGGCATGGGGTGCTTTTTATCCCTGCACTGTAAAAAAAATCTGTTAAATTTATGGTAAAATACTGGCAGCTATGAACTTTACCATGAAAAATACAAGATGTCCAGGACCTCCGGCAGAAAAGCAGACCCACAACATTAAAGATCCAGCAGTATATTTAACTGTGGGCATGGGGTGCTTTTTATCCCTGCACTGTAAAAAAAATCTGTTAAATTTATGGTAAAATACTGGCAGCTATGAACTTTACCATGAAAAATACAAGATGTCCAGGACCTCCGGCAGAAAAGCAGACCCACAACATTAAAGATCCAGCAGTATATTTAACTGTGGGCATGGGGTGCTTTTTATCCCTGCACTGTAAAAAAAATCTGTTAAATTTATGGTAAAATACTGGCAGCTATGAACTTTACCATGAAAAATACAAGATGTCCAGGACCTCCGGCAGAAAAGCAGACCCACAACATTAAAGATCCAGCAGTATATTTAACTGTGGGCATGGGGTGCTTTTTATCCCTGCACTGTAAAAAAAATCTGTTAAATTTATGGTAAAATACTGGCAGCTATGAACTTTACCATGAAAAATACAAGATGTCCAGGACCTCCGGCAGAAAAGCAGACCCACAACATTAAAGATCCAGCAGTATATTTAACTGTGGGCATGGGGTGCTTTTTATCCCTGCACTGTAAAAAAAATCTGTTAAATTTATGGTAAAATACTGGCAGCTATGAACTTTACCATGAAAAATACAAGATGTCCAGGACCTCCGGCAGAAAAGCAGACCCACAACATTAAAGATCCAGCAGTATATTTAACTGTGGGCATGGGGTGCTTTTTATCCCTGCACTGTAAAAAAAATCTGTTAAATTTATGGTAAAATACTGGCAGCTATGAACTTTACCATGAAAAATACAAGATGTCCAGGACCTCCGGCAGAAAAGCAGACCCACAACATTAAAGATCCAGCAGTATATTTAACTGTGGGCATGGGGTGCTTTTTATCCCTGCACTGTAAAAAAAATCTGTTAAATTTATGGTAAAATACTGGCAGCTATGAACTTTACCATGAAAAATACAAGATGTCCAGGACCTCCGGCAGAAAAGCAGACCCACAACATTAAAGATCCAGCAGTATATTTAACTGTGGGCATGGGGTGCTTTTTATCCCTGCACTGTAAAAAAAATCTGTTAAATTTATGGTAAAATACTGGCAGCTATGAACTTTACCATGAAAAATACAAGATGTCCAGGACCTCCGGCAGAAAAGCAGACCCACAACATTAAAGATCCAGCAGTATATTTAACTGTGGGCATGGGGTGCTTTTTATCCCTGCACTGTAAAAAAAATCTGTTAAATTTATGGTAAAATACTGGCAGCTATGAACTTTACCATGAAAAATACAAGATGTCCAGGACCTCCGGCAGAAAAGCAGACCCACAACATTAAAGATCCAGCAGTATATTTAACTGTGGGCATGGGGTGCTTTTTATCCCTGCACTGTAAAAAAAATCTGTTAAATTTATGGTAAAATACTGGCAGCTATGAACTTTACCATGAAAAATACAAGATGTCCAGGACCTCCGGCAGAAAAGCAGACCCACAACATTAAAGATCCAGCAGTATATTTAACTGTGGGCATGGGGTGCTTTTTATCCCTGCACTGTAAAAAAAATCTGTTAAATTTATGGTAAAATACTGGCAGCTATGAACTTTACCATGAAAAATACAAGATGTCCAGGACCTCCGGCAGAAAAGCAGACCCACAACATTAAAGATCCAGCAGTATATTTAACTGTGGGCATGGGGTGCTTTTTATCCCTGCACTGTAAAAAAAATCTGTTAAATTTATGGTAAAATACTGGCAGCTATGAACTTTACCATGAAAAATACAAGATGTCCAGGACCTCCGGCAGAAAAGCAGACCCACAACATTAAAGATCCAGCAGTATATTTAACTGTGGGCATGGGGTGCTTTTTATCCCTGCACTGTAAAAAAAATCTGTTAAATTTATGGTAAAATACTGGCAGCTATGAACTTTACCATGAAAAATACAAGATGTCCAGGACCTCCGGCAGAAAAGCAGACCCACAACATTAAAGATCCAGCAGTATATTTAACTGTGGGCATGGGGTGCTTTTTATCCCTGCACTGTAAAAAAAATCTGTTAAATTTATGGTAAAATACCGGCAGCTATGAACTTTACCATGAAAAATACAAGATGTCCAGGACCTCCGGCAGAAAAGCAGACCCACAACATTAAAGATCCAGCAGTATATTTAACTGTGGGCATGGGGTGCTTTTTATCCCTGCACTGTAAAAAAAATCTGTTAAATTTATGGTAAAATACCAGCAGCTATGAACTTTACCATGAAAAATACGGTAGCAACATTTTAGGTTTTACAGAACTGTTTAAATTTACAGTGAAAAACTGTATTTCATTAACTGACACAATGTTAATATGCAAACCTTTGAGCTAACTAATTTTATTTGCAGAAACCGACTGCACTTAATTTGACCAATTGGCATTTGTTTGTAAACTAACATTTATAATGCTTAAGTAACGCAAGCATATTTGTCTCCAGAACTATTTAGCTGTTTAAGTCCACGGAAAAAAAAAGACTGATTTATGCAAAGTCATTAAAAGCATCAATTCAACTCAAATCTCTTGCAGATAACAGCAACACACTTTCATGTGTGATTGCAATTATTAAAGAGATTCACATTGCATCAGTAACTGCACAGTTACTGACTTTAAACAAAACAATAAGCAGTATAACATCAGTGTTTTGCTGTCTGTCCTTTACTTAAACACACTGGCTCTGCTCTCCAGCACAATGGTGACCCACAAAACACAACAGGAAGTTGACTGTTAGGTTTTACAGTATTTTGCTGTTTTCTTTTCTTGATTTTACTGTGAAATACCGGCAGCTGTGGTTGCCAGTAATCTACAGTTGTTTACAGTTTGCATTCGTAAATTAAATTAACAGTATATTTCTGTTAAAAATACATTTCACAGTGTTTTTTTTTCATCTCACACATTTAACCCCTTTAATCCCACAGCAAAATCCTCAGTTTTAAAAAGCACATATATGTGTCCACACTACAGAGTGTTGAAGTGACACTGAAGTGGTGATGAAGTTAATGAGATAATTAAATGAGGATTGAGCATTAGTGATGAACACCTGTTAACAAGCAGAATCACTGAAGGAAAGAGAAACAAGAGCAGAGAAACACAACTTACAGCAAAAGCCAAAGATGAAATCAACTGAAAATAAAACACATTAAATTGATCAAGATCTCAGCAGAGGAGGATTAAACAGCTCCACAAACAGCATCATCAGCTTCTTATTACTAACCAGTGTGACTTTGTTTCTGTCATATGTGTACAAAAGCTCTTATTGAGATTGTAGGTGTTGTACTTTCATTTGAAGTCACCATAATGGCGATCGGTGTTTGCTTTAGTTGGGCTCTTGACTTTTTAAAAATAGTTTTTATTTGATTGGTTTAAGTTAGCTGTCTTTTAATGATCTTTAAAAAACCATCATATGACCCCTTTAACACAGTTTTTATAGCAAGAAAAATCTATAATTAGATAAAACTGGTGTTTGTGATGTCAAGACGATCATGAACTAGTTTCACTGATCTCATCTCATGTTTAATCTCTTATTAAGTGTGTGATATATTACCAATACTCTTGAGTTGGACCACTGATACTACTATCATTGTGAAACATTCCTAAGCACAATATGCACAAATAAAAGTTCAAGATTCAAGATTTTTTATTTGTCACATACATGGTTATATAAAGAATATATGACCAGCAGTGAAATGTAAGTCAGGTCTGCTCCATGGACAGTGCAATTATTAAAGAATACAAACACAAGAAAATTATATATAAATATAGGTATGGAAAAAGTAAGATAAAAAAATAAGAATAAGATAAAACTGTAGGTATAACATATACTGTAGACTTAATAAATATTAAAATGAGCAGGAATGTACAAGAGAAGAATGTGCAAACAGGCTGTACAGGGTAGTTACATAGCAGCAATAGAGGTAAAAAAGTAAATAAATAAAATATTACAGAAATTGCTGTGTGTAAGTGACAATGTCAGTATATTAAGTATCTTACTGATAATTAAGTGAAGTCATGTTGGTGTTAAGAGACTGAGTTTGAGTTTAGGAGCCTGATGGCCTGGGGGAAGAAGCTCCTTCTAAGTCTCTCGGTTCTTGCCATCAGGCTACGGAAGCGCTTACCAGATGGCAGCAAAATGAAAAGACAGTTATCAGGGTGGTTGGAGTCATTGATGATTTTAACAGCTCTGCTTTTGCAGCATTTGAGGAAGATGTCCTGTAGGGACATTTTGCAGGGGAGAGCAGACCCTGAGATGTGCTCAGCTAAGCGCACAACTCTCTGCAGGGCTTTGCAGTCTTGACTGGAGCTGTTTTAAACAGCTGTAAGTTTTAAACTATGGCAGCACTTAAACACACACAGACATCAACATTCAGCCAACATTCACCAATCTCAACATTGGTGACAATAAAAAAAAAAAAAAAATCATTCTGCAATGCATGCTGGGAGTTTTGTACTGGCACCCAGATTTTTTATTTTTTTTGTATTAATAGTCACCATTGTTGAGATTCATGTGCTGATTCTTGATGTCTGTGTGTGTCTAAAAGCTACCGTAGCTCTAAAGATTAAGCGCATAAAAAGTTTTTAAATTCCTTCACAATAGTTTGTCAATTTATCTTGTAGAGTCATATTAGTATCATAAACAAAAGACTAATTTACCCATATAATTAGACACAAAATGAGATCATGAATCAGGTCTTGAAAAATTAAACGATCATTACATCATCATTAATAGTTATTAAAACCACTTCATTACAATTTCTTTCGGCTCTTCTTGTCATAATAAATGTGCTTCAAATACACATTTACAACAGCTGAGAAAAACTAACATTAAAGAGTCAAGGGTCAGGAGCCCAACTAAAGCAACCACTGATCGCCAAAATGGTGAGGCCAAACAAAACATTTTCAATACAATATAAACCTCGGTTAATTCTCAAAAATGTTTTGTAGATATATGACAGAAATAAAGTCAAACTGGTTAGTAATAAGTGAAGCTGGTAATGCTGTTTGTGGAGTTGTGTAATCCTCCTCTGCTTTTTATTTGAGTAATTTCAGGCTGTGGCTGAAGTCAGTTTCATTTCTTGCTCTTTTCTTCAGTGATTCTGCTTGTTAACAGCAGCTGTTCATCGTTGGCTGAATTCACTCATTAGTTTTCATTCTCTCTGTCAGGTGGACTATATTAGTAAACTCATGTAGGGAATAGTGAATGAGGGTGTAGGGTGTGATTTCAGACACAGTCTTTGTGTGTCGAATCTGAGGCTACTTTCTCGAAAACAAAGGTTAGATCTATTACAGTTATTCACCATATATAGTAAGGAAACTTACTGTTAATCATTTAACAGGTTTTTACTGTGGCATTTCTACAGTCTTTTACTGTTAAAATCACGATCATTTTTTACAGTGTGCGATTTCTTTCCCAGCTGTTTACCTTCACAGATATAACTGACTGTTTTTGTAACTCGTCTGTTTTTAACATAAACTTGCGTGTATTTGACAGTTTAATCACAATAAGACATGAAAGAGTTTAGTTTAGTACTCACATGACGTGTGACAGCTGCTTTCGGTGTGCGTGCTTCAGATGTGTGCTCTCAGAAAACCAAACAGATGGTTTTTGGCAGAATATCTAAGGCACGAACTGTAAAAGCACAGCCCTAAATCTGGAAAAGGGGGCGGGGAGCAGCAGCTAATTTGCATTTAATAAAACAACATGGTGTTTCTGCTTCCACTCAAAATAGGCATTTTCAAAATGTTATAAATTATCTGTGCGGTATTTTGAGCTGAATCTTCACAGACACATTCTGGGGACACCTTAGACTTATATTATATATTGTAAAAAGGGGCATAATAGGTCTCCTTTAAGGAAAGAATCTTTCCACTTCAGAACCTGGCAATAAAATAATAGCTTCCTTAGAACCAGGATGGTGATTACAAGATTAAAGGGGTCATCGGATACAAAATTAACTTTTACATGTTGTTTGAACTGAAATTTGTGTTTTGGCAGTGTGTGTACACAAACAGCCCATAATGATAAAAATCCACCCAGCGGTTTTTTTTTTTTAATCCCCCAAAATCATAACCCCTTTCTCAAATCAAGCCGTTCTCAGATGCTTGGCTGTGTGACGTCACACATACCAAGGCAGCTCCCACGATTGTTGATTGACACTGGTGCTTTACCTTAGACCTGAGTGAGCTGTAGACAGTCAGCCATTGTTTGACCCTGGAGCAGGTGTAGACAAGAATGTCTCCTAAGCGATTGAGATGTTTTGTTGTTGGATGTAATAATGAACATAGCAGTCATAATTTACTCCCGACATCTGAGCCACTGAAGACGCAGTGGATTACGTCCGATCTACCTAAATGCGTCGATGTTCGCGCAAAACATTTGTGATCCAGCTTCACCTACAGAAGAAGTGAGTATAAGGTTTTTTATGAATCTTTGCAAATCGCCTTTCCTAATAATGTGCTAGTTAGCAAGTTCCTCGGCTAAATGAGGCTAAAGTTTACAGTCTCATGAGAACGGCTCATCACCCGATGGGAGAGGGGGGCGGGGAGAGCAGAGCTCATTAGCATTTAAAGGGACATGCACCGAAACAAGTCGCTGTGAACAGAGGTAAAAAGGGTGTTGTTTTACACTACCATTGAGAAATGTTAACCAAAGTATGTTATAGACTTTTCATTAAGACCCTAAAGAATCATATCAACTTGTGGAAAATGGGCATCCGATGATCCCTTTAAGAATGACCTACAGATCTGATTCACTCACCTCTGCAGACGGATCTGATACCCGCAGGACTTCCCCTCTCCCACAGACTCTGCCCGTTCTGCAACCTAAGCAAAGTACATACTCTTAACCTTACATTGTTTAAAAAAAAACAAAAAAAAAACAGATACTCTACAAATTATTGTAGGAAGAGTGGCATAAGCTGTGCCACTTTTTACTCTATGTTTTGGTCTAATCAAGGAGAATGAAGAAAAAGAGGCCAAAATAACTTTATTTTAAATAAATGCTGTTCCTTTGAGCATTATATTAACCAAAGAATCTAAAAAAATGTATCATGATTTCCACAAAAATATAAATCAGCACAATGTGATTCAACATTGACAATAATAAGAAATGTTTCCAAATCAGCAGGAATAAATTACATTCTGAAATATATTAAAACAGAAAACAGTTATTTTAAATTCTAAAAATAACTCACAATATTACTGTTTTAACTGTATTTGTGATCAAATAAATGCAGACAGCATCTTGTACTTACAGATATGGCACTGATACGCCTTGGCTGTGTGCAAACCACCCTGCAGAGAGAGCCCATGCCCCTCTCAATGAAGTCATCAAGGATTAATTGAGTAACCTGGGTGGTCTTCCCACAGCCAGTCTCTCCACTGATTACCAGTACCTGGTTAGCACTGATTAGCCTAACCAGCTCCTACAGTAAGTCAAAGACAGAAAGGGGCATCAACTAAAAACTGTAACTTCCAATGGGTGATAGCTAACTGCTTTTACACATTAAAACTAAAGACTCAAAGAGGTTAAAACATACCATCCATACACATACAGACACTGTATATGCAGAAGCAGCAATCACAAAGTGTGACATTTACCTCTCTCATCCCATAGGAAGGCAGCTTCTCTCTGAATTTCTGAAAAAGGAAATGCCACAATAAAGCTGTCGTAAACAAAAGTGTTAAGACTTAGTGAAATATGTTTCAGTCTGTCTCACCAGCATATCAAGGTATCTAGCATTATCGTTTTTCTTCTTCTGATCTTTCTTGACCTCCTCATCCAGGGAGGGTATCCGCCCAACATCTTGGAATAAGTACTCCAGGTCAGTCTCATTAAGTTCCTCTTTTACACTTGCTCCTGACTCATCCTCATTCTCCCGTTTCTCCTCTTTAGGCTCAATTTTTGGCACTTTTACAATGTTCTGAGGTTCTGGAGGATCATCTCCATCAAAGTAACTGGAAGGCAGACACAATTCTGTTAAGTCTGGAAAACACAATTTTATAATTCTTTGATATGATTTCCATGACTATGTGAGCCCTAATAATTATACAATATTGCATTTGCACCTGTGGCCACTGGGCTCCTCCTTCACCCTCCAGCTCTGAGATGTAGAGGGGTGAGCATCTCTGCCTGTGTCTCTCTGGACTAGGGCTGTCAAAATGACTGAAACACTAAATTCGAATTTTCTACTTAAATATGATCAAAATTCGAATTATATGCGAATTTAAAAGGCATAATTTCAGTTAGGGGGAAAAAAGCTTTTGGCTTCTCGCCTGAGGCCACAAGAGGGCGCATCCAGCAAAATATTATGCACTTTTCTTCAAAGCGTAATAAAATAACACGACTATCTTTGAAAAAAAGTGCATAATGTCTAAAATAATGTTTATAAACCATATATAATTAATAAAGTTGCTTAAACAATTAGAAGAAAAAAAACAGCACCATGAAAAAAAACAATCACAAAGAGTAGGCTACTTTCTTCATTTAAAAACATGAGATACAGTGGGATGGGGAAAAAACACCATAATGTCTTTAGACAAGTTTTTTAAAAGTTGAACTTGAGTTAATTTTACATGGCTTTCTAAACATGCCGCTCTCTGCGAGACGCGAGTGCAATGCTGATAGATGTCCCTCTAGAAAATGTGATAAATATGCGTTCTGTGTGAACGGCTTCGTTTCAGTTTAGACGTAAACTAATGCTCTCGTTTTCCGCAATATATGAATGAACAACGTAGCAGGGCCGCATCTAGTGGGTTCAACTGAATAGGCTAACAAAAGCATTAAAATGCAATCAATGACACATACAGCGTCATCGCATCTCATGTGCCACTGATAAGGCTGCCTGACGGCTGACGCAGACCTTAAATTCGAATGCAACGTTTTTGCATTGGAATGTGGATTTTTGTTTATTTTTTTTAATTCGACGAATATTCAAAATTCGAATAGTTTTTTTTTGACAGCCCTACTCTGGACAGAGTTTAGCAGCCAAGTAATGTGCTGCTCTTGTTCATCCATCTGAACAACAGCCCTCTGAAATGACACCATTCTCAGACTTTCTCATGATCTTAAAAATCCTTTGATTAATAGGCTTTTGCTTAGACACCTGAAATTTGTTTTGTAGACAAACAGGAACTGTGCTCAAGCATGAATTTCTTACAAAACTGACCAATGTTACAGTATACACGTCCTCCTTCTGTAATGTTAATCTCAAAGGTAAATGCATGCCTTAATTATTATTATTATGTTTAATTCAGAACTGTGTCCATCTTATTTGCTATTGATATGCATTACACACAGTGTTGGGGGTAATATATTACAAGTAACGCAAGTTACGTAATCAGATTAATTTTTTCAAGTAACTAGTAAAGTAACGCATTACTTTTTAATTTACAAGAGAATATCTGAGTTACTTTTTCAAATAAGTAACGCAAGTTACGTAATCAGATTAATTTTTTCAAGTAACTAGTAAAGTAACGCATTACTTTTTAATTTACAAGAGAATATCTGAGTTACTTTTTCAAATAAGTAACGCAAGTTACGTAATCAGATTAATTTTTTCAAGTAACTAGTAAAGTAACGCATTACTTTTTAATTTACAAGAGAATATCTGAGTTACTTTTTCAAATAAGTAACGCAAGTTACGTAATCAGATTAATTTTTTCAAGTAACTAGTAAAGTAACGCATTACTTTCCATAAAAAGTAATTAAGTAACGTAATTAGTTACTTTTTTTATGGAGTAACGCAATATTGTAATGCATTACTTTTAAAAGTAACTTTCCCCAACACTGATTACACATATCTTATTATACCAGCCACTGACTTATTTTTCTTATAGCAATATTACAGAACACCTTACCGAGTACTGTAATTCAACTATAATGCTTAAAAAATAATCAATCATCTTTGCAACCGCCTCCTACTAACAGATTTCCTCTCTGCCTCGGATCTTTTGATTCCACCCCATTTGGCATACCACAGTCCTATTTCTCGACCCTTCAAATGGGGTGGATGTTTGCCTCTTTCACCTCCTCCTCCTCCTCCATGTCCCTGCTCTTCTCTTGAGTTGAGTCCCAGAGTTGAGTCTACACTGTAATAAAATATGCTCAACTGTTCCAATGTCACCACAAGCTCTACATAATTTTCTGTACTGTCATACATATATGACGAACAGGTTTTAGCCGAGGCAACTAATAATGACGTCTTGGAGTGCGATTGGTGCTGGCTGTACATGCGCTGTAAATCAAAATTCAAAGCAATTGATCTTTTCCTCTCCTCCCCCAAATTCTAATCAATTATAGATAGACTTGAGGTATAACAAAAAAAAGACGTAATCTTGTTTTTATTATTATGTCTATTCATATATATATATATATATATATTATATATATATATATATATGTATATAATTATTATTATTATTTACCTTAAAAACTGCTTAATCCAGCCTAGCATATGGTTTTAGCTAGTTTTAACACTCTCCCAGTCTGACCAGAAGAAAAGTGACCAAATAGCCAACAGCTATTAAGCATTTATTTATTTAAAAATTACTGACTAAGGCATCATAATACCATCGTAACACTACAAAGGATGTCCTTTTGTATTGTTCAGTGGCTGCGCTCACCCATGTAAATGACTTAAAGAACGAATGCACCCAAGATCACCTTAACCTATATCCTTGAAAAATCCCCCATTTTATTCCACTATCATTTGGAAAATAGTCAATTAACAATGTAACAAATTGTTCTTGTTATAACATAAAATTACACACACACACACACACACATAAAAAAAAACCAGAGGAATTAACAAAATAAGCTCTGTTTACCTCTATTGAGCGTCAGGCTTCAGGCAATTGTTGAATGCTTATACTCTAATTGGCCTATATGCACATATTGTCACAATTAGAACCCTGTGGTGTTGTGATGGGAGAACTACGTGGGAAAGGTGTGGAGGACTTATCCTGCGGAAGTTTCCCGACCCTGCATGAAATATGTATTAGATCTTTACCATCACAGCAAGTCCTCCTTTTTAAATGAACCTACACCCACCATTCTTTCTCTTGTGCTCTCTTTCTGGCTCTGTCCACACATTCTACCACAAACATACTCACACCTTTTACTTTTAATATAATTTAAGAAAATGTGTAAGTAAAAAAATAACATTACCTGCTTGAAACTAGACCTTACTCCGAGGCCCCCACATTGTCCACAAAATTATTAAAATAAAAATGTACATTCATTATAAAAACTCAAATGAAATGTTAAGATTTTATGAACAGCCTGCTAAAACACTAGCATACAGTAGCTGCTCACAGGCTTTTGTTTTGTTTTTGGATGCTTCTGTCTGGCTTAACCAGCTAGATCTCTAGTCATCTCTATGGAATCATTTTTGTTTCTTTATTATTCAATCAAACATTGTGTTTGAGAGTAAAACTAATTATTTTGTAATTAAAAAATAAAAGATTGCAAAAAAAAGTCTTCTTAAGGCTCAAAAATAAAGAAATTTATAACAACATTTTTTGCAGTGCGTATAAATCTTTGAAAATCTTTAATTTTCTTTGTGCACTTCAAACACTTTTCATCGCGATACCACAAATGTGACTCTTTTCTGCCGTCTTTTTTTGCGGATCTAAAACTTTTGTTTGCAAGTTGAAAAGTTTTGCTTGCGAGTGAAGCTGTCTCTCAGTGGGCGGTCTCTACCCACCAGGATGAAAGGCCTTTTACTATTGGTCACTCTCGATTGAAATCACAGGTTGACCACGCCCACTACGTTTCCCCGGAATCCCTGCCACTGCCACCGCAGTCTGAGAGAAGAGCGAGCAACAGGTCGTTTACTGGGTATAATAACTAACTTAACATCTTAAACACAGTGACAAGTGAACTTAATTATTATCTCCTCTCATGCTCTCCCATCTAAATACGTAACGTTAGCTAAGCCCGTTGTAGATTTGATTAGCCAACAGTATAGCTAGCTGCCAGAGCCCCCAATAGTAAAGCGTCAGGCCAATATTTTCAGAGATTATAGATTATTATAGCTCCAGTGAAGTAAGGTGAGTAACACACATCAAATCACTAGCCCATTTGGCGGGTTATGATTCATAAAATATGACCACATGAACATTCGCGGCACCCAACAGCTGTAGTTTGCCATTCAAAGTTTTCTTTGAAGACCAGTGTCCAATATGCACAGGAACATTTCCAGTGTCAGAAGTAGAACTGCCATGCCAGCTTTTGTGGAGAAAGGTAATGGTAACAGTGACTCACATTGAAGCTTAAAAACACCTAAAAAAAAAAAGCTTAAAAAACATCTAAAGGGGACACTTAAGAATGGAGTAACAATGCTAAACATTTTGCTTTATTGTTTTAAGCTTTATATACATATAATTGTATTTATTTATTTTGACAGACTCTCCAAGGAAGGTGATTTCAAAGGGATTGACAGGGCTTCCTGTTTTTTGACGTTTCCACAACTTTAGACATGTTATCTCGTGACAGATTTCAGATGTCTTTGTGGTGTTTGTCTGTGCTGCTGCATGACGAATAGTTTTTACTCACATTTACATTTACTCACTGTAAAAATAAATAAAATTATATGTATATAAAAACAATAAAGCAACATTTTTCAGCATCATTCCTCCAGTCTTAAGTGTCACAACAATATGCTTATTTTTTTTCTCAACAAACATTATTATCGATGTTGAAAACCGTTGTGTACATTTTTTTTTTCAGGATTCTTTGATGAATAGAAAGTTCAAACAAACAGCATTTATCTGAAATATAAACATTTTGTAATAATATACACTATTATTCAAAAGTCTGGGGTCAGTAAGACTTTTTTTTGGGGAAAGAAATTAAATAAATTAATACTTTTATTCAGCAAGGATGCATTAAATTGATCAAAAGTGACAGTAAGGACAAAAAAAATATTTTTTCAACATTGACAATAATACATGTTTCTTGAGCAGTTACGACCTCTTGTTTTTAAGTCAAGGTTTAAGAGGGGTAACATTTGTAGTTGTGATGGTTGTGACATTGGTGGTGGAAAAGAGAATAGTGCTACAAATAATATTTCACAATAATACTGTTTTTACTGTATATTTGATCAAATTAATGCAGCTTTGATAAGCAGAAGAGACTTATGTCAAAAAACTAAAAAAAAATGTAATGTTTCCAAACAACTTTGTGTGTGTATATATGTATATATATATTTCGTATGATCTTTTTATGACCTTTGCAATGTACTGTTTTGAACCAATGCAATGAACATAGTCAGGTAGGTTACCATGAGATATGATCCAAATCAGAGCATCTTTTAGGTGTTTTTAAGCTTCAATGTGAGTCACTGTTACCATTACCTTTCTCCACAAAAGCTGGCATGGCAGTTCTACTTCTGACACTGGAAATGTTCCTGTGCATATTGGACACTGGTCTTCAAGTGCCTATACATTAAAGACAAAAATGTATGCAGGGCAAATTTTGTAAAATAGGAATTGACAATAATTGACAATGTTCAATTTGGCTTTTGCTTGTGTACCTCCTGAGGGTGATTGCAACATTGGATGATGTTGAATGAGGTCTTAAGGTTTTGCCTTGAAGATGTTGCCTCCTCCATCAACACCAAATCTTCCTGCAAACAGAAAAGAAAAATGTGATGTTCTACTGATAGAATTCTTGGCTGTTTGGAGTAGTCACAAATAAAAACACCCCTTAGAAGTCAGGGGCATATTGAAATGTGGAACATAGTTAATTAAAATTCTGACTTCAAAGCAAAGTCTCTGCAAGGTTACAGTGGTACTGGCTGACAAGTCCTGAATATCAATCCTTACTATTGAAGTAACAAGTTTTGCCATTGTCATTGCATAGGTCTTAGATAGTACAAAACAAACCTGTTATTAAAATACACAATACACAGTCTTGTAGACTAGGGTGATGTCGGAATGTACAGACATCGGTCCCAAATCGTACTTTGAATGGCAAACTACAGCTGTTGGGTGCCGCAAATGTTCATGTGGTCATAATTTATGAATCATAACCCACCAAATGGGCTAGTGATTTGATATGTGTTACTCATCTTACTTCACTGGAGCTATAATAATCTATAATCTCTGAAAATATTGGCCTGACGCTTTACTATTGGGGGCTCTGGCAGCTAGCTATACTGTTGGCTAATCAAATCTACAATGGGCTTAGTTAACGTTATGTATTTAGATGGGAGAGCATGAGAGGAGATAATAATTAAGTTAACTTGTCACTGTGTTTAAGATGTTAAGTTAGTTATCTTACCCAGTAAACGACCTGTTGCTCGCCATGATACAACCTCGCTCACTCTTCTGTCAGACTGCGGTGGCAGTGGCGGGGATTCTGGGGAAACGTAGTGGGCGTGGTCAACCTGTGACTTCAATCGAGAGTGACCAATAGAAAAAGGCCTTTCATCCTGGTGGGTAGAGACCGCCCACTGAGAGACAGCTTCACTTGCAAGCAAAACTTTTCAACTTGCAAACAAAAGTTTTAGACCCGCAAAAAAAGACGGCAGAAAAGAGTCACATTTGTGGTATCGCGATGAAAAGTGTTTGAAGTGCACAAAGAAAAATAAAGCTTTTCAAAGATTTATACGCACTGCAAAAAATTTTTGTTATCAATTTCTTTATTTTTGAGCCTTAAGAAGACTTTTTTCTTTTGCAATCTTTTATTTTTTAATTACAAAATAATTAGTTTTACTCTCAAACACATAATGTTTGATTGAATAATAAAGAAACAAAAATTATTCCATAGTCATCCAGCTTCACAACAAAGAGTGTGCTATTTTACCAGCCAGTCGCTATACCAACCTAACAGCACGTAAACTCAACTTAATCTATATATATAAAAAAAAGATCACCTTCTAAAATATAACATGTATAATGGCTAGGATACTAGCATGTGTTTTTTTCTTGAGAAAAAGCTTTACACTTTACACTCCACCCACAGACCACTGGTATTACTCTGAAGCTTAAGTCTTTACATTATTAAGCAGTCAAGGGAGTTGGGGGTCTCTGACACTGATGGCTGTGAAGAGAGTGAGTGAGTGTGTGTGTTTGTGTGTGTTCCATGTCTGTCAGTGAGTGATTAAAAGGTGTTATTTTAGGATAAATGTGGTACAGAAGCAGGAAGTAATAGGAGCTTGTGATTTTGACTTGCCATCACATAAGAAACCATATAAAATCACAAAAATTCCATTAACAAATAAAATGCATAGTTTTTTTCTTTTCGTATATATATATATATATATATATATATATATATATATATATATATATATATATTTGTGTGATTTTATTTATATATTCCATTTCTATAT
>NW_015505537.1:2091633-2092291 GCF_001515645.1 Sinocyclocheilus grahami | reverse complement strand
ATATATATATATATATATATATATATATAAATATAGTTTTGTGGAATTCTATTTATATTCCAGTTCTAAATATGACAATTAAAATCTAAGAATATTCGAAAAAACATTTGTGTAGTAGAACATAACTTTGTTTAAAAGAAGTACACTGTAAAAAGTCATCACTGAATCTACTTAAGAAAAGCGAGTAAACACAACTGATTTTTACAAATTTGTTGAATTTACTTATAAACTCATGCAGTGGAAGTGGAAGTTCTACTTGTTTATTGAGTGAAAAGAGAGCTCAACTGCTGAAAAACCTATTAAAATATGGAATTCTCCAATTCCATGTTTCCACATAGTATATGCTTCTTCACATAGGTGTGCTTAATGAAAAATCATATTTTGCAGTTTTGTGAAACCCTGCACAGAAGAAGTAGATATTCATTATATGTTATGCTGAATGCTTGTGCTTTGAGTGATATTAAATATGAGTTTTTTTAATAATTTTACACACATCACACATCAATGGGCGATGAACAGCAGTTCTCCACGGCCTTCCACTCTTCCTTGAAAATGACCTTACTGATTTTACAAGACATGTTTTGTAAGTAATTTTGTCTGTTATATTCTGGTTATTTAGTGTAATGCAGACAATTCTTGAGACCTGGCAAGAAAAAAA
>NW_015505537.1:2089391-2091178 GCF_001515645.1 Sinocyclocheilus grahami | reverse complement strand
CAGCGTTCTGAGGTAGAACACGCATGCACTGTGCCTTGTTTACAAGCAGAGGAATGCACAAGCATTCTCAGATTTCATCAAAAATATCTTCATTTGTGTTCCAAAGATGAATGAAGGTCTTACTGGTTTGGAATGACATAAGAGAGTAATTAATGACAAAATTTTAATTTTTGGGTGAACCCTTTTTAAATAAGAGTAAGAAAAATAATGTGAAGAAAGAAAATAGAAATTAGGTAACAAGGAGTCTGACAATTTAGATGAAGGAAGAGTAAAGGAAACAACACAAAGAGGAAAGAAGTCAGAAAGGAAGGACAGAAAAGAATAAAGGTAAGTAAGTGAAAAAAATATAAAAATAAAAAAGGAGGTTTGAAAGAAATAAATAAATCAGATAAGCAAGAGAACAAAAACAAAGAGTGTAATATATAGAGTTCTGTGCACTAAGCTTAACTTACATCCCTAAGTTGGCTGAACTTGTCAAATTGAGTTAGCAACACTCAAGTTTTCTGGTAACCTATACATATACACAAGTTACCTATACAAAGTTACAGTAAGTTTTATTAACTAAAAAATGATAAACTAATTTGCTTGAGAAATTTGAGGCAATCAGTTTCCACAGGTTTTCCAAGTAAGTTCAACTAATTACTTTTTACAGTGACACTTTCTCATGCTTTAAAAAAAAGAAGACCTTATTATGGAAATAATATACTTTAAATATACTTTTTCTTGAATGCACACTGAATGTAATGTTTTCATACTTAATTGTATGTTAATTGCAATTAAATGAAAATTAATTTTAGTTTAAACACAATTAGCTGAATTTGACACAATTTACTTGTGTCATGTATTTTAAAATGTTTGTAATTACACATTTGTCATGATGAAGTTGCAATTTAGCATATTTAAAATGCATTTATAACTTTAAATGAAATATCAAATAACACGCTACAATTTTGTCAATCAACACATAAAAATACTTAAAATCTAGACTTTATAATAAGCAAAAAGATTATTAAAATATAAACATTTTAAAATGTTAAAATTAAAATAAACTTTTTCATTTGACTTTATTACAAAATGTTACTTTTTAAAGAAACAGTCATGTAAGTGTACTTTCTTTAAGTACACTTAAATTACATTTTACTGGTATTATATTTAGTACTGTTTTTAATACACTTTTAAGATGTAAAATACATTTATTACAATTAAATTCACTTCTTTTTCAAAAGACTAAAAACCTTGTTTTAATTACCGAGATATTGACTGTGACAACTAGCCCCATACTCCCCTACACTAGGCAAATAGTAAATTATTTTACTATAGTATGGAGACATTTAAAAAAACAAAAACAAACAACTGCATTAGTGGATATTGAACCGTTTCTGTCCTTACACAAAATGGAAGCTATAACTTTGCAAGAGTAGTATCTCAAAAACATTAGGTATCCAGACATGGTTATTACTGTCCCATTTGCAGATGTGGATAATTTATAAAGAGACCATGGAAGTAGGTTCAGTGAAGAGCTGTTGCATACAAATGGGAATAAACTCATCTACACTCTTGAATGAGGCAATTTTCTGTAAAAAAAATCTTTAATGAGAACACTGGATAGATGAAAATATTTTGTAGCATTATGCCTCAGCTATTTTGCTGCTTGAAAATACATTTTGCTGCTATTCTGAATACATAACACATATATATATATATATATATATATATATATATATATATATATATATATATGTATATATATATATATATATATATAAACACACACACACACACACACA
>NW_015505537.1:2067765-2089217 GCF_001515645.1 Sinocyclocheilus grahami | reverse complement strand
ATAACACATATATATATATATATATATATGTATATATATATATATATATATATAAACACACACACACACACACACACAGACAGACATTTGACATTTAAAAAACAAGAAATCATATGTACAGTGAATTATTAAGTGTTATTAGAGCTACATGAGCCTCCACGAATGGCCTTTGCATTTAATTTTCACATTTTTAAATAGTAGATTCACATACTGATACGGCAGAGCTCAAATGAAAAGCAGCGTAATCATGCCTTCATTTTACTGGGATCCACTGAATCGTCCATGAATGGTCCATTTGAGAGCTGAATATATGCCAGTATTAAATGCGAGCGAGTGGCCAGGGTCATGTTTCTGATTGCAGAAGCAGTGCGCTGAAAATTCCTAAGTAGCTCAAAAATGAGCACATTCGCACACAAATTAACACCTAAAATAGGCTCATGCATCACGCTCACATCTACATTTGTGGAATGTTCCATTGACAGAATCTCTTTCGCTTTTTCTCAGCAGTCATGTCGGGAATGCATATAAAGCAGAACGTAAATTCAGGGCTTTAGTACAACGAAAAAGATGTAGAAATACCCACATACAGAAGCAAGCATACTGTACATACAGCTATCAGCATTTACATATTCATACATATAAGATTGCAATTAAAGGAATATTTTGGGCCTAATCAACAGCATTTGTGGCATTACATGTGACATGTTGAATAATTAATTTTCACCTTTTTCCTAGTTTTCTTTAAAGGGGATGTCTTATGCTATTTCATGCTTTCTGACTTATTTACAGTGCTAAAGTGATGGATTCTCATGCTAAACATGACCAAAGTCTCAAAAAACGAGTTGGACATATTTCTGTGCCAAAGACACTCCTTCGGGGTTTGTTTAAGTTTCAGAAAGTTTTTTTTATTTTTTGAGTATGGCCCTGTATGACATCATAAAGGTCAGGATCCGATTCTGGATCAGATATGTATATATGGCTGGATCTGATTTTTAGCCAATTAAGTTTTTGTTCCTGTTTTGTTTATGTTGATGTCACAGCTTGCAGATGATTGCTACAAATGCTTTGCATGCTTGTGACTCTTTAGCTCCGCCCACAGCACGCCCCCAGGATCTCGACTGCTTGACTGAGAAGTGGTATATCTGTATCTGTCTTTAATAAATCTGACAAAATTAAAGACTCTTCAGAGATATGAAGGATGCAATAATACTGTATAGGTACACAAGATCAACATGAGATTGGCAGAAACTGTGTGTGGTAGGTCTGCTTTGAAAAAAAAAGGTTTTAGGTGTTGTTTTCTTCGCAGTGAAATTTACACAAAAGAGATTTGTCTGTGTTTTTATCACACTGTTTAATTTTTGGTTGATTATTTTAACATTTACATTTTAACATTCACATCTTTTTAAATGTTAAAGTCTCTCTGTAATCCAGATGTTTGCTTTTTTTTTTTAAAGAATAGAAGGGACAAATTCAACATTATGCCACAAGTACAAGTTAACTTGTGCTGAACCCAGAACATTCCTTTAAACAGTCACACACATTAGACAACACAGTAAGGGAATACACCTTGACTGATGCAGAGCAACATAATAATAATTTTTTTTTTAAATTGCGAAGTACACATTTGGAATGTTTTATTTCAGTATGCCATATGGTTTCTGCCTGAGCTAGAATAATAAAATTTATTTATTTTAGTTTTTTCCTTGCACATATGCCCTCGCAATCCTGTTCATTGTCTTTCTCACCACAAACGCACATACTCATGACAGTATTTATCCTTCTCTATTCAACTCTCTTCTGAAGATTTTCTGTCTATGCACTTATATTTGCATTCAATAAATGACAGAATATCTGAGAAGCGAGTTAAGTCCATTCTTCCTACTTTGTACCCAATAACCTTCCTTTCAGCATATACATCACTTTCATCCACTCAAGGGCTTCAGCTTTATTCTCCAAAGCTTCATTCAAACGAAGACATCTCCACTTCTAACCATCTGAGAGTAACCATTATTGCCGTAACCCCCTGATCTATCATTCCTGAGGCTTGAAATCAAGGGCAAATCTGAAAAACCAACTCTTTGTCTCATCTTGAGATTTGTTGCATCTCTGATCACATTTTAGTTACATTTCCCTTTCCAAACCTCCAGCTCTTCCTTATGGCATGCTAATCTTGAATTTTAATTCTAAATTAATTTACTACATCTCATCATGCGTCCAGCCTATTTTTATCCCACAATTGCTTACTAAAGCAAACAGTTTAGCAGACAAATGCCTCTCCTGTGATTCCTTAAACTGGATTTTCACATTGCAACATCTGATCTCGCTGCTTACTCTTGTTGTGCTTAGATAATAATATTTTTAAGTCTGGTTGCTTTAATCTACAATGACCTTGCAACTCTATGAGCTTTTATCACAATATTTCATCCAAACCTTCTATACTTCTTCCTAGGGATTTCTCAGCCCATTGGCCTATCCTGGTGTTTCTGGTTATTTCAGTTCCCCTGATCACCTGCCTGCCTCCTATAGGCTTCATTAAGCAGCTGTATCTCTTCCTGGTAACCTCCAGCCTCCTGGTGCTGTCTCCGGCTGTTCTGTCTATGCGCTTCCACTGTATCTGGAATGTGGATGTTAATGTTGTCCGCATCCGGGTTACTTGTGGGGATCAGCAGCGAGTATGAGGCCGTTTCACCTAGGTCACACGAGACAAAGCGGTTCTCACGACGAGAGTAGCGTAGTGAAGGTGAGCGTACGTGTGTGGATGACTGGCTGATGTTGGAGACAATAGACACACTGTCCATGGCCTCCTCATTGTCGCAGATCTCCAGAACCTCCAGGTGAATTTTTACGTTGGTGTCTGCGACTCCACCCCCAACTCCAACTCCACCACCCCCAGTGCTAGAGTTATGCTCTTCAGCGCTAGGTTCGTGACCCACCGATTTGGAGCGGTACACCTCAACTTTCTTGGCGTTGTTGGGGGAGATCTTCAGGCCATCGCTACTGACTTCATAAGTGGAGAGCGACAGTGTTTTGCCCGTGGGGGCATGGAGGGAAACGGTGCCCTGGAAGGCACATAATGGAATGGCCAACCCAGCCGTGGATCTCTGTTTGGAAATGAAAAGACAGAGAGACATGCTGTCAAGTCAAGTGTCAAACAGCATGATACACAAAGACACACAAACAAAATGGAAACTTAAGTAGGGCCTCTGCGAACAGACACAAATGAACAATTGAATCTCCGCATTCCACTGAAAAAAACTAAAGATTCTCCTCCCCAGCTATCTGTGGTCGTAAAGAAGATCAATGGTCAACAGGGTACCAAATTGTCTGTACCTGTTTCCGGTCAAGGCATGGTTTTTATCCCTTAGGGGGATCGGAACTGCTTAAGCCCTAACTCAATCACCAGGAGAGAAGAAAATTCCCTCTATCTGAAGACCCATTCGAGGACCAGATGTGCAGTGTAACGTTGACCGGCTTCAGCATAAATAAACCATCTAATAAACAACAGAACAAAGAACATGGCATCTGGAAATGTTCCAGCGACAGACACGCCCGGACCCCATGTCCGTTTAACGCATAAATTGATAATCCGATAAACAGAAAGCGACAGATTAATAGCTCCATGTCCGAGAGTGAAGAATGGCAGATCTACACCCGTGACAAGGTCATGACCTCAGGACACCTCCCCTTTTCTCCCTGCATTCCAAAAGGGACGCACCCTTTTCTCTCTCTTCGTCAGACAAAGGGACATAAAACTTACAACAGACAATTTCAAAAGACAATCATTAAAAGTATAAAAGGGCAACTATATTCCCAAATAATATGATTTGTGCCTTTCTATGCTTTCTGTTTGATGTGTTATTGAAACCTATGATATTTTAATCTTTGCCTTATAACTTTTCCTTTTAGTAGATAAGACTATTAATGAGTATGCAAAATACCTGATGTTTGATGGTAAATGGAAGCTCGTGTCATTAGCAATAACTTAGTGGGAATGAAATGTTCATTTTCGGTATCATATGCATAATTACAACCCTTTTTATAAATATCAACCAAATCTTAATTTCCCCACATGATAAATTGAAGCATCATGTTAATGTATGCACGCTTCGCCTGGCAACAAGTCGATTGGAAGATCGCATCGTGGGATGGACCAAATCGGGCTTGCTTAAAAACCCAATGCCTGAACAGATGCTCGCTCGCCTAACCCTCTAGACCTATGGCTTTTCGCCTTGGTGACCACGCTACAAAGCGCTCCCATGCTGTAACATCATACGAGCGAGACTCCAAAACTCAAACACTTCAGTTGAAACTTTGTGACTGCCAGAGATCTTCAAAAGCCTAAAGTCTTGCAAACTTAAACTCTCTCAGAAGAACTGCCAAAGCCTCTGCGTCACCAGGAAACCAACCAATCACCATCGAGGGCTCTCCCAAAAGGATGTCATCCAGACGTCATCTCAGCAACCAATCCGAAAGCCTGGGATTCCCTCAAGCAGCCAACAAGCTCAATTCAGCTGTCAGCAAAACGCAAGTAACAGGCAAACTCTTTTCATCTCTTGCTGAACTGGTGAACTGAGTTTAAGCCGTAAACGTAAGATAAATCTCTGCTTTGTGATTCTCTCAGGTTGAATTTAAAGAACTCATGGAAAAACGAGTGTTAGAACTTTGGGAACTTCATGCAAACTCCGTTAACTCTCATTCTTCAGAACTGTATGTGTGTGTGTGTGTGTGTGTGTGTGTATGTGTGTGTTTGTGCGTTTTTGTGACAAATGAGGACATAAATTTGTATAATGACAAGGGTATGACATAGGTATTACAAGGAGAAGGTGACTTTTCAGGACATTACCCTTGTCCCCACTTTTCAAAACGCATATAAATGAGTGTATTGAAAATCTGAAATAGCAAAAAGTTTCCTGTGAGGGGTAGGTTTAGGGGTAGGGTTGGTGTAGGGCAACAGAATATACGGTCTGTACAGTAGAAAAACCATTACGCCTGTGGGATGTCCCCACTTTTCACAAAAACAAACCTGTGTGTGTTTAGCTTAGTTTAATGTAATCTAGAATAACCAATAAATTCTTGTTTCATTTATAAAGAAGTATTGTCTTGTGTCGTGAAATTTTAAAGTTAAAACTCTGACCAGATCTTGTTACCTTGCTCAAAATTAATAAGATTACCATTTTGATTATGTTGTCATTGGCCACGAAGTAATATGAACAGAATCATTAAGATATACTGATTTTAACATTTGCTGGACGAACCGCTGATACAGTTTAAGCTCTAAGTAGTTGAATCAGATCAACTTGAAGAAATCAACATCGAATCTTTATCAGACATCGATTCCTCTCAAAACTTGAGCTAAAATAATAATAATTAATTTCATTACAGATAAAATGAGTTAAATTCTTACACTTAAGTTTAAAGGGTTAGTTCACCCAAAAATGAAAATTAGCCCATGTTTTACTCACCCTCAAGGCATCCTAGGTCAGGTGTATATGACTTTCTTCTTTCAGACGAATCCAATTGGAGTTATATTAAAAATTGTCCTTGCTCATCCAAGCTTTATAATGACATGGGTGGGTGTTTTTGTTCAACCGTCCAAAAGAAGTCAAATGAAGTGCATCCATCCATATTAAACGTGCTTCACACAGCTCTGGGGGGTGAATAAAGCCTTCCTGTAGCAAATCGGTGCATTTTTGTAAAAAAAAAAAAAAATAAATAAAAATTTAAACCGATATAAACAGTTTGTAAGTTCATGAGAGACTGCCTTTCCGGTGTATGCACCGGACATGGCGTAGCGCATGTGCGCGTGAGTCTCACGAAAACCAATGTTTGTTTACAGGAGCAAAGGAAGCAAAGTTTCCTTACTTTACCAAGGAAAAACTCCTCTTGGCTTATATCGAAATGTTCCAAAATTTTTCTTTACAAATCCTAATTTTGTACATCTAATTCATGACCGGCGTTTTGTTACTGTCTCTCCACTGTGCTTCCGCGGTTCATCACTAATCACGGGTGCTTGTGGTACGCCTACGTCATCCGCCAGAATGGCTTCCGCGTATGACAGTTAGCAGACGTGAAAGAAAGGTATTTATAATGTTTTAAATATGGATATTTTTCTTACGAAAACACATTGATTTGCTACAGGAGGCTTTTATTCATCCCCCGGAGCTGTGTGAGGCACGTTTTAATATGGATGGATGCTCTTTATTTGACTACTTTTGGACTGTTGAACAAAAACACGACATTGACATTGTATGACATGACATTATAGAGCTTGGAAGAGCAAGTAAAATTTTTAATACAACTCAGATTGGATTCGTCTGAAAGAACAAGTTCATATATACCCAGGATGCCTTAAGGGTAAGTAAAACATGGACTAACTCTTTAAATTCTGCTTTAAAATGTAAAATAATGAAAATACTGAAGAAGAAAAAATCTAAGAAATGTCAAAGTTACAGCTTACAGGGAAAGAGTCATCAATTTAATTAATGATAAAAATCAAGCATACACTATGAATACTCAAAATTGATTAGTCAAAAAATGCAAAGCCATATATTTTTGAAATGTAATTTATGCAATTTAAACATGATATTTTATAATAATTATTTTAAAGCTACCTTATGGAATAAAAATAATGCCATATGTCTTTGACACCAAAAAAATGTTGAATAGCACTAACTGAAAAAAATAATGCATTGCATTAACAGTGCTTGCATTTTAATGCCTTGTATTTTCAGGGCTTGCATTTTTAGGTCCTGAAATTTAACATAGTTGTTTATTTAAGCTGTGAATATTTCAATTCAAAATATTTCACACACATTTTCATAATTAAAAATTAAATAATTAATATTCACCTTCCAGAATTAACTTCCAAAATATTCAATCTGTTTAAAAATACGATGTATAATATTCGACAGGCAAATTTTCAGTCCATTTTATTTGACGTTCCAAATTCACTTCCACAAATTTAGTGGTTAAAATTCGAATGTGTCATGATCTCTAGCTGGAGTGCCCGTGAGCTTTGCTAGAGGGCATCCCATCCCGGACTTTACCACGCCTTCAAAAACGTCATTTCCCATAATCCTTTGCCCGTTCTCATCAACACTCACTCTTTGCACCTGTGTCTCATTTACCCTGTCTGCTCACCCTATATAAGTCTGGTTTAGTTTGTCATTCTTTGCGAAGTCTTGTAAGTGTTACACTGCATCTCTGAGCGTTTCTCCTGTTTCTATGTATCTTGGTTTTTGGACTCTTTGCCTGTGTTCTCTGCCTTGTTTAGTTGGACTGATTGCCTGTGTGTTGACCCTTGCCTGCTGTCTGATTTTGATTCTGGACTTTTCTAATAAACACTGCATTTGGATCCTCCCTCAGTCTCTGAGAAGTTCCGTAACAGAAGACTTCGCCAAGATACATGTTCCATTGAGGATTATGTTGTGGATTTCCTTGAACTGGCACACGTGACTCAGTTAGATGAAATATGCTTAATGATATTTTTTTGAGGGGGCCTATCTGAACCTCTCAGTTCAAACATGCCACTGCATGACCCTAACTGGGCACTGGAATATTGACATTGCATTACAGCTGAGTGGCTCTGCTTTTACCATAGGAATTGCAGAGGAGGAGAACGATTCTCCCATAGTAATCTCCACTCCTGAGCCTTGTCACAAGATGGCCGTCACGCCTGAGTCCCCGGCCAAGATGGTCGACACGCCTGAGTTGGATGTGGAGCTTGGGCCAAGACTGATTGCTAGTGTGATGTGACGTCAGCGCTCTCAAGCCGCGCCATCTTGGAGGTCATGCCACACTCTGCTGCCCTTCCTGTAATGGCGGTAGCCATTTTGAGCATGTGGGCTGCATACTGTGCTCCTGAGGCCTCTCCTATCCATGAGTCTGGTCCTAAGGCCTTTCCTGTGTATGAATCTGCTGCAGAACCTCCAGAGGAGGCGGCACCCGCTGCAGAACCTCCTGAGGTGGTGGGGTCCATTCATGAACTCACTGCCTGCCCTGTCACGGCCACAGAGGCCATTCACAAACTCACAGACTGTCTTGTCACGGCCACGGAGGCCATTCACAAACTCACTTCCCGTCCTGTCACGGCTATGGAGGCCGTTTGTGAGCTCTTTACCTGTGCTGTCACGGCTATGGAGGCTGTCTGTGAACTCGCTTCCTGTCCTGTCACGGCTACGGAGGCCGTATGTGAACTCTCTATCTCTCCTGTCACAGCTATGGAGGCTGTATGTGGACTCTCAGCCTGTCCTATTCTGCCAATGGAGGCCGTTTCAGAACTATCTACCTGCTCTGTGTAGCGTCTGGACCAATCAAACACACAATATATATTTTGTTAGCTATATTTAACAAATACTCTGTAACACCCCTCAGTTAACAAGCCATATGAGGACCTATGGACCCTTCCCCCCGAAATGCGTAACACCCCAGGAAGCCGAACAGGCCCCTGGTCCCCATGGCAACCACGACACCTCTGCTTGACCAGATCCATTTACGACCTAATGGCATGTTGCGAAACTCCTTTCTCACTACAATCTCCATAGGAAATCCAAAATCTACAGTAGAAATGGACTTTTCTACTAATTAATTCATAGGAAGACCTTTCTTTGAATGAACACACATACCCTTCAGGTCATTGTGTATATTATTGCTGTCTTGTATATTATCTGTTGTATTGTAGACTATTTTATGCATGCTTAAGATAGAACCACTCATTCATGCAACCTTACATATAACGTGTTTGGTCTCTATTAATTCGTATTTGGATTCGGTGGTTCGGTTAGATTCTAAGATGAAGACATGAGCTAGAACGCTTCTGCAACCCCCTAAGTACGTGCCAGGTTTCGGCCTTGACTTTTCCATTCAACAAGATTCTCTGACTCAAACCGGTTCTTTTTCATCAACCAACTTCAGCAAAGATCAACTGGGACCTTCAGACTGCATCAAGTTTTTCTTTCAGACAGACGAGACGTGCAAGTATTCAATCTTAGTCTTATTAATTGATACATTAGGTATCATTTCCACCTTTTTACAAAGGTATGTTTGAACTAAGAATCTGATGTTTACTTCAGGTGTAAATATTCTGAATATCAAATGGTACCATAGTTTCATATTCTTATTTCTCTTATCTTTACTGCGTTAAGCTTTAACCCTTTCCTATACAAACTGTATGTGTGTGTATATGTGTATGTTAGACCAGTTTAAGTGTTCATGTAGTTAATAAAGTCTTACTTGTATCACACTTGACATTGTTCATTGTTTGCTCATAACTGGAGTCACTTAATCATGCAGATTTATGCTACAAGCTCATTGTAGAATTGTACAGTAAGAAAGTTATTTCCCTTAACCAGGAAATGAATGTTCTTAGAATTGACAGACAGTTGACCCTGAGAGGTCAGCTAAATATCTACAGCAGATCTAAATATTTATAATAAATTATAACTAGTTATGATTAATTATTCATATTTCCCCATGAGCTGATTCGCTACATCTGCTACGCTTAATGAGCATTGTTATGATCTTGTTGTCCCACCCAACCTCCCTCTCCCTCCTCCTCCTCTACATGTCATGCTGTTTGTTCTGTCATCCCAGACTTTACCACTCCTTCAAAAACTTAATTTCCCATAATTCTTTGCCCGGACTCATCAACACTCACTCTTTGCACCTGTGTCTCATTTACGGATTCGCCTCGGGCCAGCCAGCCTTCAGCTACACCAGGATTGGAGGATCCCAGGTCTCCGGCCTTTGAGACCTGGACTCCACTTTGGTCCATCGACCCTTTGGTGTCGCCTTGGCTCCAAGCTCCCTCATCTCCACTGTGGCCCATCAGTCCACCAGCTCCACCGGGCTTTCTCATTCCTCCGGCTCCACCTTGGTCATTCGTTGACCCGCCTTCGCCTCAGGACTACACTTCTCTGGCTTCGCTTCGTCCCTCCAGCTCCGTTGGGCTCCTCTCTCCCTCCGGCTCTGCCTTGGTTCTCGGTCGCTCCGGCTCCACCGTGGCCTTCTGGATCCCCACCAGCACCTCGGTCGCCAGAGCTGTTGGCTCCACCATGGCCCTCCGATCCCTCAGTGTCACCCCGGCTCTTCGGCTCTCTGTCTCCGCCCTCTTCTGTTTCTATGTATCTTGGTTTTTGGACTGATTGCCTGTGTGTTGACCCTTGCCTGCTGTCTGATTTTGATTCTGGACTTTTCTAATAAACACTGCATTTGGATCCTCACTCAGCCTCTGAACAGTTCCGTAACAGAATACTGTTGATGAAGACCAAAGCAACAGGTGGATTAAGTCAGAAAATTCCAATCTGCAGAAATGGAGCAAGCGCTAAGTAGAAGTTTTGATTATCGGAGCCAGTATAAATGTGTGGAAAAACTGATTGTGTGTATGTTTAATTCAACATCCTCGCTTTTTCCTGTAGCCTACATGTAAGCAGCTTTCTCTACCACAAAGGAGATTATAATGCTGTTTTACTCGACGCTGGAGTACAGAACTAACATTACATCTGAGGAAGACAGATATTGCTTTCGGTAGCTTAGTTTCCGTAACTTTGTATCAAGACTTGTGTGACGCTGCGCTGTAATACTGGCATACCTGTCAACATTTGGGTACCAAAATACGGGAAGGGGGGGGGGTATTGATAATAATTGTAATTGTAATAGATTTGAAAAGGGAGGAAAAAAAAGTTCGGCAAAAGACGGGATCGAACCCGGGTCGATTGCGTCATAAAGCCAACGACACACACTTATCCATCTGCACTACTGGAGCTGATGGTTTACAGCCACTTTTAACTAAATGTAAATATACACCCCATATTTTTTATTCCATACTAAGGGCAATTCATACAATACATTTAAACTGAGCTATTTTAATACCATCTCCGAACTTTCTACCACGACTCTGCTGTTCATCGGCTGGTTCTTCCATGTATACGTTGATTGACAGATGTCTCGTCCAGTCAGCGGTGAGTAATCCCAAACCAATGGCGCTGTCTCAAACTATACCTACCTCTTCCAGTTTGTCTTTGAAACTTGCAGCGCTCATATTTAATCAATTAAACCATAGCCTTTTTAAGTGTAAGCTATATCTCAATTTACATGTATGTTTAGTTTTTTTCACTGGAGTGCCACCTGGGTCTTCTTCTCCCATTTCTACCAGTGATCACTGTTTCCTTCCCCCGGTACTCCCAGCGCACATATCAATAGCATCACTGGGCTGTAGGTTGCCAAGTTGAGGGGACAAATGGGTTGAAATTGGTATGCGTCGATCTTGTGAGAAAGATGCGTTTCATACAAGATCTGGCAACTGGACAACCTTGGAATTTGTTGTCGTGATTATTCATATAATGATGTTTGGCCCATACAAATTACGGGAGTTTTACCGTAAGCGAATGTAGCAAACATATAAAATACACCCAGTGGGATTTTTTTAATAGAATGATTAAAAATACGGGAAAATATTTAAACTGGATGATAGTGGGATAGAACGGTAAAATACAGGAGAATCCCGGGAAAAACGGGAGGGTTGACAGGTATGAATACTGGGGTTTAAACTCACATTATAACTAAGCATCAAATCTATACAACAAAAATATTTGATAAATGCAAAATCAATAAAGGCACCTAAATATTTATATTTTATCTAATTTGACAGTTTTGAGAATATAATTAAATCAATGACTGAAAGCCCAGTTACAGAACATTATCATATTAATAAGCAAACAGTAATTACTTTTTGATATCATGATTTTGTTCATCCACACTCAGTAACGTTACCTGCAGGCAAGCGAACCGTCCGCGGGAGCGCCGGAGCAGTTATTTATTTGTATGGTAACGAATCAATTCAACTAACAAAGCGATTACACATATAAACACTTGAACAATATACTCTGCAGTGTCACCTCTCAGTTAGCTGAGCAGTAAAATTAATAAACACAATGTGATAGCACGCTTCAGACATGTTGGAACAATCCTAACAGCGTGACATCTTCTTCTTCTTTGAAAACGTGACTTTACATCGGGTGCTCGCTAGCGCTATTCACAGGCTTTGGTGACACACAGGAAACAACAGACACAGGCTTTGGTGATGTGATCCTGAAAGAATATAATAAAAATGCATTATATGCAATGAAAATTATTTTTATTAGTAGTAGTAGCTATATACTTCTAAAAAAACAAACAAAAAAAACATTTGTCAGAGATTGTATTGAAGGGCAGTGAGGAAGCAGGATTCAGAAGAAGATGACTGAACTCAGGGAAATGCATCGGACAACAAACCATTCACGAATTTAGACAACCAAATACTAAAACTCTACTACTCTATACTGTAGGAATATAATAGACAAAATGAGAAAGGAACAAAATACAACAAAATGCAATAATATAAAAAAGAATCACTAAGCAAACAAACACAAAACTAAATGTGACATTATATAAATACATTATATATTACATCTTATAATAGTATGTAGAAACAACATTAGAAATCTGTGAAAATCAGAATCAGAATGAGCTTTATTGCCAGGTATGTTTACATATACAAGGAATTTGTTTTTGTGACAGAAGCTTCCACAGTGTAACAGAATGACAGTGACAGAACAAAAAAACAAGTAAATAAGGAATAAAAATATATAAATTGACAGTTGTATGTGCAGGTATATTACAATAGGTGCAGGGGGGTTTCTCCTGAAGTCCATGATCATCTCCACAGTTTTGAGCGTGTTGAGCTCCAGGTTGTTGAGACTGCACCAGACAGCCAACTGCTCGACCTCCTGTCTGTAAGCAGACTCATCACCGTCCTAAATGAGGCCGATGAGTGTGGTGTCGTCTGCAAACTTCAGGAGCTCTTCAGGAGACAGAGGGGTCTTTAGACGTTCAGTCATTGGTGTAGAGGAAGAAGAGCAGTGGGGAGAGAACACAACCCTGAGGAGCTCCAGTGAGAGATTTGCTTTATTAAAGTCCCAGAGAATGATTAAAACAGAGTCCAGGTGTTGTTGTTCTGTATCTGTGATCAGATCAGCGAGTTTCTGTAAAGCAGTGCTCACGTGTGCTTGCGGAGGAATGTACACACTTACGAGAATGAACGAGCAAAACTCCCGCGGCGAATAGAACGGCTTGCAATTAATGAAGAGCACTTCTAGATCTGAACAGCACATCTTCTTTAACACAGTTACATCTGTACACCACCTCTCATTGATGTAAAAGCATGTCCCGCAGCCGGGTGATTTCCCCATTGATTCTGCGCCGTGATCTGCTCTAAACAGCTGAAAGCCCGGGAGACTCAACGCGCTGTCCGGAATGGCATCTTTCAGCCAGATTTCCATGAAACACAGAGCAGCAGAGTTTGAAAAATCCTTATTTGTCCGGGAGAGCAGAAGAAGTTTGTCCGTTTTGTTGGGTAGAGAGCGGAGGTTCGCCAGATGGATGCTTGGCAACAGCGTTCTGAATCCGCGCTGTCTGAGCTTCACGAGCGCGCCGGCTCGCTTCCCCCGTCTGCGTGTCCTGAAGCGTTTGATCAGCGCCGCAGCTCCTCCGACAACAATGTCCAGCAAAACATCAGAATAATTGAAAACCGGTGAAATATCGGGTGGTGTGTACTTCCGAATGTCCAGCAATTAGTCTCTGGTGAAACTGATTGCAGGGATATAACTAAAGACAGGACAAACGAACAAAAACATAAAAACAACTGCGGTGCACACCACGGAGGCAGCCATCAGCGTCGGCGCCATCTTACAAGCCATTCATGTAAATGATAGGTTGTTATACAATTTCTGATCCTTTCTGGTGTGCAAATGTGTGATTCTTTATTTATTTTAATGTTACATTTTGGAAATAAAAAAGGATCACATCACCAAAGCCTGTGTGTCTGTAGTTGCCTGTGTGTCACCAAAGCCTGTGAATGGTGCTAGTGAGTATCTGATGTAAAGTCACGTTTTCAAAGAAGAAGAAGTCACACCGTTAGGATTGTTCCAACGTGCTCTGAAGCGAAATTATAGTTTCACATAGTGTTTATTCATTTTACGGGTCAGCTAACTGTGAGGTGACACTGCAGAGTATATTGTTCAAGTGTTTATATGTGTAATCGCTTTGCTAGTTGAATTAATTCGTTACCATACAAATAAATAACCGCTCTGGCGCTCCCGTGGATGGTTCGTTTGCGCACAGGTAACGTTGCTGCGAGTGTGGATGAACAAATACTGAAGTTACAGTGGGCTTTATCATGATATCAAAAAGTAATTACTGTTTGCTTATTAATATGATTATGTTCTGTAACTGTGCTTTCAATCATTTATTTAATTATTTACTCAAAACTCCTAAATTAGAAAAAATTGGATGAACAAATACTGAAGTTACAGTGGGCTTTATCATGATATCAAAAAGTAATTACTGTTTGCTTATTAATATGATTATGTTCTGTAACTGTGCTTTCAATCATTTATTTAATTATTAACTCAAAACTCCTAAATTAGATAAAATATAAATATGTATATTTTTTGGTGCTTAGTTATAATTTGCTGGAATACTTTATTGTGTTTCTGAATTGTTTAATGTGAGTTTACTTGTATAACCCACTTTCCATGTGCAGTTATGCACAGTAATGTTCTTTAAGTAGTTTTGTTTACTGATATAGTCAATAAAATACATTTAACCAAGAAAAAAAACCTTCTATGTGTGCATCAATAATTAATAAATGATTAGTGTGTCCACTTTACTTTAAAGTTCACTTTCACAGGTTAATGATGTTCAGAACTCATTAATAAATGGTTCACAGGTGTTCCCTTTACTTTAAGGTTCACTTTTACAGGTTACTAACGTTTATAGCTCATTAATAAATGGTTAACAGGTGTTCACTTTACATTAAGGTTCACTTTTACAGGTTACTAACGTTTATAGATAATTAATAAATGGTTCACAGGTGTTCACTTTACATTAAGGTTAACTTTTACAGGTTATTAACGTTTATAGCTCATTAATAAATGGTTCACATGTGATCACTTTACATTAAGGTTCATTTTTAGACGTTATTAACATTTATAATTCATAAATAACTGGTTCACAGATGTTCACTTTACATTAAGGTTCACGTTCACAAGTTATTAACGTTTATAAATCATTAATAAATGGCTCATTACATTAAGGTTCACAAGTAACATTGGAATTAAAATTTTCAATATTAATATCTCATCAAGTCATGGGTGTGCTTTTATTATTTTTTCCCCAAAATAAAAATCAAGATGATAATTTCATCTTGATAAACAAAATATATCGGTTTCTAATCATTGCTGTGGATAGGCATCATTAAGAAAAATTTACACATCTCCATTCTGTTCAAAAGTCTTCACCCCTGTCTCTTAATGCATGGCTTTTCCTTCTGGAGCATCAGTGAGCATTTGAACCTTCTGTAATAGTTGCATATGAGTCCCTCAGTCATCCTCAGTGTGAAAAGATGTCATGGATTGGCCAGGCTCAGCCACCTCCCAATCACAGCGAACACCTTCACCTGAATACTAATCACACGCACCTGTCACTACTTAGCAATCATCATCAGCCACCATTCATAAGCACCTCATGACACCTCACGCCACTCCAGTGTCCGGTCTCGTTTCTACGAAGTGGACTCCCTCTCTATTCTATCCGTGAGCTACATCGAAAGACTTACCTTCTTGATATACTTACCTCCTGTGTTACCTCCATTGTGTTCTCCTGTGTTCCATTCCCCAGTACGTTCCAGTCATCCACTCATGAAAGCTCCGTTTACCCACCAGCGGAGGTGTGTGCTGTCCTCTATCCCCGATTCCACAATCTCTAGGAGGACCAGTGACAGGGTTACTCTCCTCCTCTCCCTTAAAGGACTATATTCAGCGCTATTACTCACCTCCCCGAATCTCCTGCACTCAGTGCTGAAAATAAAAGTATTGCTATTTTTCTAATCCTCTGTGTGAGTCTCCTTCCGTAACAGAAGACCAAACCGCAAAGGATCAGCAAGATGAGTGCATCCGACCAGTTCCAGGAGATCGTGGATGCCCTCAAATGGATACTCACCCCGGCCATTGTCACACCACCTGTCACGCCTGTCACCAACGCCGCTTCCTCTTCCACAACAGTACTTACCGGTCCCATGGCCAGACCAGGGCCCTTCTCTGGCTCGGCGGAGGAGTGCAACGGATTTCTGCTGCAATGCTCACTCGCACTGGAGATGCAGCCACATCTGTACGCCAAGGAAAGTGCTAAGATAGCATTCATCATATCACTGCTGACGGGACGGGCACTTCAATGGGCAGAGACCATCTGGTCCCAAGCCGGTACTGTGACTCAATCCCTTGATAATTTTCTTGCACATTTCCGAGAAGTATTTGGTAGACCCATAGGGGATACCTCTGTCTGTGACCAGTTATATAATCTCCGTCAAGGGTCTCTGTCCATTAATGATTGCGCCCTAAAGTTCAGAACCCTCGCAGCAGCCAGCGGCTGGAATGAACGCGCTCTTCTGACCACCTACTGGCAAGGACTGGAGCCAAAGGTGCAACTTTAGCTCGCAGCCTACGATGATTCCTATGGCTTGGAACGGTTTATACAATTATCCATTCGCTGTGCCACTCATATGCAATCTTGCATTGCGGAACAGCAACTTCCACCATACACTCCACTCCTTCGTCGGCCAGACACCATCAGCCCTCCAAAACCAGGTTGTGAACCCATGCTAAAGGATGGCGCTCGTCTCTGACATCCTCGATCCCACGTTACTGGAAGCCTTTCACTCCACTCATCCAGATCGCTCTGGGACCCAAGGAAGAGGTAAACCACCACCGTGTCGGGGTTTTCGGCCCTCAGGAGCGGGCCGTGGAGGGGGGGGGTACTGTCACGGATCGGCCAGGCTCAGCCACCTCCCAATCACAGCGAACACCTTCACCTGAATACTGATCACACGCACCTGTCACTACTTGGCAATCATCATCAGTCACCATTCATAAGCACACATCTCACACCACTCCAGTGTCCGGTCTCATTTCTACGAAGTGGACTCCCTCTCTATTCTATCCGTGAGATCCATCGAAAGACTTCCCTTCTTGATATACTTACCTCCTGTGCTACCTCCATTGTGTGCTCCTGTGTTCCATTCCCCAGTGCGTTCCAGTCATCCACTCCGTGAAAGCTCCGTTTACCCACCAGCGGAGGTGTGTGCTGTCCTCTATCCCCGATTCCACGATCTCCTGGAGGACCAGTGACAGGGTTACTCTCCTCCTCTCCCTTAAAGGACTATATTCAGCGCTATTACTCACCTCACCGAATCTCCTGCACTCAGTGTTGAAAATAAAAGTATTGCTATTTTTCTAATCTTCTGTGTGAGTCTCCTTCCGTAACAGGTACTTTGTAACAGCTGAGGGGCATGTTGTAACATGACCATATGACAGCTTAAAATGTTATCTGATCGCATGAAAAAATATACAAGACAAACTAAAATATTTTGTCAATAAAATAAAATAATTATTTATTTCAAATAAAATAATGGCGTTTTTTAATAATTAAAAATAATCTGATTTTGGAGTTTGACAATGAACACATTGCAACCATGCTTGGGACGGCCCACATAAGCGAGCCAAAATGCTTTACATGTCTTGAAATAATAATTTCTTAACATTAAACATTGACTGTCAGTATTTATTCACCTGTTTCTCGTTGTTTATCATTACAATTTATTAAAGTAAATAGTGTGAATTGCATCGCTAATGTCATAGAATAGCACAGCAGGGCACATTGTAACGCAGTGTTACAACATACCCCATCTGTGCAACTGGAATTTAAAACCGGTTACTGTCTTCTGATAGTTTGCGAAGCATTAAAAAATAATCTAAACTGATAAATAACAGATTGGAGATCTAAAATAATAGCAGATTTGTCTAATTTTAAATGAGTAATAAAAACTGAGATGAAAAATTTACTTAAGCCAGAAATATAATTTTACTATGGTAAAATAAATGTTCAGCGATATCTTCAAAAAACTTTTGAATTTTGGTGCACTTTGTTTCTCTATGTAATGTTGATATGGTAACTAGTAAATGCTGTAAATTTGGTTATGCTAGCACGTGTGGAAATATTCAAACCACGTGTGTTACTTTGTGCCCTATATGTAAACATCTTTTATGTGAAATCTTATTCAGGTCAGTACTAAATAAACAATAACCTGCATTTTGTATGATCCCTCTTATTTTGGTAAAATAATTAACATTTTGCAGATTCTGAAAGGGGGATGTAAACTTTTGACCTCAACTGTATATAACCTGAGTTCTCAATATACTCACAATTACTAATCTGCCCCAGGTGCTAGGTCTGACCTCTCCTCCTACTCTGGGTAACTGCCACCAGAGGAGCTGAAGGTCTAAGTTGTGATCTAGCTTCCTGCTTTCAGTAGTAGATACACAGTGACAGTCATAGTCTTCTGTGCTGCAGCAGCCCAGTGGGGTTTCCAAGTCACAAGAGAGTATTTTATAAACCAGCTGTTTTGGCACTAAACATGCTAAGAGCCTAAACTAACCCAACTGTAAATTTTCTCTTTGCAACTCCCAATTACCCGCTGTTTCAAAGTGATGGCTTGCAGTAGAGCCCACTGCAGCACGGCACATAGAGGAACTGCCTTTGTAGTCATAAATCTAATAATTTCCCCATTACAAAAATACCATCTACAGAAAGACCATCTAAGCATTTGTGAGGTCAGGCACTGATGGTGGATGAGAAGGCCTGGCTCGCAATCTCAGAGGTAAGTTGGCTCTATATATATTTACTATTGTTCTAATAAAGTTGATTATCTGAAGATGCTCCTCCTGAACTTTGCTAATAAAACATCATTTGATGGCGTCGAGGTCAGGGCTCAAGTTCTTCCACACCAAACCCATCCAACCATGTCTTTATGGACCTGGATTTGTGTGCAGGGACACAGTCATGTTGAAATAGGAAAGGGCCATCTCTTCCAACAAAGTTAGAAGCTTAGCATTTTCCAAAATGTCTTGGTATGTTAAAGCATTAAGATTTTCCTTCTGGAAGTAAGGGGCCTAGCCTAACCCCTGAAGAACAGCCCCATACCAATATTCAGCCCTCCCTACCAAACTTTACAGTTTGCACAGTGCAGACAGGAAGGTAACATTTTCCTGGCATCTTCCAAACCCAGACTCATGCCAAACAGAGAAGCGCTCCATTACTGCTCCAGAGTCCAGTGGCAGCATGCTTTACACCAGGGGTCTCCAACACATCGCTCGCAAGCTACCAGTACTTTTTGAACATTTCTAGCACATTTAAACATGTATTATACCATGTTTACATGTTATGTAAAAAGTAGCTCTCAAATGAAAAAAGGTTGGAGACCCCTGCTTTACACCAATCCATTCGATGCTTGGCATTGTACTTGATGTGAGACTGATGAAATGATGAAACTGACTTATTGCAAAGATAGCATCCTATTACAGTACCATGCTTGAATTTACATGAAAACGATATTTTCCCAGCAGATACCCAACTTCCTTCTCACCTGCATCAACATGCCATAGACCTGCTGCAGGGAGGTAGCAGACTGCAGATGTGACCAGAGCAATAAACTGCAATGCCCGTAATGTAAGATGCCTAGACAGTGCTACAGGGAGACAGGTAGGACAGCTCATTCGTCCTTGCAGAAGCAAAGACAAATTTGCTGGAATTAAAAGAAGTTTAAAATAAAGAGGAAGCTTCACAACCAAGAAACAGATGTAATCATGTTTTAGCTTGTTGCATAGCTAAATTTATAGCTGATGTAATACAAGTTATATGGATTATTATTAGCCTACAATTGTGAATCATGATGAAAAATGCATTTAGCTGAAAAAAAGAATTTAAATAAGAGTGTGCCTGCAAGATGCCTCCAAGGCTAATACATAGATCAAAATGATGTTAGTGGAGGGAGATAGTCAGATCAACGCCAGTCCTCATATTCCACTATTCACAATCTATAAACCTTTAATACATAGGCATACATCAAAGTAGCACCTGTCCTTGTCTATTTACATTTACAATAGAATTGATAGAATTGACCCAATACTGGAACAGTGAACTGGATGTGTGAATGGTGAGACCATGCCTGTACAAGCCAGCAAAGCAATTCTTAGCAAAACAGCAGTCAATCATGTCAGTGTGTCTGAATAAGAGCCTCTGCCTGTCTCAGTGTGCATTGTGTTCCTGACACTATACATTCAGTGTGGAAATACACATACATGGCTTGTTTGTGTGTTGTAATGAAAATAATCTACATAATAATTTGTACAGTTGGAGGGATTGTCTACGCATGAACACTATTGTAATGTTAATCGAATGGCTTCTTTTTCATGGCTCTATTATAACTGGATAAATCTGTTTTGGAAAGCATGAGGTAATTTATTTTCTGTTAAACTCAGCTCCATTAAACACTCAACATGAATAACTCTTTCACTTACAGCACAGTCCAGCTCCTGCAGAGCAGTGTGTATCTAAGCTCTATGATTTACCCTTGTAAAAATAAAACAAAACAGATATAACCAATGCAGCTGTCTATAAGTGATTCAAATATTTAATAATAACCATTTCAGGTTGCTGTGGTGGTGAATATCTAGTTTCATTTTATCAGCATAATTCAGAAGTGCCAGAAGAAAAACAATTATCAGTAGTACTGAGTGCTCCGGTACTATACACTAAAAGTTGTGATGAAACGGAAGTAGAGACAGATCTTTTATTCCATATTACGACGTAGGCTACATCTGAATGTGACAGATTAAATAAAATGAAACAAAATTTTGTACATGGACTTGGTTTTATACATTGGCTGTTAATTAGAGATTTTGAATTTTCCGTTACACTCAAATGAATGTGTAGATATGTCAACAGACTTACAGTATCTGTCTACTTTTGAGTTACTTTCACCAAAATATCCACATAAGTATTACAAAATGCCAAAATGTAGTTTATTGCTGCTCATTCTACATCCAGTGGAGGGTAATGTGGTAGGTCTATATGGCATAAAATTATAAAATCATATTTAGATACCGGTATAGGTCTATATAATGTTACGTTGTAGCCTAGTTTAGGTTAAACACAGATAAGCACAAACCGCATTATTACATTCATAAATAACACCGGTAAATAAAGCGAAATGTTATAATATACAAACAATAAACACAATACCTAGCCTATAGGCTATTTTGAACGGTTTCAGAAGAAAACAAGAATGAAAAACTTAAGTTGCTAAACAAGCCAAAACGAATTAGGCTGGCTAATTCAATGCGAAACTGAAAGCAAATGGCGTTCTCGCACAGCCTACCTCTCTCATTCAGGCATTAATCCAATTAAATGTGTCCATATTTGCGATGTATTTGAATGCAAAACTATTATTTATTATGTAAACCAGGCTAACTTAACGTGCTTAAAAAACATCCTCTTCACATGAGCAAATGTGTGTTTGGCCC
>NW_015505537.1:2065532-2067157 GCF_001515645.1 Sinocyclocheilus grahami | reverse complement strand
GTTACACTACTTTTGAGTTACTTTCACCAAAATATCCACATAAGTATTACAAAATGCCAAAATGTAGTTTATTGCTGCTCATTCTACATCCAGTGGAGGGTAATGTGGTAGGTCTATATGGCATAAAATTATAAAATCATATTTAGATACCGGTATAGGTCTATATAATGTTACGTTGTAGCCTAGTTTAGGTTAAACACAGATAAGCACAAACCGCATTATTACATTCATAAATAACACCGGTAAATAAAGCGAAATGTTATAATATACAAACAATAAACACAATACCTAGCCTATAGGCTATTTTGAACGGTTTCAGAAGAAAACAAGAATGAAAAATATAAGTTGCTAAACAAGCCAAAACGAATAAGGCTAATTCAATGCGAAACTGAAATCAAATGGCGTTCTCGCGCAGCCTACCTCTCTCATTCAGCATTAATCCAATTAAATGTGTCCATATTTGCGATGAATTTGAATGCAAACCTATTATTTATTATGTAAACCAGGCTTACTTAACGCGCTTAAAAAACATCCTCTTCACATGAGCAAATGTGTGTTTGGCCCAAGCTCAGGCTGAACGGCACAGATTGTAACTACGCAGTACGCACTATTTAAATTAACCAGTGTATCTATATGTTTGGTTGACTGTATTTTATTCTGATAATGAACAGGCTGCAACGTTTGCAATGCTGTATGTGCGTGAGGTGCCGGCGTACGGTGGCCGAGAAGTGCAGAACAAATCACAATTCTGAAAACAAAAGAACAAATTACAAACGCAAATACAAGTCTAAAAAACAAAATAACAATTCAGAAAGCACAACAACAATTCAGAAAACATTATAACAAGTCAGAAAACACAATGACAAATCCGAAAACAAATGAACAAGTCAAATAACACAACGACAAATCAGACAAACCGGAAGAGGTAGATATAGTTTGAGACAGCGCCATTGGTTTTGGATTACTCACCGCTGACTGGACGAGACATCTGTCAATCAACGTATACAGGGAAGAACCAGCCGAAGAACAGCAGAGTCATGGTAGAAAGTTCGGAGATGGTATTAAAGTAGCTCAGTTTAAATGTATTGTATGAATTGCCCTTACTATGGAATAAAAAATACAGGGTGTATATTTACATTTATTAAAAAGTGGCTGTGACACATCAGCTCCAGTGGCACAGATGGATATGCGCGTGTCACCGACTTTTTGATGTGATCGACCGGGGTTCGATCCCGCCTTTTGCCGAGCTTTTTTCCCCTCCCTTTTCAAATCTCGTATTAGCAATGGATTCTATTTACACTAAGTGAAAATAGCTGTATTTTTAGTAATATGCTATTTACACTAAGTGCAAATACCTAGTTACACTGTTAAAATAGCAGGATTTCTACTATCAAGTATACTACTTGTTGCAAATAGTGGCAATTATCTGCACTTCAGTATTGTAGTACATTATAAAACAGTATGCAATAATAACGTATTGAGTGTAAATTATAATTTAAATTTAAATTATTAAATGGATGCCACCTTATTGGTACAATAAACCCCTCCCTACACCTACCCTAACCCTACCCGATACTTTATTTTCAACTTTTTGATTATTTCCTTAATTTTTATTGAAAAATAAA
>NW_015505537.1:2040461-2064046 GCF_001515645.1 Sinocyclocheilus grahami | reverse complement strand
AATTATTAAATGGATGCCACCTTATTGGTACAATAAACCCCTCCCTACACCTACCCTAACCCTACCCGATACTTTATTTTCAACTTTTTCATTATTTCCTTAATTTTTATTGAAAAATAAATGCCTTTACGATGTGATACGAGATTTGAAAAGGGAGGAAAAAAAGTTCGGCAAAAGGCGGGATTGAACCCGGGTCGAGTAATCCCAAACCAATGGCACTGTCTCAAACTATTCCTACCTCTTCCGGTTTGTCTGATTTGTCGTTGTGTTTTCTGAGTTGTTCATTTGTTTTCGGATTTGTCGTTGTGTTTTCTGACTTGTTATTTTGTTTTCGAATTTGTATTTGTGTTTTCTGACTTGTTATAATGTTTTCTGAATTGTTGTTGTGATTTCTGAATTGTTATTTTGTTTTTTAGACTTGCATTTGCGTTTGTAATTTGTTATTTTGTTTTCAGAATTGTGATTTGTTCTGCACTTCTCGGTCACTGTACTACGGTGGCCGAGAAGTGCACAACAAATCACAATTCTGAAAACAAATTACAAAGTTTATTTTTAGTTAAACTTATTTTTGTTGCTTGTCTGCGCTCGTCCGCCACCTTTTTCTCTTCTCCGACCCCTCAGCTCTCTCTGATAACTTGTGCTATTTCTCCATGTTGAGAGTTTGGTGTCACACATATTGCACCTGACTATGCATTCTTATCCTTTTCTCCAACGAACTGAAAATAACAGGAGTGTGTCCATCTCACAAATGTAGAATCCGTCTCTGCAGTCATCTCATTCCAGCAACATGAAATAGACAACCTATTTTACCCGCGGAATTTTTTTCTCTGGTGCTGTTTTGCGGTGTTGGTATATTCACCACTTAATTTTGAGTTAAAATATGTTGTTGTAACTTGCGTTACTGAGATTGTAACGAGTAATAATATTACCCAAATTTGATTAGTAATGCGTTATATTACTGTGTTACAGCAAAAAGTAATATACTACAGTAATATTATTACTTTTGTAATGCGTTACTCCCAACGGCTAATAGCCGCTATAAGTAAATAACTAGACAAATAATAGTGGTTGTGTACACTATTACGTTAAAAATGAGGTGGATAACATGCACTGACAAAATAGATTTAGGGCAAATATTAATTTCATGCAAACCTTCCTGTAACACATATGACTCGCATATTTAACTGTAAGCACCTAATATAGTAAGAGCAATAAAAAATAATTGTATTTAGAGCAAAGCTGAGAAAATTTTATATTATTATAATTATTATTATATTATTATAACTGGATATCAGAAATTAAGAAATTTAAAAATATATTAAATAATATATCTTAAAATTATTATGCAATATTATTTAGAAAAGTATTCATAGTTTTGAAAAAACTTACATAACATCTTTATAAAAAGCTCAAATTATCTGATATTTTCAAGAGACTTGAGACTTGTTTTTATGGGGTCTGCAATGATATACACAACATTATATAATTTCCTGTTACTGTAATTTTCTTGTTACCTGACAACAAAATGAAGTAACTTCCCTTAAATCCCTTATGCCTGTTAAATGGGTGTGATCTTACCTGTCGGGGTGTCCTTTCTGATTTACTCCTGCACCACTCCCAGTCAGTCAGCTCGATTTTACGACACTCCTCGTGGGACAGCCTCCTCTCAGGACCATTGAATACAGACGAGTTGTCGAGGTGAAGATCCTCACGATCGCAGGTAGAAACATGAGGTGAGACATTGCACGGTCCGTCCCTTTCTGTGGAGCTCTGAGGCTGGCTGTCTGCTCTCTCTTCAAGCAGCAGCTTGCTGTGGAGGGAGCTGTCCTCTGCTGCCGTGGTGCTGAACTTACCGATCTGACCACTGTCCAGCACTGCCACTCTGCTCTCAGAGAAATTGCAGCTGTATAAACTGTTAAAAGAGGGTTTCTCGATGGAAGGTGACTTGATGTGGGAGATCTTGTAAATGCCATAGCCTTGCTGGAATGAGAGGTTGAATTCAAATCTCATTTTCTTCGCTGCAAAGAACACATAAATGATAATGCGGCAATGTGGAAAGATATTTTAATTTTATTTCTCACACACACATAAATAAGATATATTTATGGAAGACATATGCCAAAATATACCATTTATACAACATTTTAAATGAATTGTTTAAAATAAACCACCAGGTTCTTTCTATAAACCTATATAAAAATGCATAAAAACATAACAGCCTACATTAGGGTGATGGGGTTCTTTATCAGTGTACCAACCGTTGGAAACCTCGGATCCTAAGCCTTGATGGCAGTTGATGAAGCAGCCGCACGGCAGATGGATCCAGCGCTCCGAAAGCACGAACACAGGGGTGACTGCCGCGGAGAGCAAGGTCAGAAAAAAACAGAGAGTCTCCAAGGATGAGCTGTGCATGTGAACAGCATGACTCACCAGGATTTGGGTCTGCAAGGGCAACATTTGCCAGTGAAAAATATAGGTGAATCACCAATCATTTCAGGATGTTTAAACTGACCAAATAATAATAAAAAAGAAAAATGAAATTAAAAGAAACATTTACATTGACAGGTTATATTGAAAGTTCAGCCTATATCATTGCCTTCAGGCCTTCCCTGACATCGAACAGAAAATATATCTATGAATAATGTTGAAGAAGACATTTTAGACTGGTGCAAAGTAAATAAGGCACTTTCTGTGGTTTCTCAGATTCTCAAACTAGTAAACCTTATGAAAACCACAAGGTTCTCTTTCAAAAAGGCCAGTTCTCTGAGGAACTTACATCATGGAGTTCCTGCTTGAAGTCTAAAAGCTGTCAACAGTTTCCCCAATCACCCACTGTAAGGGGACAGCAAAGGCTTTGAGGCACTTGAAATATTAAGTTCCTTTACTACACAATAGGATGAACTCCACAGTATTCTGCCAGTGTGGCAGTCTTAAATCGAAATTATGGTGTGATAGCTTTTGGACCAGTAACTGATATGGGATTGGACCAATTTTTAAATATATTCTCCACTTTTTCACACAATAATCAACAATCATTAGACTACAACATTAATCCATAACATGCATTATGAATATACTGAAAAACAAAATATTGCAAACTTGACAATATTGATCAGCAATGATTATTGGTCTTTCTATAGTCTGAGGAACCCCAAAATGAGGCCTCAAGTAGCCCACCTTTTCATTTTGACAGTGTAACAATAATGAATAGTTCAGTGTAACAAATAAATGATTTATCAAGTGAAAAGTAACTGCTTTTATAGATCTCACCATCATTGGCATCCACAGAACCATTCGCGCCATGGCCAGAATCATCGAGAAGCGCTTCTGAGAGAAAAACACAGTGGAATGTAGTGCACTCTGAGCTTCATCTTTCTGGAAATGACCGGTTGCTGGAGAGTATGACAAAGAATACGTCTCCGTTTTGTTCTCAAAACTGCCAGTTTTTGAGTTGAATTCATTGTAGGCTCCCAAACTTTTCTCCAAGCTATCCCGTGACAGAGAGGGGATCTCACACAGCGGAGCCGACCCGGCAATTTCAAAATAGTTCGGGTAAAATGTTCTCAGGGCCTCCGTGGAGCACATGAGCTGGTAGATTAGAGGAATCGAGCAAACTACCAACCCGCAGAAACACAGTGAGTAAACAGCGAACAGCAGTAGTACGTACAGGCTGTCGTTCTCCGGGAGACAGCCGAGAGAAGCGGGGGCGAAGCGACCCCAGCCACACACGGGCAGGACGCTGACCGCGAGACTCACCGTCCACACCGCCACCACAGCCACAAACACCCCGAGAGGTCGGTTAGACGTCTGATACACTCCAAAGCGTTTTGTAACGTAAAACGTGTAGGCAACTATGAGACAAGCTTTCATATTGCTTGACAACCCTTGAAAAACGTAAAGGAGACCGGACAGAGTGCACATTGCGCCCGACCGGTTCGCATCTCCGCTCCTCCATTGCAAGATCATGAAGAGCGTGAGCGGCACGACGCTGATCAGGTCGTCTATTGATAAAGAAGCCACTATCAGACAGAGGGAAGACTTGCTTCTCATCCTGAGCAGCGACATAAGCGAGTACAAACCTCCCAAGCAAGTGACAGTGGCGATGGCGAAGGATAAACCAAAGAGAAGCTGCCAGTTGCCCTCGACCGCGTCCACGTCCTCATATTGGTTGGTTTTGTTGGACAAAGGTGAGACATGTGTCGCCGACATTTTCCTTCAGTCTAACTTTCACGACTTCACTCGTCTCATTCCCTCTCAGATTATCCGGTGATCAGACCGAGCGCATGGAAGTTTCCTCCAGCTACAGCGCGCCACGAAGTGCTTATAGTTCCCCATCCGTTGGTCTTTACGCACTTGTGTTCAACAAACGTAGTGCATAATATAACTATTTTCCATTCAGCCTGCTACTTGCACGACGGTGGCATTGTGGTTTCTTCTCCGAGCATGTGTGGATAGATGTGTCGCGCGCGCTTAGGTTGAGCGTGGCTCGTGCAGCACATTTCTTCAGTATGAATGAGCTCTCAGATGGGAGATGTTAGTAGAGGGGTGGAGCCACCTTCCTTCATCTGTCACTGCTGGACGAGGAACATGCGATTTGTGTAAAAGACTAACAATGTAGGCTATATTTGTTAGGTACCAGAATAAATTATCATAGACCAGTAGCGCCACAAATTATTCGCATCCTATGTAGGCTACGTGTAGTTCATTAGTATTACAGAATACTCATGTGCAGTATGTATCGTGCACACAATTTAGGGACGTGCACAGACATTTTGAGGGGCTGGGGCTCAAGTGGAAAAAAGGGCACTTAGCCTATATTTATTTTAATTTAATTTCTAAACAAAACATTAAATATATTAGGGGTGTGCGATACTGACAAAAAATATATCTCAATATTTTCTGTGATTTTACCGATAATGACAATTAGACAGTATTTTGCTGAGTGTGTTGTTGTGCTGATATCTTAAGGACTACCGTGGACAACTGACTCCTAAAGTTTTAGATATTTTTCATATTCTGTGTGGTGATCAGTTCACAGCAGTGATAGAAATTAATCTTTTTAAATTCCAAGTTTAAATTGATTTTTTTTTACCTTTTATGGCCATTTTTACCTTTTTAAAGCAATTTTTTCTAAAAGTGTGCATTATCTTTTCAGTCAAATTCTTAAATTGAATCAGTCAATTAGAATAATAAGCCATTTGGGCTGTTACCAAGCAAATGAAATCAGTATTGACAAAATTAATCTTTGCAATGCAGAGAAAACACAGAAGCTGCATTAGAAGTGGCATTTAGATGCTTTTTTTACAAGGTTTAATGCAGGACATGAATGCATTTAACCTGCAGTTACAAATGCATTAATACTGTTTTGATATTTTAAACATAAAACGTTGAATACTGATATTTGAAATTATTTTAAAAATTTGAAATGATACTTTAAAAATTAAATTAAAATTGTCAGTAGGTGGCAGCAAGTCACTGTGAGTCACTGGACTGAACAGAATCATTTAAACGGTCGATTCATTCAGAAACAAAACAATGTCATGTTGATCAGAAACGCAAATTGGAATTATATTTGTTGGCGAAATAGAAAAAAAAACTGTCAATATTGTGTCTAAAACGTAAGTGTCTTAATATTAAATTCTTGTTTATTGAACTACTGTATAAAATCTATATCAGAATTGTAATAATGCTGCTTTTTGGTGGAAAAAACGCCAGTCTTCGCATGATACTGATTAACTATATGAAATTATATAAATTTCTGCCCCCATATCTTGAATTTTGTGATCATTCTTAATGCATTTTAATAAACTGAATCATGCAGTGAAAAAACGCGCACTGGTCTAACATACTAGACTTCCTATTTCCCTTAGCTATTTAGCTAACTTACATTGTAGCTCTCTCATGAGTCATGGATGTTAGAAAGACAAATTAACTATATTTGCCTTTTGGATAATTAGCTGTAAATTCGAGGCACAGGTAGCTTAGTCTTTTGTTCATCACCACTCACCTCCACACCAAGACAAGCACAGCTGGAAAGGGAGGGAGGGCTTCACTCCTGCCTCAGGGGAGAAAGGCATCGGAACTCGACAGTCTCAACATTTCCCGACCCGACCTTATATTTCGATTTTTTTAAACCAAAAAGACTCATGGCTTTATTAGATCAAAAGGGTGCTTCTACTAAATACTGAGCAAAGGGTCTGAATACTTAGGACCATGTGTTATTTCAGTTTTTCTTTTTTAATAAATCTGCAAAAATGTCAACAATTCTGTGTTTTTCTGTCAATATGGGGTGCTGTGTGTACATTAATGAGGAAAAAAAATTAACTTAAATGATTTTAGCAAATGGCTGCAATATAACAAAGAGTGAAAAATTTAAGGGGGTCTGAATACTTTCCGTACCCACTGTATATACATATATGCATTTATATAAAAAAAAATAATAAAGGGCACTTTCTCTCGAGGAAGAAAAAGGGCAGGTGCTCAAGCCCCCTTTGATGTCTATGTGTGCACGTGCCTGCACACAAAATGTATTCTCTAAAATAATCTGGTTAAATTTACAGGAAAAGATGGCAGCTGCGGTTGAAAGAAACATATTTCAGCATTAGGGGATGCCACGGTGATGTCTGTGCGTTTTTAAACTTATAATAATAGTATGTGATGCCCAAAATCTACTTTTTATTATGAAATATACTAATAACCACCATGAAATTACACATCAAATTAGGCCTTTCCTTAAGCAGTTGCTAATACGAATGTATAGCCTACAGTACACAGTTTTGCTACACAAACACAGTAAATAATCAGAGTAACACACACAACACTAAAATAATGCTATAAACATTACCAACATGACACCTAATATAATAATAATAATATGTATACAAGATAAAAAATAATAAGAAACATAAATATTTCAATTAAATATAGAAAAAAGTAAAGTATCAGGGAGGGATCTCTGGGCTAGTCCTTTTATTGTTTTGTTTTGCATTGCCAAATTATTTTATGGTGCAGCTAAATCAAATATAACATCTATTATAAATTTAGATCTATATGTTTTAAATGTCAAAATGTATAAAATGTAATTTAGACTTAATGTGGTTAAATATAACACAATGTTTCACCATAGTAAGGTATGAACAGCATATTTAAATATTTTTTTCCCTTTTAAATCAACTAATATTTTTCAGTGTAAATTGTGAACTAAATTACTGATATTTCCAAATTAGCTATCACAACATTTCTAACTTACTTGTGAACATAATAAAATTTCTGTGATTCTGAGAGAATTCAAATTCGTAAATACATCAAGGCAAATACATCAAATACGATACAGTTTGGAGTGTCTAATAAGTTGCACTCTTAGGATAAGTTCTGTAAAGGAAAATGCTGACATTGATCCAAAATGTCTCCCTGGGGGAAATGTACATCAGACATCAGTCTTTTGCTGTATTGTTTACATAAAGGTATGCATTAGCTGTGTGATTTAGGGTTCAGTAGATGTACATATTTCATTAGTATAATAATACATATGCAGCTACTTGAACGCAGCATTAAATATAAATATATCTTTAAAAAACATTGGATCTCAAAAAGAAAACAGTGATTTAATGTCTGTCAAGCTCACAGAATTCAAGATAAACAGTATACAATATTAGTAAATTAGTGAGACAACTCTCAAAACATGCACTTGCCCATATGTTATTTAAAAACACTCATATTTGTTCAAAATGTTTTTATATAAAACTCTGTCTATGAGTCAAACAGATATCATAAAATTAACTTTAATCAGCCTTCACCTTCAGTATACAAGCTCAGACGTCCACTTGTATTTGTTCTTGAAGCAAATAATCATCACATGGTTTTCAAAACAGACTCCTATGTCCACCCTTAATCAATTAAAGGGGGCAGTGAGAGAACTAGGCATAATACATTCTTTCCTAAAGCTGAATTTAGCCACTGCATGTTTTGTTATTTCATCCGCAATTAATGTAATACAATAATTGAAGCAAATGCCAGTTTGCATGTGCAACAGTATGTACTGTAACATGGTTAAAGTCAGTCTCATGACCTCTACAAGCAGACCGCAGACACAGCTGGAATAAGGGACAGAAAGCATCAGCGGCTCCACTTAGAAAGCTTGCACACATTGACTGGATTGATTTTTTAAAAATTATTCTGCATGAGATGGTACCAGGGTGTGATCGTAATCTAACCTTGGCCAACACAATGGGGAAAAAGAAAGTTTCTCTAAATGGCCAATATTGTTTATTATTGTACAGAGCAAGGAAGAGAGAGAGAGAGAGAGAGAGATTTAATTAATTAGATGTTGTCATGAAATATCTACAGTGGTTCATTATTATTACATTTTCCATACAATTCAATCAAAGCATGTAGACATCAGATTGACATGTATTGTGTTTGGTCAGGTTGTGCCAAGGGTGAACAGCGTTGTGTGTGTAAACTGGCCTTGTCCTTTGTTACTGACATGCTCAAGGCTTAAGCTTGAGTAATGTGTTTTTTCAGCATTCAAGTAAGAAACAACTTTGATCATTTCATATTATTTGGAAGTTTAATTTTTCTCATGGTAATATGGTTTGAAACATTGATATCTTGTTTCTATTGTTTTGTGATATTTTTCACTGTTCCTGCTAGAATTTTAAAATGCTGTTACTTTTATTTTTATTTTTATTCCAGTAAACATGTTTCTCTTGGCTTATGCAGCATTTAAAAGGACCAAACACAAGTTAGTGCCAGATATGCCTTTTATATTTTGTTACATGTCTCAAATTTCAGGTGCAGCATTTCTTGGCAGCATATCTTGAACAGCATTTCAGAGTTTGGATGCCTGAAAATGTGATCACACTTACTTCAGGGTGCAACCTACTGTGGCTGTTTTTTAATTATTTACTTACTTAGTTTTGATAGAAACTGCATTAAAGTATATTTTAGTTTACCTAAATGCTTCTCAGTACATTTGACAATACACTTTAACCATATTTCAGAGACAATAGAATTAATTATAAACTTACATATACAGATGTACTGAAGTAGCTCAAAAAGCTCTAAGTTCAAGTTCAATTACATTTAATAGGAATTTAAACTATAATTCATTTTTGTTTAATTGTAAGTAAGATTCAGTTACCACATGAAGCACATTTTTAAGTTAACACTTTTTAATTAATTGTTTATTTCTTTTTCACTATAAGACACAAAAAAACTGAAAAAGAAACCCCCCAAAATGTTTAACATCACCACAGCGTCAGCTTCTTTTTTACTGCTTCGCTTTGTGCTTTTTTAAAATCCTATTGGCTGGACATTAAGGAGACTATAGTTCTTATCCTTGTCCATTTGGAAAATGAATTTGTCTGAGAGTATACTCGATTCATTTACATGTAAGTGAATTTGGATTTTGTAATTTCCTTTAGAGTGATTTTCTGGCAAGGTTAAGTCTGTGGGGGGAGGTAAACGGGGCACAGCTCTGTCCCTGCCATAGAAACACCACCTCACACACAGACATGATTCACACTGTCCCTGTGGCTGGAATGCATTCTGAAGGTTCCGTGCAGTGTGTGTGAATCAAGAGATCCTGAAGATTGTAAATATTGAGTGAGAGATCTATTCATATAACAATTCACATGAAAGTGAACTAAAGAGGTAGACTTCTAAGTAAACCGAAGGATTGTTTTTGAAAGCCTCTTTTTCAGCAAATGAATCCCAGCATGTAGAAGCATTCTCTGCCATGTTAACCATAAAAAATCTGCTAATGATTATGTCAGATAAAAACTAGGCCAACATGAAACATCGGTGTGTATGTGGGTATTAAAACTAAACAAGTTTTTCTCCTTTCAGGTTGCTGTAAAACAATTCTCTCTTCTTTTGAATATCATTGTGAACAAAGAAGTCTAAATTAGACATAAGGCACATCAGCATCTCTCTCTGCAGACTGTGTGTGAGGGTGCCAGTGTGCATCTGCTTACAGAACATCTCTACTTACGTCTACAGCTTAAATTACAGCATAATAATAGCCCTGCAAATTTTTGCTCACAGACAAGCACTTCTTTTTGAATTAAGCATCTCTGATGGAGAAATCATACCTCTGACTCTCCCTAGCTATCACTCCCTCATGGTTTCGTGTTTCTTTTATGTATTCAGCATCCGTACTTACAGCTGTCACTGCTCCACTGAATATGTGAAGGTGTCTGAAACACTTAAGAATCATATTTTATCATTTCATCTCTCTCTCTCTGCCTATGATGTCATTGGCAAGGCTCTGAAAAAAAAGAGATTTGGGAGATACAGCATCAGAAAAATAGTACCTTTATACACTCATCATCTGTGTGCCATTTCTCCACTTTCTCTGTACTTGCACCTGACACACACAGACTCAACATCACTCAAGAAACAGATTCTCGAGTGTGCTGACTGGCTGCATCTGGAGTCACTTAATCAAATTCTGGATCACAGTTAGTGGGTCAGCCAAAGGAGCATGAGTGAGAGGAAGCCGGTTGATGAGCACCATGCCCTGGGTCTTCTAAATCCCTCTGGTGCTCAAATTCAGTTTGAGATGCCGAGGGAAAAAGCATCTTGTGGTCTGCTGTTGCTCTGGCCCTGTAGTTTGAAATAGGGCCACGGTTCTCATCTAAAAACTAGTCACCTGCATAGACCCGCAGGTGAAAAAGAAATATATTTAAATTGTGCTTTTTCAGACATACTTACTATATTTAAATTATACTATACTAAGTGCATATTAAATGTATTATTTTGAAACAACTTTAAGTATATTAAGTGTGTTTCAAGATATGTTTATGGAGCTGAGCGTCGTCGCAGGTTCCGGAGACCTGGGCACAGCCTAGTCGTCCTGACTCCTGGCATACAATATTTTGCACCAGAGCCTTGCAGCTTTAGAAAAAAACAAAACAGAAACTAAATTAAATAACAGATTTTTACATGGATGACTGAAAGCAAGCACAAATTAGCCAGACGGAATGGACACATTGCTAACGTTTTTCTTCCAAGATTGCCCAAATCACCCTCCATTAGGCCTGATTCAAAAATCTCTATAACAGAAGTGATACAACATGAAAATATACTTACTATTCTTTTGCTTGTCTCTGCACTCAGATTTCAGTTTGTCTTCTATAACAGCTGATCTGAAAAACAACAAATGTTAATATTTCACACACACACAAAAAAGCAAATGATGATTGATGATTTGTTTTCTTTTTAAGAATGACAGTATGCTGAGAACAATGTACCTGGTTGGTAATATAGTCAAAAACCTTCCCAGCCTCAGCAGTTTCAGATGTACTGTATGCTCTCATATAAGCAATCCTTCTTACAATTTAATCTTTGTTCTTATCTGTAATGAGAAATATATATTAGAAAATAAAGGCGATAAGGTTGTCAAGCTTGAACAAATATAAACACCAATCAACGAACACTACCACAGTTGGCTAATCAGCTCAAGACAAAGTAATTGTATGTTCATAATCATGGTTTTTCAAAGATAGTTAACCTCATTACAATGAAGCCAAATTGTTCAGGAAATCAGAAATAAATAAATACACAACTTAATTTAGCAAATAAAAGAATGTTAATGTTGTACATGTTATAATGACTAATTTAAATTAATTAATTTTTTTCTGCCAATGCATGTGTCAAAAACACGACTGGCACAGACAAATAACGTTAATTAAATCTTACCTGAAGTCACAGTGAGGTTCCAAAAGCCAGATGCCATACACGCTTGCAGAAGCTGGTAAAAGGAAGAACATACCGCTATATTTTCTAATTAATTTCATAGTTCCCCCAAAACAATTTGAATTCTGTCATCACTCACCCTTAAGATGCTCCAAACCATCTAAGACTTTCGTTCATCTTCAAAAGAAAAGCTGAGATATTTTAATAAAAATCTGAGAGATTTATGTCCCTCCGATGAAAGAAGATTCACCAAAGATGTTCACGTTTCAAAAAGTTGAAATTGCAAAAAAACATTGCCAAAGTAATCCATATGAATTGCGTGGTTTCCTCCAAGTGCTCTAAAGAGATACGATTGGCGACCGCTCTATATAATACTGTTTAAATTTAGACTTATATTCACATTCAAGAGACATTTGCACACACATCATATTTTATATACGAAGCTCTCTGGGGTGAGCTCATTATCATAAGAACCAATCAGAGCCGTTCAATGGCTCTGGAACCAATCAGGTTTAGTCAGTGTGTTGTTTGAATTTAAACCTGTTTTTTACAGTCTATGATTTAAACACAATTAAACGCAAGGTTTTTTTTTGGTTTTGTTTTTTCATATATTTCATATATTTCAGAAATATATATTAGAAAATAAAGGCGTCAAGCTTGAACAAATTTATAAACACCTAGCTTATTACAATTAATGTATCATGTAATGAACAACAGCCTGATCAACCAAAGTAGCATAACCTTTTAAGTAAAACTGAACAACATATTAAACAACATATTTTAAATATCGCAATGCTTAATAATAGTTGACAAACGTTTGTACATTGTAAATGTTAAAATGTTTTTCAAAATATTGTACTTTTCCAAATATAAAAATTATAAATACCTATATATTTAAAATATAACTATGTGTAGGCCTACTGCAATATAAAGTACATTAAAAACCCACTAAAAGTCTAATCATTTTGTTATGTTCTTTCACAAAGTAGACAAAATATTCTTTAAGTAAGGGTAACATAAGTATGTTTTCAAACAAATACAAACATAATTAGCGTAGCTGCTGTTCCAACCAAGCAAAAATGATTTGTTTAACCCAAACTAACGAATAATAATGTGCATTTGATTAGATATAACTGCAGTAAAATACACTATACACTAAAAAGTCACAAAGTATGCTTGTGTTTAGTATATCCATTAAAAGTGTAACTAAAAATATATTTATTACCAAAGTATTTCTAGTATACTTTTTATAAATACATTAAAATTATGCTTCTGTTTAGCATATTTCTTAGAAGTATAACTAAGCATATATTTAATACAAAAGTACTTCTAGTATACTTTTTAGAAATATATTAAAATGCAATTCAATATATTTGTATTGCACTTCAAATAAGCATGTTGGAAATACAAATGTATTATAAACATACTACTTGAATTTCAAGTATATTTTTAATACATTTAATACTACGTCTTTTTCACCTGGGCCCCCCATGGTCAGGCACAAGCAGTGCATATGAGCGAGGGCCTAGAGGAATAGCTAAGTTTAACCAGCAGTCCGCCGGGTGGCTTGGCATGCTAGCAACAACATATGACATTCCACACGATGCAGAGAGTAGTCCATTTGGCTCATACGAGCTTGTAGAGGGCAGTCCTCTGCATGAAATATTCACCATCCCAGCAGTCTTTTGCACGCATACACACATTTTTCTGCCAAAACAGATGGTTTTGTAGCACAAAAAGCCTCTGCCATGTGCAACTGTGACACCATAGTGAAGAATAGCAGAATTATGTGATGCTTGATGAGGAACATCCAGCAAGACAAACCTGCAGATCAATTATTGAAGTATACAGGTGAAGGAAAATTAAACAGATATACATTTTTTTAGTGGGCAATGTCAAGTTTTACAGAAAGTAGTGACTGGAAAATGTGAACTGAAGAAGGAAGAAAATGAAAGGAAGCACCAAGAGATGGCACTAAATAACACTGACTGTAGAAGCCAAACCACACTAAAGATTCAAGTGACCACGTTCATGGACAGACTTGCATCTGCTGTTATAGTTAAAGGCCGGCCAGTGTGATAACAGTGCTTCACTGCTAGCACAGCATGATGAACTGGGACTTTAACGTCAGCCCACGCATGAATTTGTGTGAATGTGTGCTATAAAAAGACCAGTCAGCTATGGGTTGGGTCTAATATATGCATGTAGTAAGTAATTTCCAGTGTATGCAGCATACGAGATTATGAAAATTTTAAAATACTTTTGTTGTTTTGTTTTCATGCTTAGTTTTATAACTTTGTACAATACAATATGAAACTATAATTTATGTGCAAAACGTCCATTTATCTAGCTGTAGATCACAGAACAGCACCCATATATGGGTCATGTTAATGTTCACATGTAAGGAACTGTATGTTCAAATGACATGATGAATTTTAATACAAAATAATCAAACTTTTAGGAGCCATCCATAAGAGACCTGGAACAGATAAAGGATCTATACTAATTAAATATTTGTGAGTTTTATGTTGCTTACAAAGAAGATGAAATTTTGGGTTTACTAAGATTATTTATCTATTTATTCAGCAAGAAGGCATTCAATTGATAAAAAAAGACAGTAAAGACATTTATAATGTTACAAAAGATTTTTCTTTTATTTTTAAATGCTGTTCTTTTGAACTTTCTATTCAGCACAGAATCCTGAATAGAATGTGTAATGGTTTCCACAAATTATTATGCAGCACAACTGTTTTCAACAGTGATAACAATAAATGCTTCTTGAGCACCAAATCAGCATAAAAGCATAAAACACTTCTTAAATCTAGTCTTTAGCTAAAATTGGCTGCTAAAATTTCAGCTTTGCCATGAAAGGAATGAATTTCATTTAAAAATAAGTTAAAATTTAAAACTTTTTTAAATGATACTATTTGACCATATTAATATTTTTAACTATATTTTTTGATCAAATGATTGCAGCCTTGTTGAGCATATAATACTTTTTTGAAAAACATTAAAAACACTAACTGACTCCAAACTTTTGAATGTATTGTAGACATCTCTCTTCCTTTCTCTTGTTTTGTAAGGGTGTGAGTATCATAAGAATCGTCTCGGTTACGTATGTAACCCTCGTTCCCTGAAGGAGGGAACGGAGACGTCACGTCGGAGGACCGACGAAATTGGGATCTCGCTTAGAGGGACCAATCTACTTCGAGTGTAAACTAAATGAGCCAATGTACATTGGCATGCGATTATTGCATCCAGCTGCTGCTGATCACAGCGTGAGTATAAGTAGGCAGCAGGTGCAGCGCATATTCAGGTTTTCGCTGAGGAGCCGAGCCGGTGACCCGGCATCCACGAAAGCCACCTCAGTGTGCTTCATGCCCAGGCACGAGAGGCAGCGATCGTGACCATCACCCGGCGCCAGGTAACGACCGCATCCAGAACGCCCGGGTGATACGTTGTCTATAGCAAGAGCCACATCGTCTTTATAAAGACGTAACGTCAAGTTTGCTAAGCAACGTCGTCTTTAAAAAGACGCACCCGAAATTGCTCTTTTACGGGAAAAAGCTCTTTTAGCGTGCTGAGGCGCACAGGGGAGATGATCATCTGCAACACAAACAGGGGGTAGTGCAGCCTGATGTGTGCAACCCACTCGACACGGGAAACCACCACCGCTGAAGTGCCGTCCACCAACACGAAGAGCTCTTCAAGAGCGCGCTGAACTCGTTCAGTCTTTTCTCTCAGTAGAGTAGTCAGGAGCAGAACGATGTGATCGCTCGGCTCCGAAGCGAAAAGCTGAATATGCGCTGCACCTGCTGCCTACTTATACTCACGCTGTGATCAGCAGCAGCTTGATGCAATAATCGCATGCCAATGTGCATTGGCTCGTTTAGTTTACACTCGAAGTAGATTGGTCCCTCTAAGCGAGATCCCAATTTCGTCGGTCCTCCGACGTGACGTCGAGAGTGACCGACTGAAAGGGAACTTACCTCATGTAAGGTCAGTCAGACTCATGATCGCTGTATGATTTTCGTCCCAAGGCACCTATGTCTTAATCTCTCCTTTTACCTTCCGTAATGCCATCTGCTCTTTATTTTCTTGCACTCCATGTTTTCCTTTTTCACAATATGTAACTGGAATATCTGTGTAGTTTAACATAACGGTACATGTTGTATATTAGTGTATGTTCAAACAAATCCTTTAGTATCTCTCTGACCATGTCTCTCTGAAGCACTGTGTGTTAAACAGATGCGAGGCACATTCTAACTGGCCTTTAGAGGTAAATTATATGATGGTTAACAACATTATTTGGATAACAGCAGTGACAGTTTTCAGTGATTAGAAACCCTCACCACATGCTCACCTTGTCTTATATAGTTTTTGTGTGTATGTGTACTTTAGAAGTGTGAAACTCTAAATGATATGTGATATAAGAGGGCCTCCTAACACCCTGCCTAACACCAATGACTTGTTTCTATGGATACAGTGAAGTCACTGAATGCAAACATGGGAGTGTTTGATTGTGTGAAATGGGTGATACGTCATTCATTTAATAAGAAAAGTGAATGAATATGCCATCTGGCACACAGCCTTATCTAGCTTATCCATATCATACTTTTGAAGTCAAAGCATTGTCATAAAACCATACTGAAGCATGGATGTCTGCTATGGCGTAACCTTTCACAGCCTACATTTGTAAACAAGAGTGGTCCGCTTGCAACCTGTCCTACTCTTGTTTTCTTGGAACACTATCAGTTACCATGGAAACTATCAATTTTATCTAACACTTCAAGGCCGGTGTTAGAAACTGCTAATGAATTTGACCGATTTGTCAGCGGTCAGGGCTCAAGAACCCAAGCCTTGTGAAATGTTGTCTTGAGGCGCTAAACTTTCCATGTGTCTTCACCCTAATGATTAGATCAGACGGACTGCATGTTCTGCTGCAGAAACAATTTGATTCCTGTATCTGATCATATTCAAATAAGAACATGTGCTAGAATGTGTGTGTGTGTGTTTGAGCATCAAATCAGCATAGTAGGATCATGTGCCACTGCTGAAAATTCAGCTTTGCTATTACCAGAATGAATTACATTTCAAAATCTATTAAAATAATAAACAGCCATAATATTAATAATATACTGCAATAATATTTCACAATACTGATCAAATAAATGCAAGCTTGTTGAGTATAAGATACTTTTTCTCAAAGTCATATAATTTATACATATATTAACTATATATACAGGGTGCGATTTGCCGGGGGGGATTTCCCCCCCTCTGGTCTACGCATCCCTGCCTCTGCTGAATTATTTTTTATCTCCGGTGGGGTTAAAAAAACAACCCGCGAACAGCGCCGAAGTCCCGATCTGAATCAAATTATTCGATCAACAGTTAAATCTGCAAAGTTATTAATAAAAAAAGTGCATGATAAATAAAGATATTGTCTCTCAAAAGAGAGTCGATTCTGAATCGCCTTAACGAGTCATCATATTTTCAAATCTTTTGCCTGTTACCAGTATACGTCACTGGGTAACACATTTGCATATTCCCGCCTGCCAGCGAAATACTAACAGAGTCTGACCTGCCCACAAACACTTCCTAGTTAGTGTGTTACATCATGTTGAGAAGACGCTGTGTTCAAGGATACCACAGAAATACAATTTGAACCTTTTGTTGTGTGCATGTCATTTTACCAAGGACTGCTTCTCTAATCTTGGCTTTTATCTTCGTTGGCTTCTAATCTTCTTAATTTGCACTAACAAGCTCTCCGAACCACAACCTGTAAGTACGTTTGATAGGTTATGTGTACATTTTCAATTGAGTGCTTAAAATATAAAGTTTTTGTGCTAATATGTGATGTATACCTAGTGCATCTTTAGGTTTCCAGGTAAAGCACGATATTAATGTCTTATTGAAGTAGTTCTGATAATTTCCTAAGACTGTCTCGATTAATGTAGACTGACGTTGTTCTAATTACTTCATTTAAATAATAAAGAATGTAGTGTAGCACACAGACTTTATAATCATTGTGAAATTGCTGTTTATTTTGCTGCACGGCAGTTATGTCTGTCCATCCATCTGTCTCTCTATCTGTCTCTGTCCATCCATCTGTCTGTCTCTCTATCTGTCTGTCCATCCATCCATCTGTCTCTCTATCTGTCTGTCCATCCATCTGTCTCTGTCCATCCATCTGTCTCTCTATCTGTCTCTGTCCATCCATCTGTCTGTCTCTCTATCTGTCTGTCCATCCATCCATCTGTCTCTCTATCTGTCTGTCCATCCATCTGTCTCTGTCCATCCATCTGTCTCTCTATCTGTCTCTGTCCATCCATCTGTCTGTCTCTCTATCTGTCTGTCCATCCATCCATCTGTCTCTCTATCTGTCTGTCCATCCATCTGTCTCTGTCCATCCATCTGTCTCTCTATCTGTCTCTGTCCATCCATCTGTCTCTCCATCTGTCTGTCCATCCATCAGTCATTCTGTCCATCTGTCTGCCCATCTGTCTCTCTAGCTGTCTAGCTGTTCTGCGTTCTGATTAAAAGTGAAGACAGAGCGTCTTTTGTCTGTCGTTCTTCAAACATTACAGTAGATACATTTTGGTTTACAAACTGTATTGTTTCATCAGTTAGTCACGTTAGCACTCGGCTAACGTATCCACCATTATTGTTTTAAGTGTTCACAGTTTAGCAGCTAAACTTTAGCTGTGGGCACGATTCGCTTGCATAAGTGTTTTTGTATTTTATGTCATTATTATAAGAACGGATTGGAGCAATATATTATTGTTTTAAGTAAAGGTGCTTTGTCAATGGTAGCCTTACTTGCTCAAGTCAAGGACTCCTCTCTGTGCCAATCACAACAGGCTTGGCCAGCTGACCAATCAGAGCAGAGTAGGCTTATGGAAGGGAGGGATTTGCTCCGAACTTGCTTGGAACGAATCGTTTTGAAATCATTGGCAAATGACTCTAATATTAAATGTATATTCTGAGAAAATTACAATGTTTTCTGACCTTAGATGCATTTAAACCTGTTGTAGAGGACTCCAACACAATATTAGGACACTTTAAAATACCATATGACCTGCTCTTTAACTGATTCGGAGTTTCAAAAAGCTCCGTTGATACTGTAAATGTTCTTTGCTCACTTTCCATTATTATTTTTTCGTTGTTTGAATAAACGTTGAAATTAAGTCGTATTAAAAACATTTCATGACATGACACACATTATCTGGTACTTGCCTAAAAAGACGGGTTTATGGTGTGCTTTGTTAACAGATTACACTAACATTAGGTTACTTTAAAGTCTTTCTAAGAATTTTTTTTTCAAAATCATCCCCCTACAGGAGTTCTAAGCGGCCATGCATTATTATTTTTTTCCTTCTTGTTTTCTCATGATCACGACTTAATTTTCTCGTGATCTTGACATATCAAAAGTTGTTGTTCTCTAAATTACACAACTGCGCCAACAGGTGGCAGAATAGAACTATTGATGGGGAGTTGTATAGACAAGTGTTTCCCAACCTTTTTTTAGTTGCGGCACCCTTTGGAAATTTTAACAAACTTGTGGTACCCTACTTAATTTTGTCACAATATTTGAATTTCTAACTTCGATGTGATAATTTGAAAAGTATAGATATTTGGTACAACAGGGAAGAACTGCAGAATATAATGTCTTACAGATATTTTTTATATTATTAATTTCTTGATTTCAAACTTTGAATTGAATAAAAAATTACAAGTAAGCAGTCAGTAATAAAATAAGAACAAATAAAGAAATTAATAATGATAGCACAAATAAAAAATAACGACAGGCCTTCGAATTAAATAAATTGCTTTTTAGTTTTTCAGGTAGGTCTAACAGTAGGGTTAAGATATTTAACTTTTTTTTTTTTTTACCATTTATCCAAATAATGTTTAGTCCTAGAAAGCTATGATTATCAGAACAGGTGAGCATAACACAGCGGTTAGCAGATCAATGAATGAGAGGGCAGCGTTACCAGAGTTGCCCATATACCACATCATGTTACAACACAGTAGGGCTATTGCAGACAGAAACAATACTGTACTACATCAATGTTTCCTGTCGACTCGATTTTTGAGTGGACTTTGCTGTTCCGATGAGCATGAACGGTATACGAGTGGAGCGACTGAGCGGAGCGCAGAGCATAGAGCGGGATAATACGCAGAGCGTCACACCACGTGAAAGTGAATCCTGAGCGGTGAACTAATTTTCGGCAGCCGAAATTTCGGTGCATCTCTAATTATTGGCGACATCAGAAATGGATATTATATAATAGATGCTTTTTTGAACATTTTAGCAATTTAAAAATATTAAAAAATTATTTTTTACATGGCACCCTTGCCCTCGACAGACGGCACCCCGGTTGGGAAACACTGGTATAGACTACTGTCTCAACTATAGCCTACTGTACGCGTTTGGGACAGAGGACCTTCTTCATGATAGGCTATCTATAATTTGTGCCCTTCATTACTGACATTTAACTAACTTATAAATGTTAAATGCTTGAATAAATATGATAATTTTGCTTGAAATTTTATGTTATCGTTACGTTACTGCTGCATGACTCATCACTGTTTCTAATTTACAATGAGAAACAGTGATGCCTACAGCCCATTTGTAATGTGCATCTTTCTTATTTTTAATCTTTATTGTTAATAAATGTATATTAACAAGAAATGTGATTTACATATGTGTATAATTTAGTTCAGTGATGATATACAGTGTTGAAGCCTAATCTTTTGTATTTTCTACATTTCTTTGTAAACCACACACACTCACAGCATCCAGGCTTGTAACGCACATTATATCACAGCCTATCCTACATGACTAATAAAAATCACAAACAAATGATTATAATATATTATTATATATAATTTTATTTCAAACGAACTAGGAAAATTAAGTGACTTTATTCCAAGCAGTTTAGGATTTTTAGAATAGGCTAGTTCTTCTATGCATTCTTCTGAAGGCACCTGCGTTTGCTGTGGTGAATGCTTTGTTGTTGGACCATTTAAACATGTTAATTACACAAATAAAATGTTTAGCGTAGCCTAACTCTGGACAAAATTAACAGTGTTTGATTAGCCTATTTTTATAGTAAACGGAATTTCTAAGTGAAGCAACAGTTGCTGAAATATCCACAAGATGCAGTATAAGAGCGCACGGTTATGTCGATCATTTGAGCCTCAAAGGGGGCATTCCAAAACGCTTAACGTTGCTTAATGCGTTAAGAGAGTGTTTTTAAAAGACCAAACTCAGTAAACACATTATTAATAAATTATAATAGCCTATGCACAGACAAGCAGATGAGTCCAGGATGCGAACGCAATGCGTTTTTCTTATAGCCTAACTGTTTTCTATGGGTAAAACGCTTAACGCGTTAAACACATTGCATTCTTATTGTGGGCTTATTTGTTTGTCTGTACATAGAACGCTTTATTAATGATGTGTTTAATGCATTAATATGTGTTAATGAACAATTAACGCATTAAGCCAGGTTAAGCATTTTAGAATGTCACTGTCAAGGATGCGTTCGCTACTATAGCAACAGTAGACTCACGATCAGTGTTGTGAGTAACATCCAAAGATATCGGCAAAAGTTTTATTTTTCCAAGGAAAGATTTTAATTTCACCATGTCCCTTCCACAATGAATAGCTTATTATCCTTTTATGACTGTTAAACTTCACCTGTATCATTGCAAAGGTTACTCTGTGCTCTAAAAACAGACATATTTTATGATATTGTGCCATGCAAGGTCTTTGCATAATCTAGAGAAACATGCGATTATGTCAGTGGGGTATGGTTGACACCCAGTGTATCAACTGTACTCAGACAGGTGTCCAATTGCGTCACATGCTGTTTAGCTGTACAGTGTTATGATAATAAGTTAAACGTCACATTTACACACATGCTACGCAAATTATGTTTAAAAAAAAATATTTGTGATATTTCAACTGTCTATTATTAATGGGCATATTTTCTAACATGAATGTTAAAAGAATAACATAGCATTTTGTGAAATATACAAGGTGGTAAAGTGGGTACAGTTGATACACCCCTTACATCCTATGTATGCAGTGACAGTTCAATCAGAAAATAAAATGCATATTCAGAGGCCAAAATGTCCCCAGAAGTATAATACCAGTAAATTCTAACCTTGTGCAAACATTTTGTTAGGTCCCTATGATGAAACAAGCCTATAAATAATACAGAATGATTGAAAATGTAAAAATACAGAAAGTTTTGAGTGATGGGTATAGGTTTAGGGCAGTGGTTCTCAACCCGTGGCCCGTCACGAATTCAAATGCGGCCCACCGTGCTGAACACAATTAAAAAAATAATAATTTCAGTTTTACAATTAATTTTAGTTTTTACATTAATTTACAAATGTACTAAATAAATATAAGCTATAGCCTAATATTTTTATGTAAAATAATTTTGTTTTTCATATATTATTTTCAGACATGAGCAGTACTCACATAGCCTAATTAACGTTACACATTTAAAGTAACGACCAAGTGGCCAGCGGCAGACAGTGAGCATATGTTTGATCAATTTAGCCGTCTCAAATCATCACGACTTGACTAAAATAAAATCTATAGATATAAAACAGTTCAAGCATATAACAATGTTTAAACGTTAAACCTAGATAAATGTGTGCTATATCCAATAGTTTGCGCAGAGAGTGGAAGCTGAAGCGCGCTTTGCAGGACATGGAGACGCCAGCGCAATCACTTTTTTTTCAGTGGATATGTCGTCATTTTTGCTCATAAAGGTAAGAGTAATCATTCATAACTGTAAAGGGTCTACTTTTATTTGTGTGCACTCACAATATCAACAAAACATTGTGCTTTAATAAAATAAAGAAATCAAACATGATACGCTTACTGCCGTCTCTTCTTCAACAGGAGCGCTTTACAAAAAGGAACCGAAACTCAGCGAATACATGCCTCACAGACATGATAAATATATCTATAGAAAGCTTTAAATTACTACTTAACGAAATAAAACAAATCACAAAAACAAAAACTCTTTCATTATAATCATAATCCGTAAAGATGCACTTCTCTCTAAAGGCGCGTCTAATGAAAAGGTGGCGAGTCAGGATCGACAACTTCATCCTTGCAACACCGACTATTTGGTTACATTTAAATAATTCAAGTATCTCCTTACTGTTTCCCCCTGACACATTTATGGTAATTACTTTTGCCAATGCTTTGTGGCAAGCTTAAGCCTATTGCGTGCATTTGAACGCAGAACTCTTCAGCTGCGCTGACGGCACGCACCATACATACTGCTGCTGGCGGGACACTAAACACCGTCGAGCCGCTCTTGACAGTCACTGTAGCTGCAGCACGGTCTCGTGTTGTTTCCACCAGCGCGGCAATCATTTTTCATCACTAATTGATGGATGTCTAAAAAGGCTGAAATGCAGGGCTCTAGCTCTGATCTAGCACACAGAAAACGATTTGACTGAAAATGTATCAGAAGAGATGAAAGAAGGATAGTGGTCCTCTACGCAATTCGCGAAAAGAGGCGGCTTTTCTGCATTAGGCATGGTTTTTCTTTCTTTCTTTTTTTTACTCTTTGTACAGCAGTTATTGTTCATTCAAAATTAATTTTTTAATGTAGAATGTGTTACATAAATACATGAAATGTAGAACATATAAAAAAGTGCTCGTGGCTCATCTGCCAGTGGGTGCCCCCTCACGCATAAAAGTGAAACTGAGTAGGGAACGAGATACTGCGTCCTCTAGGGGTCGCTATGGGGAACGCCTCGTCGTGACTCGTGTCTGAAGCATACATTGAAAAAACACCAACTCGTTGGCCGGCGACAGCCATGACGTCACTACCGGTGCGACTATA
>NW_015505537.1:2016704-2040413 GCF_001515645.1 Sinocyclocheilus grahami | reverse complement strand
AGAAGGGGGCTCGACCTGCAGCATGTTCCAAAGCTGGAACAGCTAGCAATAATTTACTTAGCTGTGGGAGCAACACACCTAGTTCTCAGTCGAGAAGGGGGCTCGACCTACAGCATGTTCCAATGCTGGAACGGCTAGCAGTAGTTTACCTTGGCTGAGGGAGCACAAACTCCGCTCTCAACGAGAGGGGGCTCGACCTGCAGCATGATTGTAAAATCAGAAGGGTAAGCATACTGCAAGCTAGCCAAACACTCAGCGCATCAGGGAGGCAGAGGAAGGGCCTAATTCACCTGATGCTGCTGGTTCCAGGTGCTCTGGAGAAACAGAGAACTCAAACTTCTCATATGAGAAGAGAACTCAGAATTCAGAGGAATAATGTTGCTCATTCCAGGTAACCCTTTATAAAGGGGAGCACTGCTCAATACTACCATGAGGACAGCCCATGGAGCGAGGAAACCAACTCCTCAGAGAGGATTAACGCTCGAAAGAAACACCATACTCACAATAACCCTCAATGGTGAGGGGAGCGATGCTTCCAGAGTATGTCGACAGAGACACACTAGTTGAGTGGAGCCCAAGGTACCGGGGTCTAACCAACTCAGAGAAAGGGAATGAGATCAAAAATGCGTAACCCTTACCACTTATGTGGACTTCAGAAAAGTGGGCAAATCATAACGTGCACACTTACCACTTATGTGGATTTTAGAAAAGTGGGCAAAGCATAACGTGCACACTTACCAGCTATGTGGATTTTAGAAAGTGTGCAAAGCATAACGTGCACACTTACCACTTATGTGGATTTGTAGAAAAGTGCGCAAAGCTTAACGTGTGCACTTACCATAGTATTAGGATTTTTAGAGTTTTCCAAGTATCTGTTTAAAGATACCCGGAAGTACTGGGCCAAACGGGAGAGGCAAGCTCAAATACAACCCTCAATGTTGAGGGGAGCAATGCTTACAGAGTGTGTTGACAGAGCCACACTAGTTGAGTGGAGCCCAAGGTACCGGGGTCTAACCAATACAGAAAGTTGCACACTCACCAGCTACATGGATTTTAGAAAGTGCGCAAAGCTTAACGTGTGCACTTACCATAGTATTAGGATTTTTAGAGTTTTCCAAGTATCTGTTTAAAGATACCCGGAAGTACTGGGCGAAACGGGAGAGGCAAGCTCAAATACAACCCTCAATGTTGAGGGGAGCAATGCTTACAGAGTGTGATGACAGAGCCACACTAGCTGAGTGGAGCCCAAGGTACCGGGGTCTAACCAATACAGAAAGTTGCACACTCACCAGCTACATGGATTTTAGAAAGTGCGCAAAGCTTAACGTGTGCACTTACCATAGTATTTGGATTTTAAAGTTTTCCAGGCATCTGTTTACAGCACTGCCCGAGACAGTATTACACAGGAAGGTTCTCGTAATGCCACCTATACCTCCCGCTCGATGCCTCAGCAAGAGGGGATATCCTGGTGATCGGGAAACCCCTCAGGGCGACCCAGATACGGTAGACCAGTCAGGGTAGCATGAAAGCGTAACCCCAGCCCGGACGTCCAGGAAATTTTTGCAGTGACGCGCCGGGGGCCTGTTGATCAAGAAGGCTCCCGCAGAAGCCTGTGTTATGGCCGCATGATCCAGGAAGTATGAAGCCGAAACCCGGCATCCGAGCGAGATGTCAAGGAGGGGAGTCTTAGAGGACGTCTCACCCATAGAGCGATAGCTGGCCAGCGTCTCTCTATAGGGGCATCTTCTCATAACCGCTTTCGCGCATTGCCTCGATGTTGGCATAACTTGTATGCTGGAAACGATGGATGCATGAGGAAAAAAACGGCCTCTTCCATTCCTTCTCAATCTTTATATGGAAAACAGGAAGAAGGGAAGGCTCACCTGAGCTGGAGGGTTATGGCCAGAAAAATAACGTTCATCGAGATACTTGCGACGTCACTTTCTTCACCCGCTTCACGGCAAGTAAAGCCTCACCGTGGCGCGATCCATAATTTCCAAAGACTCATCATACGCAGGACAGGAGGATTGGGAAGGCTCAGCCTCAGCTTCTTTGCCCTCCTCAGACATTTCCTGCTTTTGCTGGGCTGATCCCAGCAGAGCACTGGCCCCTGAATCAGACAATGTTAATGAAATAACATCATCCTCCAGCGGCTCACTCTCGTGCACAGCCGAAGATCGCGAAAGGGAAACCTCCCCTCAAACTCATCGGCCAGATCCACCTGCGATCCCCACGAGCTCATTCCCTTCCGTGCCTCAGCAGCGGCGGGTCCTGAATCGCGGGAAGCAGATGGCTGCCCCTCTTTCCTCGAAAAAAGAGACAAACGAGAGCGGAGCTTTTCTCTTGGAAAAAACTCTCGCAGTGCACGCTGATTGCCCCCTCAGAGGCATCGCGTGCGTGCTCTTCGCCCAAACAAATAACGCATAGATTGTGTGTCATCAGATGTTAAACAACGTCAACACTGAAGCACACATCCTTAAACGCTTTGCTAGTGCTCGCCATAATGAGATGAATAGATCGCTCTTACCACAGAAATGCACACTTCAAACAAAACAGTCAATGAAGACGAAGAAGAGAATGATGTGTGCTCCCGGCGCCTATTTATGCTATAGTCGCACCAGCAGTGACGTCATGGCTGTCGCCGGCCAACGAGTTGGTGTTTTTTCAATGTATGCTTCAGACACGGGTCACGATGAGGCGTTCCCCATAGCGATCCCTAGAGGACGCAGTTCGAAGTTCCCATGAAAGGGAACTCCGCTTATGATTGTGCTGTTACTCCTTTCGAGCCGAAGTTCACAAAATTGGGTGTTATTTATGGGGAGTAGAATTATTTATTTATTTCAATGAATGTAATCGATTAGATATTATAATATTTAGGCTATAATGTAAATGATATGCGTGCGGCCCGCGAGACTTGCACTTAGACCATAGTGCGGCCCGGTGGAAAAAAAGGTTGAGAACCACTGGTTTAGGGGTAGGTTATGTAATAAAATATACTGTCTGTACAGTATAAAAACCACTACGCTTATGGAATGTCCCTATAATGTTAGAAATACCAGTGTGTGCGTGTTTGCATGCGTGTTAGGCAATGTAGTCAGTGGGTGGACTTTATTTTTGTTTCAGTTTTTGTTGTTTTCCATGGCTATTTACATTGTTGTTTTTACTGTTATGTTTACATTTGTACTGTTTGCCATATCTTTTCTAGTGTTAAATATTTTTTTCCTATTTTGTTTAACTGTATCTGAATTAAATAAAGCGAATAAATAAATCTGAATTAAAAAAAAATGCACAACTGTAATTTATTACATTTGAAATAAATGGTTAGCCAGCTTTAGAGCATTAAGAATGGGCGTCTCCACTGTACCATGGTACTGTTTCAACTGTACCCTATATATGGGTATAGTTGAGACAAAAATGCACCTTATGTGTATGAGCTAATTGTGGAAAATATAAACTATAATATATATATATTATATATAAATGTATAAAATATATATATACACACACATACAACAATTTTTTTCATGGTCTGTTTTTTTTTTGACAGTTCTGTTGTATTAGCTATGCCCCTGTTCAGTACTTTATGATTTGTCATTTCCTTGACAGTCAGTCTCATTCACACTGACACCCTTGTAGTTGCTCTGTTATTAGACAGAAAAATACACATCATCCGGTCCAGATCCAGATATTGAAACATCTCTCAGGCATTCACTGATGTCAAAGATGCCAGCAGGATCAGAGCCCACATCTCTTATGTGTGGACACCAGATCTTAAGGTTATGCCACTAGATGGACTAAACGTCAGCTTCATCCTTCCTTCTATAAAATGACTTTCAAACAGGGTGGGACTGGGACACAATTTCAGGCCGGGAAATCTCACACTCATCCAGGCCACACAGAAAAAAAGGGCCAAAATTGTACCTGTTGGGGTACAACAGCTTGACACATTAGCAGTACACCGTACTGTACATATTAGTACCTTAAGAGTAGTTTTTCGTACCCTTAATTTGTAGGCCTACCTATTAGGGGTAAAAAAAGGAACAAATATGTCCTTTTAAGGGTCCTGTTCCAGTGATAAGCTGTTGTACCCCAAAAGGTGCAATTTTGGCCCCTTATTTCCTGTATATAGCAGTGGTGGCTCATCGGGGGAGGCAGGGGAGGCACAGCTTCCCCAACATTTTGAGGTGAAAATGGGAGGAAGACGATTTAATGTTAATAAAATTCACAATTCATTTCAGTTTATGTCTCAGGATGTGTATTTTTTGTTTGTAATTTCACAGCTGTAATACCATAACATGTTGGAAAGCGCAGCTTTTCTATCATGAATGTGCCGAATCTGCTGATGTAATTACAACTGCTAGGCGATAGAGAAGGGGAGGGGGAGGCTGGGGGGGAGAATGGTTAGCCAGCTTTAGAGCATTAAGAATGGGCGTCTCCACTGTACCATGGTACTGTTTCAACTGTACCCTATATATGGGTATAGTTGAGACAAAAATGCACCTTATGTGTATGAGCTAATTGTGGAAAATATAAACTATAATATATATATATTATATATAAATGTATAAAATATATATATACACACACATACAACAATTTTTTTCATGGTCTGTTTTTTTTTTGACAGTTCTGTTGTATTAGCTATGCCCCTGTTCAGTACTTTATGATTTGTCATTTCCTTGACAGTCAGTCTCATTCACACTGACACCCTTGTAGTTGCTCTGTTATTAGACAGAAAAATACACATCATCCGGTCCAGATCCAGATATTGAAACATCTCTCAGGCATTCACTGATGTCAAAGATGCCAGCAGGATCAGAGCCCACATCTCTTATGTGTGGACACCAGATCTTAAGGTTATGCCACTAGATGGACTAAACGTCAGCTTCATCCTTCCTTCTATAAAATGACTTTCAAAGACTGGGACACTGGGACACAATTTCAGGCCGGGAAATCTCACACTCATCCAGGCCACACAGAAAAAAAGGGCCAAAATTGGGGGTACAACGGTACAACAGCTTGACACATTAGCAGTACACCGTACTGTACATATTAGTACCTTAAGAGTAGTTTTTCGTACCCTTAATTTGTAGGCCTACCTATTAGGGGTAAAAAAAGGAACAAATATGTCCTTTTAAGGGTCCTGTTCCAGTGATAAGCTGTTGTACCCCAAAAGGTGCAATTTTGGCCCCTTATTTCCTGTATATAGCAGTGGTGGCTCATCGGGGGAGGCAGGGGAGGCACAGCTTCCCCAACATTTTGAGGTGAAAATGGGAGGAAGACGATTTAATGTTAATAAAATTCACAATTCATTTCAGTTTATGTCTCAGGATGTGTATTTTTTGTTTGTAATTTCACAGCTGTAATACCATAACATGTTGGAAAGCGCAGCTTTTCTATCATGAATGTGCCGAATCTGCTGATGTAATTACAACTGCTAGGCGATAGAGAAGGGGAGGGGGAGGCTGGGGGGGAGCTGAGCTCTGTGCCTCCGTTGGTAAAAAAAATTAGCCAATCAGCATTGAGTGTTCACTTTCAGCGCTGAGGAGTGTTGAGAAAAGAAACCTCATAGAGGAGGCTAGCCTCCCTTCTGGTATATCAACCAATAGAGATGTAATTACGTGATATTAGTTTGAATGTCTCCTGCTGTGCTGATAATGTACCAAGTACTTATGAGTAGCGATATTGAATATTTGATCGCCAACAGATTTACCAAGCTGTCATTCAAACAGTATATATACAAATTAAAAAAAGGGAAAACAGCCTAACTGGATATAGACTACAGCAGTCGGCTCTCTTTTAACACAGACTTTTAAGAAGGGATGGATGTTTTCTTCAAGTGACAGGCCAGGTAAGTAAAGTTATATTATCTTGCTGTATGCCGTTTTCTTAATAATAATAATCGGCAGGGATCCCAGACCAATACAAGTGTGCCTCCTCTATTTTAAAATCCACGAGCCGCAACTGGTATATTGCCTATACATCCACAACAATTTCTGAAACCAGACAACCCTATTATTTGTATAGCTATCGCTTAAAAAAGGTCTGAATCCTTAGTCTGGGGCCGTGGAAAATAATTAAAGGTTCTCTCTTGCACTGCACCTTCACTTCCCTTTCCCTTTTCTTAATTGTCACCAATACCCCCCCACCCCATTGGAATAGCCTATATATTTAAAATGTAATTTATTCCTGTGATGGTAAAGCTGAATTTTCAGCATTATTACTCCAGTCTTCAGTGTCACACGATCCTTCAGTAATCATTCTAATATGGTAATTTGCTGTTCAAGAAACATATTTGTTGTTATTATTATCAGCAATATTTAAAACAGTTGAGTACATCAGGATTCTTTGATGAATAGAAAGATCCAAAGATCAGCATTTATCTTATTAAAAGTGATGATAAAGACATTTATAATGTTACAAAAGATTTCTATTTCAGATAAATGCTGTTCTTCTGAACTTCTTATTCATCAAAGAAACCTGAACATTTTTTTTATCTGTTTTCAACATAATAATAATAACAATAATAATAATAATAATAAAAGTTTTTTGAGCAGCAAATCAGAATATTAGAATGATATCTGAAGGATCATGTGACACTGAAGACTGGAGTAATGATGCTGAAAATTCAGCTTTGAAATCACAGGAATAAATTACATTTTAATAAAAATATTTCACAATATTACTGTTTTTGCTGTATTTTGGATCAAATAAATGAAGGCTTGGTGAGCAGAAGAGACTTCTTTAAAAAACCTTTCAAATCTTACTGATCAAAACCTTTTGACTGGTAGTGTATTAAAACATAATTTCTAAAGTGCAAATGTCAAAATTAGTAGGCCTACAATATATTTGTTGAAAAAGTCTAATTCACTATTTAATTATTAGGCTGTGAGCCTGTTACTCATATTACTTTTATGTTGTTGTCTGCTCTAGCTCCCTGCCTGTACAATAAATCAATGTGAATATCTGTCTCTGCTAAATTTTTTAATGTAACTTTACAATCGATATTGATGTCCTTTAGCACAGTATTCAGAATGATGATAATAATGGGGTGCTACTGGTAGCCTAACAGATACTAGCCGTTTAATACTCAACTACGTTAATAAAGACAAAACTATCTAAAACTGACCTGCACTTGAAGCCCTGAACAGGTCAGTGATGTTGCTACATTTCACTGCTGCTTCTGGCCGCTTCCTCTCTTTCATGGAGTCCCGCGCGTCGGTTCTGATCGGAATCGTTTGACGGAGGCGCGGAACACACCTGAGCTGATTCGTATAGCGCGTCGCTGACAGTCAAGACTAACCGATTTATTATCGAATGGAAAAATCTGAAATGATCACTTTGGTACACTGAGAAGGCATAAATATAAAATATTGATGATAATAATAATAATAACTAAAAAAAAGAAAGAAAGAAAAAAAGGGCAGCGGGCCAAATCAGCCGCCAGGCCACCGGGAATTCTCCCGGTTCTCCCGGTGCTCCCGATGGCCAGTCCGGGCCTGCTTTCAGATATAAGGTATAAAGTTGCAGTCAGCTAATGCCATTTTTATGGGGGTAGCATTGTTGCATAATTCTAAATAAACAAACATCCAAAAATAAACATTTTGACAAATAATGAGATCCACAAACAAATATTAGTTTCACAAACATGAATTCAATTCACTAAAAAATAAAATGAGATTTGCAAATAAAAAACATTTACAAATGTCTTTTATGTCACAAAAAATTTGCCTGGCATTCATTTGTGAATGGCATCCTGTGCATTTTTAGATCTCTTTAGCTGCTTCCACTTTTTTCAGCACACATAAAAACTACAACTGCTGAAGTGTGATTATCATTCTCTATTTGTTTACCACTAGCTCATGCTGATGGTGTTTTATTCTTTTATAGTAACGTGCGTTGTAGCGTACGAGTCAATAGGTGTCCTCTTCGGACAGTCTACACACATGTCATAGCCAAGTTGATTAGATCCATGTCGCACAGTGTGACATGCAGTGATCTTATAGAATTGCTAAAATCGTGCAATGTGTTTTGGGCTTTACAGGGGTGCAAAATTAATCTGCTCTCGCCTGATTGTAGTGAGAACGTGCTATGATTGGACAGTGAAGTGAGACTGTTATCTGATTGGTTTGAAAAGACGGTGGGTGGAGATCACGCATTTGTGGATTGTCAGCGTCTTGATGCTACAAGTGTTTCAAAATCCACAAATACACAAAAACCCATTCACAAATGCGTGCAGCGATCTACAAATGCAAAGGACGCGATTCACAAATGAATGCCAGGCAAAGTTGTGTTTGTGACATAAAAAGATATATGTGAATATGTTTTTAATTTGCAAATTTCATTTAGTTTTTTTGTGAATTTAATTCATGTTTGTGAAGCTCTTAAGATTTATTTGTGGATCTCATTCTATTTATTTGTCAATATGTTTTCTTAATCTCTTTACATTTATTTGTGGATAATAATCTAATTATTTGGAATTATGCAACAATTCTACCCCCATAAGCACATGCCATGGCTTAGTTAAAGAGCAATTCCAAACACACACACACACACACACACACACACACACACACCTGTACTAAGTAAATGTCTGTGTGTGTGATACATGAAACTGATGGGGCCATCTGCATAATGACACATGGCCCCCAGTCGATTACAGCAGTAACAAACCCACATAAGAATTCTATTTCAGATGACTATCCACTCAAATCAGGATAATGTATTCCTGTAGCCATAGCACTAAATGGGATCAATTAGCATGATAAAAAAATAATAATTTGAGTAATTATCAAGAAAAAACCTACAACAACAAACATAAAGAAATGGTTCAGAATGTCAGACACCTCCAAGATAACCTGTATTTCAAGTACCAAAAGAACAGACCGATTAAGTACAAAGTGTACGTGGCCTGGATCATGCGTGCACATGCTCACTCCCACATCTTTCAAACTCATCCATCTGGACACTTCAAAGCTCAGATCACTGTAAAAACAACCCAGATCTGAGGGATTAAACATCAGCCGTTACAAGAAGGTGAAAAGGTGGAGAAGAGAGTGGCAGATGGGTGATTTGATACAGGTAAAGGGATCTCATTCAGAGTTAATAAAAAGACCATCTGGTGGATCGGCCTGGTGAGGTGTGTGTGTGTTTGAGAGAGTACATGTGTGCTAGTCTTTAATAAGCAATCTGGAAGCAATTAATTAGTCGACACCTGCACATTTGGGAGTTGTGCTTTGATCTCCTGACAACCACAATCATCTGAGCATATGAGGAAGTGTATATGAGTATATCACCTCCCTAAGTGTAAACATACATATCCTGGGAGTATTGTGTAAACACTTTGCACCTAAGGCCATTGCTGTAGGCCTAATGTAATTATAATAGGGCTAGCAGTAATAACTCACATTTATGTATTTTTAAGATGCTAACATTCTAAACAACTTACAGTGCATTAAATGTGTATATTTATTTATGTAATATATATTTTCTTGGAATTGAACTCACAACACTGGTGTCACTAGAGACTTGTGCTACTGACTGAGCTACAGGAAAGCAATAATAGATACTAGATAAAATATAATTAATCAATAGTACTTCTCGAAAGAACAAAACTTGTGGCACTAGGGATTTGGAAAGTTAAAAAAATTATTTTAATGGCATGTAAGAATTCTTCAATCGCATTTTCTTAATTTTAGTTAATTTCATGTGTTTAAATGTATAAATGGCAAAATAGTAAATTCCATTCCATTTTGTACACTAGAGGGCAGTAGTTTTGCATGGTTTTTATAATGGCTAATCAATTATGCTTTATGTATACTAAGAAATATGGAGTTCTGTTTTCAGATTCAAACTTAAGTAAAACATAAAATAATTGCTTAATGCAGCAATAAAAACAACAATAATGATTAAAACGATGAAGTGGTTTAAAAGAGATTGTGCTCTTAAACAAATAAATAATTAAATGCACACACCCACAGTCACTTTCTGGCAGTAAGTCAGTGGAATGGTCAGCTTAATGTGGGCCTGTGGTTTCCTTGCTTGTGGGAAATGCTGCCTATCTGGAAAACAGTGACAGTGCCAGAAACGAGTAGTTTCTAAATAAATCAGTAATATAATCAGTTTAAACAGAAATAAATCATTTTAATCTAACTTGCAGTCCTGTGACAATTCAGGCCATGTGCACGGTATAAATGCTTCTTTTCTGAAGAGGCCTGATGAGGTTTTAATGCAAGAATTACATGAGAGTTAGCTCCCAGAAAAGTCTTTCTAAGCAGCATATCTTTTACATATACTATCCATAGATAACTAAAGTGAAAATATAATCAAAAGAAAAATATGATTTGCCGGATAAGTTTCAAATTTTTCTGTTATTATGATGAAACTGAAAAAAAATGCTCAAACCAGCAGGATACATTTTTTTTGTCATTGTGTGCAGTGTTAACACATTGTGTGCACTATTTAGTGTTAACATATTGTACTACTACCACTACTACTACTACTATGACTACTACTACTAATGATAAAGAATTGTACAGTGAATATACATTTTTTAAAATTTATATATACATGGAGAATATAATTTATTTGGTTAGTTATATAGTCAAACCAAAAATTACCCAGACACCTTCAAAATTTCCTACATTTTATCACAGTTTATTCGCTATAGCCTCCTGAGACTTGAAAAAAAAAAAAAAAAAAGTACTTTTTCATGTCATTACATTGCTTAGAGCATAAAAAATAATTTTTTGAAAAATTATATTTCATTCATAAGTTGACACAGAGACTCAATAATAAAAAAAATAAAAATTAAATATAAAATAAAAAGTCATGAATGAATATACATAGGCAAAAACAATGTATTTATTTTAATCACCAATACATTTTTAGGTGTCAGGATTTTTATACCAAACTATGTTTAAAGGTGATTCTCAACTATAACAGAATGTTATAACAGAATTATTTGATATACCATTTGTCTTTATGCAAAATGTGTGTAAAATAGCCATAAATGGGTTTTCTCATTATATACAATATATCTATAAACTGTATCTAAGTTGCATATTAATGTGTTTTTGGGGCAACATGTAATGAAAAAAGAAGTGTAATAATGAGAGTAATAATTGTCAAGATTTTCATAATAATATCTAATATTTCAAAGGAATACTGAAATATAATTTATTTCCCTATTCATTTGTTGTGTCTCCCAAATGCATAATAAACATGCTTTTAGTCCCAATGTCCTCAAATGAGGACATGTATAAAATCAACGTCCTGTTTCATAACAGAAAGTCATATTTTGATTTGAAACCCCATAACATTTTCCTGAGAAGTTGATTTATGACACACAATTAAAAAAAGTCGTATTTAAATTATAATTACAAAATATCATATTTCCATAAGAGTGTTACATTTAATCACTAAACTAATATCAGACATTTTTGAAGACCAAGGAGAGGGAGTAGTCATGGTGAAACATCCAAACATTTAGTATCTCTGAAAAGCTCTGTACAGGACATCCAGACTGTGGCATGTATAGTCTCAGAGAAATTCACTCAAATATAATGTCCTCATATGAGGACACAGGGTCTCAGGAGGATAGTTTAGAAATTGTTATAAAATATGAGAAGAACTCAGAGTTAAACTTTGTGTCAGAAGAAATTCATTTTAATAATGTCAGATAATCAACCAAAATTTACTTTAAACTTTAAGTACTCAATTAGATAATACCAATTACCAAGTAATGCTTAATTTTGTTCAGTCTGTGGTGTAAAAAGGTCAAATTAAAAACACTTAAGCAAAACATGGTCAGGTCAAAAGTGTGTGAAAAAATGTTTGATCCAAAATTTTACTGTTAGTCCACTGTATGAGGAATGTTTGGGTGTGAAATGTCACAGTTAATATCACACAAAATATCAAAAATTATCTGGTATCTGAATAATTTTTATTTTGACTGTATTTGCTTACATTTTTGTTCTTTGTCTATTTCAATTTGACAATTTGTAACATTTGTTTCTTTCTGCCTCTCTTCTCTCTCTCTCTCTCTCTCTCTCTCTGTTTTGGTTTCACTTTAACTTTCCATAAAGAACAAAAGTAACAGACATGATGATGTGCTTGTGCAGGTGTACGAATGTGTGTTTTGCTGCACGAGTATATCTGGGTACTCAATCCTTTCATCCCGTCTCTGATCTCTGTCCGTGGTTTGTCGCCTAAATCAGCACTTCATTATAGATGCATATATCTGTGAGTGGCAGTGTCAGAGCAGGAATGCAGAGAGATAGCTTTCATCAGCTACTGCCTACTTAACATACCTGCCGTGAAGACAGATCACCCTCTAATGTGGCTTGGGTCCCTGGGACACACCAACACTGATAAAAACACACCAAAATATTCCATCAAAACAAACTGCAGACTCACCTCCTGTCACATTAGCAGCGAAATGGATATGTAAGAGAAGTGCATTACAGGTATCATTGATGGGTGGGTGGAAAACAACGTCTTATTATGCTGGAGAACTTTATAATAAATTATGTAAAAATGTTGGGGATGTGTGGGATATTTATTTTCTTTGTTGTCCATATTGCTATGAAGAATACAGCAATAATGAAACAGATGCCTCACATATGTTATCATGGTCACAGCAGGCTTATATTATATTATATTATATTATATTATATTATATTATATGAATACAGCAATAATGAAACAGATGCCTCACATATGTTATCATGGTCACAGCAGGCTTATATTATATTATATTATATTATATTATATTATATTATATTATATTATATTATATTATATTATATTATATTATATTATATTATATTATATTATATTATATTATATTATATTATATTATATTATATTATATTATATTATATTATATTATATTATATTGGCTTATATTATATTATATTATATTATATTATATTATATTATATTATATTATATTATATTATATTATATTATATTATATTATTGTCACATGTTTGTTTCTGTTTAGTTCCTGTCTGCCGTTATTTGGTTCAGTTCCTGTTCTCATTTAGTTAATCATCGTTCATTCAGATCACCTGTATTGTATTAATCATCTCATTAGTTCCCTTTGTTTGGGTTTTGCTTAAGTCCTCAGTTCTCCCTTAGTCTTTGTCCGGAATGGCCTTCAGGACAGGCTCCAAGTCTGAACACGGACTCGGGTGACGGGCGGTTGGCAACACTGGGGTGTGACTGGAGCAGAGCTGGAGGGAAATGACGTAGGATCAGGAAGTGAGCTGGACATAGAGGATGAATGTTGTGGCGGGGGGGGAGGGGGGAAAAAAGGAAATTTGAATATAGTAGAAAATCAAAAAAGGCTATGATAAAATTCATGTCTGATAATATGAATGCATTAAACCTACTGAAAATAACTAAAGCAATCAAAGAAGCGATCAGGAAAATTGAACAAGTGAAAATGTTATGGAATGGAAAGTTGCTGCTTTTTTGTTAAGATTGTAGACAACAAAAACAGGTACTAGGCTTAAAGATGCTAGCAGGGCAAAAAAAATTGTGTACACAGTTGGAAGAGAAGAAATGGATGAAGGGAGTAATAACAGGGGTCCCAACGGATGTATCGGAAGACACAATCAAGAGAAGTTTATCAGGGGCAAAAGTGGTAGGGGTCAAACGTCTGAAATATGTCAGAGAAAAAGAAAAGCTGGATAGCTTATCTGTAATGGTGCAGGTTGAAGAAGAAAGATTACCAGAAAGAGTATTCTTTAGGTTTATAAGCTATGCATATATACCTTATGTTCCTCCTCCGCTTAGGTGCTATAAATGGAAAAAGAATGGGCACGTGGCAGTTTGTAAGGGGAAACAACATTGTGCAAGGTGTAGTGGAGGACATGAATATGGAAAATGTGGACCGGGAGTAAAACCCAAATGTTGCAATTGTGGAGATGATCACAGTGCTGGCTATGGTGGATGTCAAGTAAGGAAAGAAGCAATGAAAATTCAAAATGTCAAGGTTTCGGAAGGGTTAACATATGCTGAAGCAATAAAGCGGGTTAAGGTGGTAGATCTAAAAGAAAATACTCAAAAGGTTACAACTAGAACAAAAGAATGCCATAGTTGTAGCAAGGTAAATGAGAATACTATGCTAGTAGACAAACTGTCATTCATTGCCTTTATGGCCGAAATAATTAATTGCTCTGCACAAACGGACAGTAGAACAGAAAAGATTAGAATCCTAACTGGAGCAGCAGGAAAGCATCTGAAAACAGAAGAAGTAACTGTGGAGCAAATAAATGAGAATCAAGGTGCAAAATACAAACTCTCAGGCAGCATGTGGTGGATTGTAATGGTTTTTACAATTCTACAGTGGAATGCAAGAAGTCTAATCGCCAATCGACAGGAATTAAAAAAAAAATTGTTGATCGTTTAGAAAGTAAACCCCAAATTATATGTATACAGGAAACATGGCTGAAAACGCATTTAAACTTTGTGATCCAAGGATATTTAACAGTACGAAGAGATAGGGGTGTTGGAAATGGAGGTGGAGTTGCTACCTTTGTAAAACGAGGAATAGGATTTAGAACACTGCAGGTAAATAAGGAATATGAGTCATTGGTTATTGAAGTTTGGGCCGAATCAGAGTATATGGGTGATACATTTTTATAACCCATGTGAAAGATTAAGCAGAGAAACATTAGAGATTGTTGGGGGAATGGGAAATCAAGAAATTATTTGGTGTGGGGATTACATACTGCTCATACATACTGATCAGAAAGGAAATGCAGTAGAAGAGATGTTGGAATGGAAAGATTTAATATGCTTAAATGATGGTAGGAATACAAGGGTAGATGTTGCACAGGGAAGAAATTCTGCAATTGATTTGACACTAGCATCTCAAAGCTTGGCAAGGATGTGTGTATGGAATATTATGGAAGAAAGTACAGTAGGTAGCGACCATTTCCCTATAAGCTGTACAATTGGAATAGAATTAGAACAAGTTGAAAGTGAAGAAAACCCTAGATGGAAACTTAAATCTGCTGACTGGGAAAAATTCCAAGAAATAAGTGAGACAAGAATGTTAGCAATAGATATATCGGTAGAAGATGTTGATGAGTTAATTAAATGTATAAGTGAAGTTATTTACAAAACGGCAATTGATGGGAAAAGCACAGGGAAAAGGCGAAAGAAGGTTGTACCATGGTGGACAGAAGAGTGCAGTGAAATTATAAAAAAAAGGAACGAGTATTTGAGAAGGTAAAAAAAGTCACATTCATTTAATGATTTTATTGAATATAAGAGAACACAGGCAATTGTCAGGAAAACAATTCGGATGGCAAAAAATAATTATTGGAGGAAATTCTGTGATGAAATTGGAAAAGAGACAGATGTTGGTGAAATGTGGGGAATGATAAGAAAGATGGGAGGGATTCAACCTAATAGACCAATTCCAGTTTTAATTAATGAAGGAAAACAAGTCATATCTAGCTCTGGAAAAGTAAAAGTATTGACTGAAAATTGTTAAGGTTCGTAGTAATAGAAATATATCAGAAGAAATTAGATTATATAGAGAAAACAAAATGAAAGCATGCAGAATGCTATTAAAAGTTGAAATGTGGGCAAGTAATTGGAAAATAATGTTTTTCAAAAAAGAAGAAAACACCGGTTAAGTTAAAATTGTATGAGCAAAAACTGGAGCAAGTATCTGATTTTAGATTTTTAGGTATTTGGATGGAGTTGTAGCGTCTGGACCACTCAAACACACAATATATATTTTGTTAGCTAGATTTAACAAATACTCTAACACCCCAGGAAGCCGAACAGGCCCCTGGTTCCATGGTAAGCCTGACACCCGATACATTTACGACCTCCTGGAATTTAGGTGAAGAAAATCGCTTCCTTGCCCATAGGGAAAATCCACAAGGGAAGGACTTTTCTTTGCTAATTAATTAATAGGAAAACCTTTCTTTGAATGAACACCCATGATCCTTCAGGTCATTGGGTATATTATTGTCATCGTGTATTTTGTCTTTGAAATTGTATACTGTTATGCAGGCTTATAATCGAAACACACTCCTGTCAGCTTACAGATATATAACTGTACCATGTTTAGTACCTATGAATTTGTATTCGTATGTGTGTGTGTGTGTGTGTATGTGTATGTTAGACCAGTTTATGTGTTTATGTAGTATGTTAGACTAGTTTAAGTGTTTATGTAGTTAATAAAACCTTACTTGTATCACACTTGACGTGGTTCATTGTTTGCTCATAACTGGAGTCACTTAATCATGCAGATTTATGCTACAAGCTTTTGTAGAATTGTACAGTAAGAAAGTTATTTCCTTTAACCAGGAAATTAACGTTCTTAGAATTGACAAGACAGTTGACCCTGAGAGGTCAGCTAAATATCTACAGCGGATATAAAATATTCATAATTATAACTAGTTATGATTAATTATTCATATTTCCCATGAGCTGATTCGTTACAGAGTCAAAGATAACATTTGCTAAACCTATTCAACAGATAGTAAATAAATGTAAGAGAGGAATCAATGTAATGAGGTGTTTGGCAGGAATAGATTGGGGAGCTGATAGACAGTCTCTAAAAATAATATACTGCACACTTAAGGTTTACATTAGATTATGGGAGTATGAATTATAGAACAGCTTCAGCATCTCTGTTAGATAAGGCGAATAAAATCCAAAATCAGACATTGCGATTATGCTGTGGAGCATTTAAAACTTCTCCTGAAGCTGAAACTGGTGTATTGGGCTACTATAAAAGGGCATTCAGAAATGCATCCAATAAAAAGAGTATTAGAAAACTGCTGGGAACATGAATATGTAAATCTTCTAATTCGATGAGCCTCATTATTTGCTTTCCATCCAAAACTATTTATAAGTAAATATGCTGTTTGCAATACTGTAGTTGTAGCGTCTGCAATACTGTAGTTGTAGCGTCGGCGTAGAATCATGCATGATCTTTGGGGTGTTTATGGCTTAAGAGACCCTTTTAGCCTTTTGACATTTGCATATAAATTACAGTTCTGGTCAGAGACTTTACGTTTGTATAGGGGTTTTAAATTGCCAAATGGTTCCTCGCCGTCAAGGAGATTCTAACCAGCCCCCACTATCATCTCCCCCATCTGACTTCAAACACGGTCCCAAAGAACTGTAAATGACCCCGATGGGCCTGGCTGGCCAAGTAAACTAACACACACACGCACACATAAAGACCGTTACTCTATTATACTCTACAAATATATCTGGCATATTGCATGTGTTGTTTGTACGTTTCCCTATTAGATCAGTCGTCCTGTCCCTGTAGCTGAAAAACACCCCCACAGCATGTTGCTGCCACCACCATGCTTCACTGTTGGGACTGTATTGGACAGGTGATGAGCAGTGTCTGGTTTTCTCCACACATACCGCTTAGAATTAAGGCCAAAAAGTTCTATCTTGGTCTCATCAGACCAGAGAATCTTATTTCTCACCATCATGGAGTCCTTCAGGTGTTTTTTAGCAAACTCCATGCTGTCTTTCATGTGTCTTGCAGTGAGGAGAGGCTTCCGTCGGGCCACTGGTAAAGCCCCGACTGGTGGAGGGCTGCAGTGATGGTTGACTTTCTACAACTTTCTCCCGACTGCATCTCTGGAGCTCAGCCACAGTGATCTTTGGGTTCTTCTTTACCTCTCTCACCAAGGCTCTTCTCCCCCGATAGCTCAGTTTGGCCGGACGGCCAGCTCTAGGAAGGGTTCTGGTCGTCCCAAATGTCTTCCATTTAAGGATTATGGAGGCCACTGTGCTCTTAGGAACCTTAAGTGCAGCAGAATTTTTTTTTGTATCCTTGGCCAGATCTGTGCCTTGCCACGATTCTGTCTCTGAGCTCTTCAGGCAGTTCCTTTGACCTCATGATTCTCATTTGCTCTGACATGCACTGTGAGCTGTAAGGTCTTATATTGACAGGTGTGTGGCTTTCCTAATCAAGTCCAATCAGTATAATCAAACACAGCTGGACTCAAATGAAGGTGTTCTGATCATCCTTGAAGGTCTCAAGGATGATCAGAAGAAATGGATTACTCCTGCGTTGTGTGCTTGTCTCCTGAGAGCACAGTACCTGTGACAATTTATATTATATCATATTATAAATAAAAGTACCTTTTTTAATAGGTTGTACATCTTTGTATTTATATGGACAGTAGGCAACTCTTTAAATTGCACCTGTACCATCTGTTGAGCTAAATAACCTTGCTTAGTTCCTTGCTGCTTGTGGCAGCATACAACATTGAGAATTAAATCTTTAATTCTCAATGTCCATACAGAGATGGATCAATACAATTCTTAAACGTCCACACAGCAAAAAAATAAATAAATCCAAAGCATGTGTAAAAGTGAGAAATCTAAAAACACAACCATAAAGTTTAGCTATAGGGACAAAGAATCTGAGAAACTTTGCATTTGAGAAAGTGAAAGATTGCGTTTGGCTGAACTGAGCCAAGCTCTATCATTCATGTTTTATACGCATAGTTTTCTTAACATAAGCCAACCCTCTAACCCACTGGATTCTTGTGACCCTAAACTTACTCCAGCCTCATACATATCATAAAACCCTGCTGTGTTTGTATGCTAAAAATAACATGTCTCTTCTTCACAGAGTAGTGTGGCTAGGGGGTAGTAGACAAAGACAAAGGTACTTTCTAATTATAGTCTCCTGCTGGAATGTGTTTGTATTTGTCTTTAAAAGCAAAAATGCAGATGTAAATTCTGAGGAAATTGCAAATAAAATGTTTACCCGGTCCCCTAGGCTTCCAGACCACAGATTGGCCAGACTGGGTTAGTTTAGATTTGTGTTTGTGTGTGTGTTTGTGCGTGTTGGGAGATGTAATCAGATGGATGATGGCCTGGATAATGCCTACACAGTCACTGGTATATCCATAGGCGGAAATGCCGGGGGGGACAGGACCCCCCCTATCTGAGGGTTGCCCCCCTAAAATATGATAAAAAAAACCACGCTGTGTATAGTAAATAACAATGTTTTATACTTTAAATAACTGTGTAAGTAGTAAAACAACACAAACGGGGCAAAAATGCGTTTTAAGTTTAGAAACATTGAGTCTCCCCCTCCCTTGCCTCACAGTGCTTTGGTCCAAATGCCTGCTTTCCTCTTTTACATCACCTAAACACACGACTCTGGTGAGAGAGAACAAAGCCAGTTGTGGAACTCCAGTAAGTAAGGCTGTCAAGGCTATTTTATTCACTTAAACATCGGATGAAGTGATTATTTTCTCTCTAATACAGATGATGCCAATGTATTTTTCGATGAGTCCGCTATGTTAGCAATAATAACGTTACCTGCTTGAGGGAAAGGGTTGACAGGTTTTCATAACAAAACCTGCTACAATTGCTACTCAAAACTAGCTGAAACTATCTGCATTTCGAGGGGGTCCCCCGGTGAAAATCGCATTCTGGGGGCTAAAATACACGTTATTGGGGTCGCTTCAACCAGCGGACATGAAAATCAACCCGCAGCAACAGTGATAAAGTAGCCCAATTCCATGGTAAAACCGCGGACTTGGCAACACTGTGACGGATAGTAATGTCTACAATGGACACGAGTGCTGTCATGGCACGACCACAACAGCCTGAAGTTGTCTAATTTGGCACGGTCTCCCTGCTGCACTAATAGTAGTAAGGCTTTCATCTGTGTATACATATCCTCACAAGTACACAGTATTTTAGCTGTATTATTTGTGTCCCCTTCAAAAATTGCTCTTGAGAAATTGTATGTTCATTGTACCCCCCCCACTGTTAGACTAAATGTACGCCCCTGCAAAGCAATAAGAAACACTTAGACATAATAACATTTATTTTTTTACGTAGAGTCTATAGCTTCCATTTTTGTATCAACATATAATAACAGAAATATACAGTAGGGTGAGTCAACCAACCAATTTTTATTTCACTTTATTTTTTGAAGCAGTATTAAATAGGACTGCTATGCTGAATAGTTGCCATTGCGTTGACATATAAATCTTGCAACACACCATAAGAAGATGTTAATTCTATAAACATAATATATGCCACAAAGTTCACATTCATTAAATCTTTGACAGTTGCATGTTCTGCTTATAAATTACTAGAATGATATTTTATTGCCCATTAGCATAATAGTTTTTGGGAAATATGTGAATTCCTTGACTGAGGTGTTAGCGAGTGGTTCACTCTCGCGATTTATTTAGCATTATGAATGAAGCACTTAACTAATCCAGCCCTGCAATAAAAACATAGAATGTGTTTCTAAATGTAAAAAAAAATCAGCGTCTACATTTATATATACACACACACACACACACTGCTCTGAAACAGACATATGGTAACATCAATTATTCATTAAACACTTTAGAGAGGAAATTTGCTTAGAGCGTTTGTAAAATGTGACATACTGTATGTTCACAAATATCTCTATCTAATTAACAATTACAGTGATGTTTGAGGATCAAACTTACCCTAGTTTTTTAATAGCCTATAATTCACCAAGAATCACAATATGAAAAATAGTAACTACTGCAAATAGCAAACATATCAAAACAACAATAGACTATATGGCTTTACAAAAGCACATTAAAAATAAAACAAATATGAGAACATAGGCTATGATAAATAAAACTGTAGTTAATAAATGTGTTTAATATTTTCTAACTGTATTTAACAACTTTTCAAAGTTGATCCTTTTGGAAATTGATCTTTTATATCTCTAATTAGGCTTATTATTTTGCATTTTAGGCTCATTTTGACCACAAATGTTATTTCTGCACATGTAATTGTGCAAGTATAATTGATTAGTTTATTTATTTTTATTATTCACTTCGGAGTTGTGACGGCGGAATTTTCAGGAATGTGCAACCTTATTATTCCTTGTTACAAAAAAAGCACACAAACAGTATGCTATTACTTTGGTTTAACAGCTAGTATGTGACCACCTTGAAACCAATGACAGCGTCTCTTTTGATAATTGAAGATAATAGCGCTCTTGTCCGAGATCAGTAGCTATTAGCATCCTCTGCTGGTGAAAATAATCACAATCATATGATTGCCAGCTAGCTATATTTGTCTGGCTGTTACAGTGCATTAGCGGTTTGTTTTGAATGTGCTGTAAAACGGGGACATTTTAGGGGACAGCTCCAGTCGGGGACAGGACACCAAAAACCGGGACTGTCCCCACAAAACATGGACATCCGGTCACCCTATTGAGAGTAATTTTGCGCCTCTGGAATATAGCGATCTGTGTGACATTAGGTTAAATATGTTGTAGTTTTTTTTGTGTCTATTTGCACGTTGTGGTTTTATTTTATTTATTTTATAAATTTATTTTGCCCTTTTTCGGGGTGTCTATTTACACTAAGTGCAAATAGCCCGCCTTGTTGGCAGAGGCTATTTACACTAACTCCGCCCACCAACGTGTGATTGGGCTAGTCAATATTACAAAAGACTGCGTGAGCTCCAGTGGTGTTGATGGTAAAATGCGTGGCACAGTCTTTTTGACGCGATCGACCCGGAAACCTGCCTTTTGCCGAACTTTTTTCCCCTCCCTTTTCAAATCTCATATCACATCGGAAAGGCATTTATTTTCAATAAAAATGATGGAAATAATAAATAAAGTAGCTTATCGGGTAGGTGTAGGGAGGGCATCCATTTAATAATTTGAATTATAATTATAATATACACAAAACGTTATTGCATACCGTTTTATAATGTAGGCTACTACAATACTGAGGTGCAGATAATTGCCACTATTTGCATTAAGTAGTAGGCTAGGCTATATATAGCAAAAAATCCTGCTATTTTAACATAGTATTTGCACTTAGTATAGCATCTATCGCTAAGAAAATATGCTATTTTAATATAGTGTAAATAGAATCCATTGCTATTTGCACTTAGTGCAAATAGCTGCTGCCTTTTTAAAAATTGTAATATGATAATTATTCATTAATTCCATGACATCTTCACGACATGTACATTTCAGACATCGATTCATTCAAAGCTGCAGGCTAGTTGAGTGAAATCATTCGATCTGAATTGTTGCTATTATGACATCTTCATTTAAAATAAAGGCAATTAAATTGCGAATATTTTATTTTCCCCAGGGCAAACAAATTATTCCTAAAAATAACTGTCTTCACTGAAACTATTTTAAAGGAAATAAAGTCATGTCTATTCCTTTGAATCTGTGGTCAAATACATGTAATTGTGGTTTTCAGTTGAAAGATTGAGATGCTGTAAGGGACACAACATTTATTTGGTGTTGGCATGAATCTTAGTAAATGCCAATAATAATTTCAGGGGAATGAAAAAATACTGAGAAATGATGGGCTTATGTCAGCACACTAATACCAAACAGACCATCTAGATAAAGGCACAGGAAGCAAGGGGATGACCTGATCCCAGAACTCCCTAAAGCAAGGCCTGCACTGTCGGAGTGACAGAATCTCAGAGAGACTGCAAGTTTTATTGTGTACAAAACAGATGGATATATATCAGAAAAGAAAACAAGGAGCAGATAAAGTTAATGCAAAAGGTGAATGTGGTGAAAGAGAAAAGGAAATAAACATTCTACAGAAAAAGAAATAAATCTGATGATGGCGTAAGGGAAATTATTGGCTGAGTCTTAACAGAGGGGGGGTCTTCTCACCTTCAAACTGGTCTGCGGTCGTTTGTACTCCCTTTGGACAGTCAGATAACAAACCACATAAGAGTGGTCCTCATTACTCCTAATAAATGCATTACACCACTACAATATTTTAGATCTCAAGTAACCTCTGGAGTCACCAAAGACATCCTGTCCTGGTGTGCGTCATTATATTAAGTGCACTGGGCTCTCAGTGATGGTGGAAGAAAAGTTGGTTCACGATAAAACTGATTGCACAATACAACAGAGTGACTGCATATGGAAATATGAACTGTGCTGCAGTGGAACAGATTGTTTTCCAAAGTCCCTTTGTCAAAATAAAAATGTGGACACAGCAAGTCTATCTTTTCTAACTGATTTAGAGCGAAACATAAAAAACAATTAGAACACAAAGGACTTGGAAAATAACTTAAATGAAAACTTGTAACCATTTCAGAATTAATGTTTTAGGGGATCGCTCCTGTAACAAATCATATTGAAATATATTTAATCTCACATAGGCCTACAACATGTTTAAAATGACTGTGACCATAGTCTGCTGCATAGAGAATAAAGAATGCTTGGTGTCAAATTGCCCTATAGTTTCACTACCGTGTTAAACTTGTGGCATGTCACTGACCTCACAGGTTTGTGCTGTATTGACTTTCTACTGTTAAGTGGTAATATGGGGAAAGAGCAAGGTCTGGAATAAATCAAGCAGTCCTTTCCATCATGCGAAAACACAAAGAAATGCAAAGAACTTATTAATTTAGCTATTTTACAGTACTTATAGCCTGATCAAGCTTGTTATTTCTACATTGACTGCAAACATAATGTTTTATTTGTCACACAGCTGGAATTATAAAACTTTTCCACATTTTTAATATTAAAATAAACAATAAGCTGATAACTTAGACATAACCTACTTTATGCAATGCTATTTATCTCCCATCTGGCTATATGGGAGAAGTCTGAAATTCAAATAATCAATTGCAAATATAAATCAAATTTATAAAAAAAAATTTAACAAAAAATGTTTTTCAGATAGTTTTAGGTGT
>NW_015505537.1:2010530-2015619 GCF_001515645.1 Sinocyclocheilus grahami | reverse complement strand
TGTCTATTTGCACGTTGTGGTTTTATTTTATTTATTTTATAAATTTATTTTGCCCTTTTTCGGGGTGTCTATTTACACTAAGTGCAAATAGCCCGCCTTGTTGGCAGAGGCTATTTACACTAACTCCGCCCACCAACGTGTGATTGGGCTAGTCAATATTACAAAAGACTGCGTGAGCTCCAGTGGTGTTGATGGTAAAATGCGTGGCACAGTCTTTTTGACGCGATCGACCCGGAAACCTGCCTTTTGCCGAACTTTTTTCCCCTCCCTTTTCAAATCTCATATCACATCGGAAAGGCATTTATTTTCAATAAAAATGATGGAAATAATAAATAAAGTAGCTTATCGGGTAGGTGTAGGGAGGGCATCCATTTAATAATTTGAATTATAATTATAATATACACAAAACGTTATTGCATACCGTTTTATAATGTAGGCTACTACAATACTGAGGTGCAGATAATTGCCACTATTTGCATTAAGTAGTAGGCTAGGCTATATATAGCAAAAAATCCTGCTATTTTAACATAGTATTTGCACTTAGTATAGCATCTATCGCTAAGAAAATATGCTATTTTAATATAGTGTAAATAGAATCCATTGCTATTTGCACTTAGTGCAAATAGCTGCTGCCTTTTTAAAAATTGTAATATGATAATTATTCATTAATTCCATGACATCTTCACGACATGTACATTTCAGACATCGATTCATTCAAAGCTGCAGGCTAGTTGAGTGAAATCATTCGATCTGAATTGTTGCTATTATGACATCTTCATTTAAAATAAAGGCAATTAAATTGCGAATATTTTATTTTCCCCAGGGCAAACAAATTATTCCTAAAAATAACTGTCTTCACTGAAACTATTTTAAAGGAAATAAAGTCATGTCTATTCCTTTGAATCTGTGGTCAAATACATGTAATTGTGGTTTTCAGTTGAAAGATTGAGATGCTGTAAGGGACACAACATTTATTTGGTGTTGGCATGAATCTTAGTAAATGCCAATAATAATTTCAGGGGAATGAAAAAATACTGAGAAATGATGGGCTTATGTCAGCACACTAATACCAAACAGACCATCTAGATAAAGGCACAGGAAGCAAGGGGATGACCTGATCCCAGAACTCCCTAAAGCAAGGCCTGCACTGTCGGAGTGACAGAATCTCAGAGAGACTGCAAGTTTTATTGTGTACAAAACAGATGGATATATATCAGAAAAGAAAACAAGGAGCAGATAAAGTTAATGCAAAAGGTGAATGTGGTGAAAGAGAAAAGGAAATAAACATTCTACAGAAAAAGAAATAAATCTGATGATGGCGTAAGGGAAATTATTGGCTGAGTCTTAACAGAGGGGGGGTCTTCTCACCTTCAAACTGGTCTGCGGTCGTTTGTACTCCCTTTGGACAGTCAGATAACAAACCACATAAGAGTGGTCCTCATTACTCCTAATAAATGCATTACACCACTACAATATTTTAGATCTCAAGTAACCTCTGGAGTCACCAAAGACATCCTGTCCTGGTGTGCGTCATTATATTAAGTGCACTGGGCTCTCAGTGATGGTGGAAGAAAAGTTGGTTCACGATAAAACTGATTGCACAATACAACAGAGTGACTGCATATGGAAATATGAACTGTGCTGCAGTGGAACAGATTGTTTTCCAAAGTCCCTTTGTCAAAATAAAAATGTGGACACAGCAAGTCTATCTTTTCTAACTGATTTAGAGCGAAACATAAAAAACAATTAGAACACAAAGGACTTGGAAAATAACTTAAATGAAAACTTGTAACCATTTCAGAATTAATGTTTTAGGGGATCGCTCCTGTAACAAATCATATTGAAATATATTTAATCTCACATAGGCCTACAACATGTTTAAAATGACTGTGACCATAGTCTGCTGCATAGAGAATAAAGAATGCTTGGTGTCAAATTGCCCTATAGTTTCACTACCGTGTTAAACTTGTGGCATGTCACTGACCTCACAGGTTTGTGCTGTATTGACTTTCTACTGTTAAGTGGTAATATGGGGAAAGAGCAAGGTCTGGAATAAATCAAGCAGTCCTTTCCATCATGCGAAAACACAAAGAAATGCAAAGAACTTATTAATTTAGCTATTTTACAGTACTTATAGCCTGATCAAGCTTGTTATTTCTACATTGACTGCAAACATAATGTTTTATTTGTCACACAGCTGGAATTATAAAACTTTTCCACATTTTTAATATTAAAATAAACAATAAGCTGATAACTTAGACATAACCTACTTTATGCAATGCTATTTATCTCCCATCTGGCTATATGGGAGAAGTCTGAAATTCAAATAATCAATTGCAAATATAAATCAAATTTATAAAAAAAAATTTAACAAAAAATGTTTTTCAGATAGTTTTAGGTGTGATGGATATTACTCTAAGTTCAGCCATAAGTGAGACATTAAGGGTAAAGCAAGACAAACAAGTTTCATGATCAGTTGCCCTTTAAAATATCAAAAGGCAATGAAAGTCGACATTGATTAATACTTGCTCCAAGGGTCTTGTTTTCAAATGCTATCACTTGTCTGCAATCATCAATGTGGACATAGTGTAGGCCTTTATAAATAATGACATTTTGCGAATTATTCCCATAATTATAGCCTACCCATAATTAAGGTCTGCAAAAAAAAAAAAAGTTAAATTGTTGCACTTGAAAAAAAGTCATTTGAAGAGGTTGCTATAGCAACAGTACGCTATTCGAGCGCTTGTAGACATAATAAATAAAAACAATCACAAAAAATCTTGAATGGTTTGTTTAAACGTACTGAAGGCATTTGGTTATAGCCAACTGTTCTAGAGGAGCCAACAGAACATTTTGCGCAAGAAGAATATCAAGGATTGTTCACCGAAAATTACCGCCGGAACCCCTTAATATCTTAGTATAACTCTCACAGTAAGGAAAACCTTACAGATTCTAGAAAAAGTGCAGAAGTGCCAGAAATTTTCGTATCTAAGTGGAGCGCAGAGTCACGCGCTGATCCTGATTACTGGTGCAAGATCAGCGCACAGTTGCGCGCTCGACTCCGCGCTGGCATTGCTGCCAGCCTCAGTCACTCCTAAACACCGCCTTTCGTGGGAGGCAACATTAGACACCGGCTGAACTTAAGTACTTCGCTGTCGTCTCACATCATTCGTTTCGCTGAATTATTCCTAAGGCGTTTTCCAGGTGTTTTCTTATGCTCACCAATAATAACTGTGAGAAACAAGGACATCCCGTTATCGCGACGTTAACAGGTAGCCCAGGGAACTGACAGCATTGAATGATTTGTTATTGATATCCTGGGAACCCAGAATACTCTTAAAAGTCATCGATCTGGAAGGAGGATATCTTTCTCACGGATTTGATGGATGTTTGATCGGTTGGTGATGCCCATTTATATCATCGATCGCAAATTTCCAGAGACACCTGGTGAGTCTACGCGTGCTGCACATGGCTTAGAAACATGGTGTGCTGACCAAGGTTTCGTTTAGGCACTGGTTGGGAAATGGTAAAAGTTGTTTTATTTAATAACATTTGTAGATGTGTCCTTATTATATATTAAGATACACACTGCGCTGAAAGTATGGGCTGCCTACTTAATGCGTTTCAGTATTTACCTGCCTTTAAATAGCATCTCAGATAAAATAAAATAAAAAGGAAATCTAAAATTAGATGCGTAATTAACTTAACTCAGAACTGCTGATGTCCATGTTCCTTGGGAATTTAACAACTTTTTCATTTATTTATGTGGCATTTATGTCAATGCTTGCCACATACAAGCAGTGTAAAACATTTTACTGTACATCTCTAAGTGTTTTTTTTTCTTGCAAATATTCACATCTTTGTTTGTTACAAATAAAAGTAGTTCAAAAATGTATAACATTCCAAAACTGTGCTGTTTATACAGTATGCCCTTGTAACACATAGGATGAAATGAAATTGGAGAAAAAAAAAAAAATATATAGTCTTAATTTTGTGCAGTCTTTAGAAGAATATTGAAAGTGTTGAAAATCTTCATCTGATCGCCCATTATATTTCTAGTTTTATATAAATATTAAATACACATAGAAATAAGATGGTTATGGTCGTATGATGGTGATTTCGTACATGTAACTAATTTCTAATTCAATACAATGGTGGTTCCCTTTCATGGGAACGAGACACTGCGTCCTCTAGGGGTCGCTATGGAGTACGCCTCGTCGTGACCCGTGTCTGAAGCATACATTGAAAAAACACCAACTCGTTGGCCGGCGACAGCCATGACGTCACTACCGGTGCGACTATAGTATAAATAGGCGCCGGGAGCTACACATTCTCTTCTTCGTCTTCATTGACTGTTTTGTTTTAAGCGTGCATTTCTGTGGTAAGAGCGATCTCTATTTATCTCATTATGGCGAGCACTAGCAAAGCATTTAAGGATGTGTGCATCCATGTTGACGTTGTTTGACATCTGATGACACACACGATCTATGCGTTGTTTTGTTTGGGCAAGAGCACGCACGCGATGTCTCCGAGGGGGCAATCGGCATGCACTGCGAGCGTTTTTTCCAAGGAAACAAAAGCTCCGCTCTCGTTTGTCTCTCTTTTCGAGGAAAGAGGGGCATCCATCTGCTTCCCGTGATCCAGGACCCGCCGCTGCTGAGGCACGGAAGGGAATGAGCTCGTGGGGAATGCAGGTGGATCTGGCCGATGAGTTTGAAGGGGGGTCTCCCTTTTGTGATCGTCGGCTGTGCACGAGAGTGAGCCGCTGGAGGATGATGTTATTTCATTAACATTATCTGATTCAGGGGCCATTGCTCTGCTGGGATCAGCCCAGCAAAAGCAGAAAATAGCTGAGGAGGGCAAAGAAGCTGAGGCTGAGCCTTCCCAATCCTCCTGCCCTGCGTATGATGAGCTTTTGGAAATTATGGATCGCGCCACGGCGAGGCTTTACTTGCCATGGAGCGGGTGAAGAAGTGACGTCGCGAAATATTTCGATGAACGTTATTTTTCTGGCCATAAACCCTCCAGCTCAGGTGAGCCTTCCTTTCTTCCTGTTTTTCATATAAAGATTGAGAAGAAATGGAAGAGG
>NW_015505537.1:2010162-2010400 GCF_001515645.1 Sinocyclocheilus grahami | reverse complement strand
GACTCCCTTCCTTGACATCTCGCTCGGATGCCAGGGCATACGCAGCAGCAGCAGGTCGGGCTGTCGCTTCATTGCACATGATGGTGATGCTCCGAGCATATCAGGCTGACCGGCTGAAGGACCGGGATAGAAGTCCAGGTCTGAGCCCGAACAACCAAGGGGTCCTAGCCCGTCTCAGTTTGAGGATCAGAGACTGGCTCAGAAGGCTAGTGTCGCGGCTCGCACTCCTCCCCCGCCC
>NW_015505537.1:2009223-2009526 GCF_001515645.1 Sinocyclocheilus grahami | reverse complement strand
AGTAAAAGACCTAAGGGATGTGATCCAGACAGGGCGTCAGTGCTTTTGTCCGGATCAGAGTGATACCTCAGTATCTACTCATTTCCTTCGGGGGTCTTACATCTGCCCTTATCTTCACCTTCCTAAATTCCCCTGCAACCACCATCTCTCCACCTGACCGAGGTTAGGTGGGAAATTTCCTGCATTATAGTCTCCTATTCTGGACCTATTAGGTTTGATTGGTTCTATGGCTTCATAGTGACCATCTTACTGATGGTCCGGTCTAGAGGCTTCTCCGGACAGAGCTCCGACGCGGGACCATGG
>NW_015505537.1:2008935-2009162 GCF_001515645.1 Sinocyclocheilus grahami | reverse complement strand
TATAACCCTTCTGCTAGTTTCTTTGCAGTGTTTCCCGGGACCTGTGTGTTTCTGTCCCTTTCTAGGGTAGGTCCTCGATGGGCACCCCCTCTGCTGGGTTCAGAAACCGGGTGCTCGACTTGCAGTACTTCTTTCACTCGTTGATATATGTCCAGACGGTAAGTAAGCCTGCTTTCGGCTTCATACTTCCTGGATCATGCAGCCATAACACAGGCTTCTGCGGGAGC
>NW_015505537.1:1978333-2008627 GCF_001515645.1 Sinocyclocheilus grahami | reverse complement strand
TATCTATGGGCTGCTCTTTCAGGGTGCCACGAGAACCCCTAGAATGGTATTCAAGTGTGTGCACGTTATGCTTTGCCCACTTTTCTAAAATCCACATAGCTGGTAAGTGTGCACGTTATGCTTTGCCCACTTTTCTAAAATCCTGTATGGTAAGAGCTTCACGCAAAGACTTTGTCCTCTTTTTGAGTGGTTTAAAACCTCAGTTCCGCCTTGGGCATGACTCCCATAGCAATATGGTAGAGTTGGTACTTAGTGCTCGCCATGGTTCTGGCTGACACTCCCCTCAGCATGGTGGCGTGGGTATACTGTTCCCCATAGCGACCCCTAGAGGACGCAGTTCGAAGTTCCCATGAAAGGGAACGTCTCAGGCTACTTGTGTAACCATGGTTCCCTGAGTAGGGAACGAAACACTGCTTCCTCTAGGTTTCTTTCCATGCTGCGGACGCAAGCTTCAGACGAAGAAGTGAATGATGTGTAGCTCCCGGCGCCTATTTATACTATAGTCGCACCGGTAGTGACGTCATGGCTGTGGCCAGCCAACGAGTTGGTGTTTTTTCAATGTATGCTTCAGACACGGGTCACGACGAGGCGTACTCCATAGCGACCCCTAGAGGACGCAGTGTCTCGTTCCCTACTCAGGGAACCATGGTGACACAAGTAACCTGAGAAGTTTTACAACTTGCCACATGCTACAACACTCTCTACAGCTGAATTATCATGGTCTGAAATGTAAATTTAAATGCATCAGTCATGTTTTGCATATTTGGAAACCTTATAAGACACGGATGTGTTATCTGCTCAGGTTGTCCTAGATAAATGTTCTATAGTGACACTCAGAAAAGTACATACAGTAACAGCTACAACAGTGGTGACACCTCCTCACTGAACACATGATAAACCATGTGGTCATGAGTGTTTTATGTCAGATCAGCACAACCAATCTACTGTTGCTGATAGACTTTTATGAACAGTTTTTCCAAAACATCAAAGAATGAAAAAAAAAAATCAAGCATTTAAGTCTCCGGCTTGTTGTGTCTTTTACATCTTTGAACATGTCAAATATCCATGACTGGAACAACTGCACTAATATTTATCGGTCAGTTGTTTTAACACAAGATTGTTATTTATCTTAGGTTTTGAGATATGTGAAATTAACTCTGAATGCAATGTTCCTGTTGCTGAGTGACATTGCTCTCTGTGATGTTCCTCTTAAAATGAAACCTGAAGTCCTCATTATTTCATTATAGTTTATAAAGCCCTAGAAAACAAGATATTATAGTTCTGCTAAGGTGTTTTAGAGATGTTTCTGCATACAGCAGACAAATTGACAGGTGTTAAAAGAGGCCTGGCAAACTCAGTTCAGCTTTGGACATCTTGTTGCTGACAACTAAACATAAAAAATATGTGGTTGTAATATAAATATATATATAAGATACCATAAGTATTTAATAAATAGGTTTTGTGTTTAAATAAAATGTGTTTTTAAGCATTTTAACTGTATATGAACGTTATACAAATTATCAGATATTTTATAAAAATCTAAAATGTAGTATACATTAATATTGTACCTATTATGTATTGTTTTCTGTACATTTTAAATCTATTTTAACAAAACAACACAAACGTTTTTACATTTTATTTGCATTAAATTACCAACTAAATATTCAGAGACAACTAAGTAGAAAAAGACTGTGTGACACTTTCTTTTTTTAACCAATTTAATTTCTATAACATTTACACAAATTATAATATAGGGCAGATTATTATATCAAGACTTATTTTCACATGGTTACTTGCACTATTTTACTATGTTATAACCTCTTTTCATATTACTAGCGCCATATGTACTCTGACCCCTGCCTGCTGTATGACCACGTCTCTGTCTTCTCCAATAAAAGCTCTGCGAATGGATCCGCAAGTCTCACGTCTCGTCAGCCCCGTAACAGTACGGCTTTTCTGAAATATAATACACTTGCTGGGTAGTTCATGTGTTACAGCAATAAAAGAGCACAAACACTTGTAAAGACAAGCTAAAATGGCATGTTTGTTTCAGCAAATGCATTTTCATCTCATGTCTTCTTTTGTTAACACGATTGGTTAGGTTTAGGGTATGGGTTTAGTGTATGTGGTACACTATTTTCAAACGCAAGAGAGCATCATCCTTTTACTTTTTTACCAACCTTTTGTCACTCGCTGGACATTTCATTTCCGAACTGATAGCAACCAACGTAATAACGGCACATTTTTCCAATGAGATTGGGTTTAAAATTAAAAATGTTTTAACACATCACTTATCTGACATGTTTTTTCCTCAAACGCCTTCAGATGTGAGTGTCTGCTTATCAGTTGACATCACTTTTTTTGAGTATTACCTCATTTTGTGCACTCTTGAAAGATATGGATGTTGCCAAATTAGCATGAATCTTCATATTATCTGTTCCTCTTTTTTCAGTTTGCCCAATCTATTTCCGATTACATTTAATCATCTTAAACATTAGCGAACAAGCAATTGTTATTTTAACAAAGTGATTCACTAACAGAGTAGTTTTGATGTTGCTTTAAATATTTTATTGTTGAGGTTAGGGCTGGTGGTTTGGGTTGGTTGCAATAAACATACAAAATGTGACACATTTCTTAAATGCATTTCATAGGACTCACACCTCACTCCATGAACTAACCATTTTGTTCCAGTCCTTAACACTTATTTTATTAAACAGTGTTCATAAGAGGCGAGGAAAGGTTTGAAAGTGCAGCACAAACATGGAAAATGTAAGACCATGGCAGATGCAGAAATCTAATGTCCCAACTGCGTTTTAAGTAGGGCTGTGCGATATGGACAAAAAAAAAAAAAGCGTTTTCTTTGATAAATTTTGCAATTTCGATTTTAATCACGATTTTGACACACACAGACATGCTTTACAGCAGGGGTGGGGAACATTGATCCTGGAGGGCCACTCTCTTGCAGAGTTTAGTTCCAACCCTGAAAAACCCTTAAAAAATACCTAACTGCATCCTGGAGACATTGATTAGCTGGTTCAGGTGTGTTTGATTAGGGTTGGAGCTAAACTCTGCAGGGACCCTCCAGGATCAACATTCCCCACCCCTGCTTTACAGTCATAAATGCATTCAGTGTGAATTTGAAACATATTTCCAAAAGAAAACCAATTAGAGCTTTATCAAAAAGCTGTAACATGTCTCTAGAACAGACATAAGGCAAAATAATCACTAAGAAAAAGTGTAACAAAATGTCTCTAGAATAGACATATGGCAGAAAAAATAAAAATCCTGTGTCCAGGGATTTTTTTGCCATGCATTGGTCATAGAGCTCTTTGTGGCTATGCCTCAGATGTTGAACTAGATTTGTTGCGCCAAGTTCACACGTACTCCGTCTGCAGTGTGTATACAGTATGTGTATGCGGTGCAGAAGCAGCACGGACTCATTTTGCTTTCGCACAGGATGCGTTTGCAGTCCGCTCCTGATCCGCGGCTGTTTACCACAAACACAACATTTATCCATTATTTTGATTTCAAATCCAAATGTTGTTTCTGAAAATGCTTTTTCAGCATTGTGATTATCTTTTATCACAGTACAGCAATACAAACTTTCATAGACATATTCACGTTTAAACTCAATAAATATAACTTTGTTTAACTACCACCACGAGTACCATCTATTACAGCCTTGTTTATCTAAAAGTGCACTTTTCCTTGTTTTAAATCTAGCCAAAAAGCTGGAGTGTGTGAACCTGGCGTTACGTTTGTATGCCCGCCCGCCCGGTCTGTTCTGTTCTGTTCTCGTGCTCCATTTAGGCGCGCTGCATTCTGATTGGTTCGGATAGCATACTGCGGGAGGTCGGGTGTGCGGAAAATCGTGCTATAAAGCGATTTAGAAATCGCGCACGCTCAAATCGCGATTTTATGACGATTTCGATTAATCGCACAGCCCTAGTTTTAAGTAAGTACTGTGAGACTTGTAAATAGAATGTAGTTGTGGACACCTTTGTCATGTATTCCTGTCAAACTTCAGCCAGAGTGCAAAACCACAGAAAAGAGCTTCTGGGATGCAATTTTTTTTCAAAAGAACAAAAAAGTCTGTGGATACTGCTATTGTTTGCTATTGTGGGGCTGAGTTTAACAGCATCACAATTTCAGAAGCCTGATTAAAGTAATTTAAGATGGAGGTGTAAACAGTGTGGTTTAATTACAAAACAGATGTATTCTCTATAGAGCTGTACAAACACAACAGTTTCCAAGAGCTGTTAAGGATACATTTTGATGGAGAAGTCATCTGGAGGGTATGAGGATGTGTCTGTCTTAACAGACATGCTTAGAGGATTCACCATTGCTGTGCCAGAAGCGAAGCAGACGGCAGATGTTATAGCCAAGGCTGTGATTCACCATGGCAGTGCCAACAAGAAATCAAACAGAAGCTCTTACAGTAAAAGCTGCACTGAAGCACAAAATTTGCATTATGGGTGACCCTCACAGTTACACTCCGACCTAGAATCTTTAAAGCAAGTGCGAGGCAACTTTCTCTTAAGTATAAGATTGCTAATTAGATTCTAAAGTCTCTGCCACCTTTAGGGTAATTGTTGTGAAATATCTATGGAATTTGAACTAATTTACTAATTACTAAGATGCTACCATCTTTATTTCTGAAAAACATGGAAAAAGCACACTCTAGCTGATGATGGCTGATAATTACTAGTGGCTTATTAAAATTAGAAGAAACCCTTAAATCGTCTGTGTTTCCTGCCAAAACAGACGCTTGGTTTGTAATTGTTTAGTGGACAGTGATGAAGATCTTATTGTTCCACAACTGCTAAAGTACATGTGCCTACTTTTAAAGCAGTGGTAAACAACAATAATCAAAGACGCCATGACTTTTCCTGTTGTTTCTGATTTACTGGATACAGATTAAGATTCTACCTGGGAAAATATTTTAGAACTTGGCATAACTAGAAAAATGTATAGTGTAAGATGTCTCCCAGGGCAAGATGATGCCCTCCTAAAAAACTGTTATGGTTGTTTATGCATGTATGTATATATTTATTTCATCCGCATATCAACATTTGTGAGATTTAGTCAGTTGAAACAGGTTTGAGGTTAGATGTTTTTATTTTTATTATTATTATATATATATTTTTTTGTGTGTGTGTGTGTCTCTGGTCCATTTTTGTGTGCTTTCATTTTGAAGTAAAAAGATAAACTTAGACCTATGAGGAAGAAAGTTGTAATAACATGCAACAGTGAAATTAAACCAAGTCAAGGAACTGAGCAAACTGAAGGGAAAATATGAAAAATAATGAGAGTAAAAACAAGGCACAAGTTAACTCTGGAAACAAACTCTGGGTAAATATGGAAACAAACTAGAAATGGGAACAAAGGAAACAGGGACTAAACAAATTACAAGCTAATCCATGAAAGAGAAAACAGAACTGAACCAGATTGCTACAGGTTATTATTCAATATTCCATGAATTAGCTGTACATTTTAGACATCTTCGCTTTTCATTAAAACCTATAGGCTAATTGGGTGTAATCATTCACTTTGCATTCATAGTGATCCAAAATATTGGCAATTAAATATGTAAATATGTATGTACCTGTATGTAAGTCATAGAATACATTTACCTTTTAGAAATATCTGTTTTACTGTGATTCTTGGAGCTCTTCAAATATTTTATATTTTGTGCTATAACAACTAAATTAGCAAATGTTTATGTTTATTTCCATTAACAACACACAGGCTTATGCATCATCATCCTGCACATGCTTACATCTAAATGTTACAATTTAAAAGTAAATGCACATTATTCTTAAGGAGGGCATCATCCGCATCTTACCCTATTCATTATAATAAAAACCCATTGATTTATGAGATTTTATTAATTTGCATGATTTTTACAGATTGAGAACTTTTAAAATGAGGCCTCCTCATATTCCGTATGTCATCATTTACTCACTGTCATGTTGTTCCAATACTTTCCTCTGTGTAACACAAAATATATATTGAAGAAGGTTTTTATTCATTGTGCATTTTGTTTTGGACTCCACAGTGACGTTCAGTGTATGAAAAACAAACAAACAATACATTTTTAAAAATATTTTCAAATAAATGAGTAAGTACATAAGTAAATAAATACGAAAATACAGTACATACATGCATACATAAATAGTCTCTCCCTGAAACTCATGCCATTGGCTGAGTCAGTTTTGCTGTAATGGGCTGGTTTGCTTCAGGGACTTATTAAAGTGAGAAGATATTTTAACACATCCTTTCTCCAAACTCCTTATCTTTCAGTGTGGTGGGGATCCTGAGGCCTATCCCAAAATCTCAGTCCACAGGGAGGGTACAGGATGGTATTTTAACATTAAAACTACAAATATATCCTTTACAGGGTGGTTAACTGCGATAACTTCCTGTAGTAAAAACATGATTCATTTTCTTAAGTTTGGTTTGTGAACACACCAGCATGACTGTGCTGGAAGAGTTTAGGTTGAAAGGTCTTCCTGTTTCCTACTCCTTCAGGGAGATGCAGTACCCCCGCTAAGGCGGGTTGGTTCCCTGCCGATCCACATACGTCAGACGACATCTGATCCGGGGGCCCTGGGACTCTCCATGCATGTCAGGATTATGCCTGGTGCAGCAAGTGACGCATCTGTCACTATCTCTTGCACACTCCCTCCCCTTTTACAATAATCTAAATCAAATCCCTGCCTGAGTGTCCTAGATGGATTTGGAAAGTCAAAGCTGATGAAGACACCCTTGGTTCTGATTTGCTCCAGACCTGTCGCAGTCACAAGCAGATAAACCAGGAAAAACTGTTCTGCCCCGAGGTCTGATCATGTCCACAGTGGGGAGTCAGAGGACATGCATAAGCTGTTACATAGCCACTTAGGGTAATATCACAGACCAGGGCTGGGAGGGATACACAGCTTTGTTCATCGCTGTAGATGTAGATGTAGAAGTTCCTTGAGCAGCAAAACATCATATTGCTGCAAAACAAAAGGAAAAATATAAATTCTGTTATTTTTAGCTACACTGAATATAATTTTAAAGTAAAAAAATCACCACAGTTTAATACAGATGTCTGACACAATCTCATAAACTTCCTGCAGTTTTAAGAGAACCCCCTGTTGAAAAACCTTACTCTATGCAACCAAAAAATGATGAAGCTATAGTATATACAGTATATATATATATATATATAATAATCAAACACAGCTGGACTCAAATGAAGGTGTAGAACCATCTCAAGGATGATGAGAAGAAATGGACAGCACCTGAGTTAAATATATGAGTGTCACAGCAAAGGGTCTGAATACTTAGGACCATGTGATATTTCAGTTTTTCTTTTTTCATAAATCTGCAAAAAGTTCAACAATTCTGTGCTGTGTGTACATTAATGAGGAAAAAAAAATAACTTAGATGATTTTAGCAAATGGCTGCAATTTAACAAAGAGTGAAAAATTTAAGGGGGTCTGAATACTTTCCGTACCCACTGTATATATAAAGACTTTGAAATGTAGACTTTCTCTGCATCAGCTATAAAGGCTGGATCTCTACATGAAAACATGTAAAACTGCCATTTAGTGGGAAGCCCTGGAGTGGTTCTGTGGCCAGTAAAGCCTCTCAATTATCCAGCTCAGAGTACAACACTCTCTATTTCTTTAATGGCCTATTATCAGCACATATGACGCTTCAAACAGAACAGTCAATGAAGACGAAGAAGAGAATGATGTGTAGGTCCCGGCACCGATTTATACTCTAGTCGCACCGGTAGTGACGTCATGGCTGTCGCCGGCCAACGAGTTGGTGTTTTTTCAATGTATGCTTCAGACACGGGTCACGACGAGGTGTCCCCCATAGCGACCCCTAGAGGACGCAGTTCGAAGTTCCCATGAAAGGGAACTACAGTCTGACAGCATATACTAAGCATTCTAAGCCACGGTCATGTTCTATACATTGAAGTGCAAAATTTAGCTTTACAGAAATACAAAATACTTTACCGCTACCTTTTACAGTGATTTCTAAGCTTTCAATATTGTTACTAGGTTACTAAAGGGATATAGTTCACCCAAAATTTTTGTCAGTTTCCTCACCCTCATGTCACTCCACACCTGCATGACTTTCTTTCTTCAAGATATATTGAATAATGTTTGAACTGTTATTGACCATACAATAACAGTCAGTGAGGTTCAACACTGAAAATTACAGCTTAAACATAAAATGTATTATGTTTTGTAAATGTATTTATGATCGTTTTATGGTGCACCTGTGGTGTAATTTAGTTGCTGTAATTTAGTGTGTATCAAACTGCTGTGTCCCATGGCAAACAAAATAAATAATGCATAAATAATGGTAAAAGATTTTAAAGTGTAGTCTTCTTTAAAATTATGTAATCCTTTGAAACAAGCTAGCTCCAGAAGTCACCCAGAACCGAAATGTGAAGCGAAATGAGCCAACTGCTTTTAATTAAATGCAACTTTAAAAACAATCTCACTGATTATAAATACAATAGAATCAATCCCAATTAAGTACATGAAATAAATATTCACTGATTAAATAGGATTTGTTGTACGTCTGTAAACAAAGTAGATTTATGCTTTAGTTATTATTATTTAGTTATATTTATGCTGTCAATAGTATTGTATGTTTTAGTGTCTATACAAATGTAAGTAAATGTATGTGTGGTAGAACCACATTTAATGTAAAATACATATGAATATGCTCAAGATCACATTGGCTGGGATTTTAGGAGAAGATTCAGAATTGTCAAGTAGTGCTATAGTCATGATAGGGTTGTCTGCACCTGCAAATGCTTACACATGAAAGAAGAGCCATTTTATCAGAGTATGTGTTACAAGTGTGATCAAGTGTGTGATTAAAAGTGTGCCTGACTCCAGCTTACAGTTTTACAAGTTGTTCATTATTCATGTTTAAGTATAATTAACTGCAGTGCAGTTATAAAACCAGCCTCTGTCTAAAATAGTTACACCAGTCACACGTTTTCCTCTATAAGGTTAACCGGCCGGATCTAACCCATGCAGATGTTGTGATGTGACTTAGATAAGAGCCACTGCCCCCTGGAAGTACAATTTAGCCAGACAGTGTAAATGCCAAATTATCCCTGACATTTTTCCTTCCTGGCCCCCCCTCCCAACCACCCAAAAAAACGTCACCATGTTGCTAAAGAGACTTTTATTATCCACAAATACAACATAAATTAAAAGAGACAAGATTGTCTGAATGTGCCGCAGTGTAAATGAGAGTCTGGGTTTGTGTGTATTTGGCCTGAAATGCTGTGTTATGTATTTGTGTATGTGTGTGAGAGAGTGTCAGCCTCCTTCAAAGGACGACTTTAAGACTTTGTCCCCAGGTCGGGGTCCTGTCATGTCAGCCAGAACACAGCAGGAGCTGCCCATCTGCAGAGTCAGGTCTCTGCCTCATCTTGTAACCCAGTGTGTTACAGTGTAAGCACTTCATATGTGTGACCAGAGTCAGAGAGTATCTGTGAATAAAGAGTGTGTGTTTGTGTGGCGTTGAGGGATCAGTAATTAATTACCTGTTTCAAAAAATTGAACAGCTCAAAGTGTGGACTGTGCATGTCTGAAATCTGTAAAAAACAGGTAAGTTCTGTGATCAAGGACAAGCGATATTTGTTTAGAGAGACCATGCTCAAAGAAACTCACAGTGAAATCACCTGTGCTTGAATTCCACTGAATCTGAATCTCTTCAACTTTTAGGTGAGTTTCTACAGGCTGCCCCAGAGGGACAGCAGACCATGGCTGACATCAACACTCAGAAAAAAAAGCCCCACTGGACGTCACTAGAGATCGGTCTTCTGACAATTGTTTCTCTGCTGTTTGTTATTATTGTGGCCCTCATCATCCTCTTCATCACACAGAGTGGCAAAGGTGAGTTCATGAGATTATTTTCATCATTGTGTGACAGAAAAACTGGCAGTGCTGCTTTTGAGCTGCCTTTTCCATTGTGGTCAGTTCATAAATTATTGGAAAATCTTTTTTTTACCATTTTGTCCATGAAAACACAAGGAAGAATGATATTGATATCTACCAAAACAACAATACAAAGAAATAATCAGCCATATTTACCTCCACACAAAGCATATTACACAGGGAGTTATAACACTAATTATTAATTATAACACTAATTATTAATCATAGATATTCTTTTCCCAACATAAAACATTCAACATAAACCAAAACTGTATCATAAAGATGATACACAGAAAAACGTGTGTTGGATTTACATTATTTAATCATGTACATCAGTTCCACATAAACCAGTTAAGCATCATGATTTGTAAATTGTGTGTGTATGCAGCATATTTTCTGTTATGTTCTAACAAAAATAAATAAATTAAAATAAAATAAAATATTAAATAACAATAAAACATAAAAAAATAATATAAAACCTACAAAAAAATTGTGCAGTCAGCAAAGGTAGCCAGTAGCCAGTGCAGTGTTCTGCACATCAACACTAAATGAAAAATACCATTCACTCATTAATTCACTCATTCATCCATTCATTCATTCATTCGTTCATTCTATAGGGAGTATTATTTCATTTTATCCAGCTGAATGAAACAGGTATCAACTGGAAATCAGGATGTTCCATTAGAACAATACAAAAAATACTTTTAATAAATGACACAGATGTTTCACTTTTTTTTCACTGTACAGTACATTATAAAAATTTGAATTTTCACAAATTTTGCTAATTTTATATTGCCATAGGCCTGTTTTGTAAATATTGAATACATTGCCATGCCTCACTAAGAATGTTTTGTTTTAACCAGACAACTGTTGGTAAGTGAAAACAAATTTAGATTCTGTGCTTATTTTCCCAGGGCAGTATTGAATCAAGCTGGCACATACTGGTGTTCCCCAAATAATATCTACTCTGTAATATGGTTGGATACCCATGTAAGCCCCTTTCCCTCGTTAGGCCTCTGAGCAGCAGATGGAGCTTATAGGGACTCACTGCAGCTTGCCTTTCACACCCTGATCATCTGCCATTAATGTGCTGGATAAATGTTTAAACAACAAAGGCAGATAGAATGCTGAAATACAGAGATGATCTCCACATGCTCTTCCTCTCAGCCACGGGGGTCTGGATAGGAGGGCAGGGCGGTAGGGACTAAGGTCAGAGAGTGGATGCCTATTGAATCTTAGTTCAGTGAGAGATTCTCATAAATAATACTGTATGTCTATGGGCAGATATAAAATGAACAGAGATAATTTTCTGTGGAGATGTAACTGAACCCACCACAGAGAAATAATTTTTAAATAGCAGTTTGATTTATTATTAAATAAAGTATTAATAGTGCTAATTTGCTCCTGACCTCTGATCCCTTGTGCTTCTTTTTCCTTTGTAGATGGAGTCTGCATAACAGCTGACTGCACACAGTCAGGTAAAGATATTTTACAACATACTGCAAATAATTAATCATGTTATGTCTGAAAGTCAACTGATAGCCTTTCTTGCACATATATTAAAGTTATATATTAATATAGATTTACATTACATTTTGTTTTAATTGTCAAAGTTCATACATAAAAAAAATATTCTCTGGCATTGTAGCATCCCGCCTCATTGAGAACATGGACCCGACAGTGAACCCCTGTGACAACTTCTACCAGTATGCCTGTGGTGCCTGGCTAAAGAAGAACATCATACCTGAGACCAGTTCACGTTACAGTACCTTTGATATTCTCAGAGATGAACTAGAGGTGGTACTCAAAGGTAGAATGACACTACTATGGGCTGTAGGGCTAGTTATCAGCAACTGAAAAGATGTATGCATGTAATCCAAAGGCAATAAGACCAATTAAAAGAAAAAAGGCATACTCACCAGGCCATGTCTCCCACTAAGTTCATGACACAATATTGTAATGTGGCTTTGTTGTTAGTGAGCTGCTTGCTGTATCCTACCTACATAGGCATGTTGTCTACTAAGGTAGCAGACTAACCAATTTAGAATGCTTTACATAGGCAGCAACTCATGGGGTGAAGTGCAATTGATTTCTGTAGAGTTTGACGTTAGCATGTACTTTAATGATCACAAAAATACAGAGCCCCAGACATGATATACTGGGAAAAAAGATATTGTGTCCACAAATTAACAATTAAGTTCCCATGGCTTATTAATTTATGGCTGTGGTTTATTAATTTGTATTTCCCCTGTTTCCAGTAAATCTTTACCACGTTGTACTAATTTGTTCCCTCAGTTAGGTCAATCATAGCCATGTTGTAATTTGTTCTTTTGTTTTCATTTATTGAAATTATGGCCACGATTCACCTAAAACGGGGGAACAAATTAATAAATTGAGTGAATTAATTAATAAGTTGTGGAAACAAATTCCTAATTTGTCACTATAATATTTTGTTTTCCTCCTGTATGCCATGTGTGAGGCTCCGTACAAAAAAAACAGCACACACAAATATTTTATTATTTATTCCAGTCTATTTATACAGTATCTTATAGAATAAATGAATATATAAAATATATGTATTCAATTAAATTACATATTATATTTCAAATATGAGTTTAGATAGAGGCCACAAAAGCAGCAACTAAAAACAGGTAGAATCCATTGAATCTACAGTTTATTTGTGTCTGATGTGAGCTATTTTAGGCTCAGTTGAGACTCTGCCTGAGGCTCTGACGTTAAAATTTAAAGCGGTGCCTCTTGTTCCTTTTAACACAGTAGTGGAACCTGTCAGACAAATACAATTTAATCTGTAAATGCTGACAGCACTGTAGTGTGTCTTGAGGGATGGAGAGAGCATTGATGTTATACTCAGGGTTGTACAGGATGTGGATTGAGGATGTGGGAATGGCTCTGGGGTGATCGGAGGCCTCAATTTGAGGGCCCTCAGCTCCTGGAGACATGAGACCTCAGCTGTCTGACCAGGAACGAAGAGCTTATTAACCCCAGCATGGGCACTGATTTACAGGGACAATTTCAGTGCAGCCCCTTGAGGTCAAGAGATGTTTGAGAGGGGGCGTAGATGAGGAGGCATGTGTGCTAATCATCATGCTCCAGGAGGTGGAGGCAGGAAGGCTTGACCTGATAAACACAGGAGGTTTGGCTGGAGAGGTTAGAAGCTGTAGGGTGCTGTGCACAAACAGAGGCTTGTGGATGTGTTGTGGAGGTAAATGTTATTGAATCTGAGAGGAGCTCAAGATTCAGGGGTCAAATGCTACCAGAGATATAACTTAACCTTGACGGTAGTGCTTGTCAAAACATAGCTGGCTCAGCACTTTTTTTACAACCCCTCTCTCTGTGCCACCTTTTAAAAATTAATTATCTGTTACAATCAGCTTTTTCTTTGAGCTTTTAATTCTGAGTGGTAATGAGTTCTTGATTTACAGCAAAATCAACAAGGACGTGCTTCATTTTCCATTTATTATCGCCTTGATGAGAATTTCTATGACTCTTCTCACCTTATTTAATGTTTAATTAGTTGAAAATCATTGCTAATCAATGAACAAACATTGAGGGTGAAATAAAAATAACCATCAAGGAGTAGTGAGGATTGTGTCTTCCCCAGAGAAATCTAAATCCCCTCATTAGCATTTTTCAATGTGCTGAGCTTTTGAGGGATGAAAGGACATGCTGATTGGAAAATAAGAGTCTATTTAGAGATTTGATTAGACTTTTATGCAAATGCAGTGTTGATGAAATTAGTGTTCTTCGGTTTCCCAACCTCACATTTGTATTTCAGCTGTTGGGACTTTGAGAGATGGGTTTAATTTGTGGAGTAAATGCTTATGAAGACTATGCTTATGGGACCATAGCCACTATGGGACACATTCCATTCTAATATTCACATTAGCGTTCAGCCATAATGGTTTTTTAGTAATTCAGTGTCAAATGGTTACATTTGGTCTTTGCCTATTGTAAATATGTTGTCACATACATGATTATACAACTTTTATTTGCATAAAAGCAGAAAGAGCTTTATTGTGTGTATAGTAAGATTAGCCAAAGTTCATGCCGTAAAAGCCTCTACAAACCTGTGTTGAAAACACTTTAAAGGGTACCTACCTATTATGCAAAATGCACTCTTACATGTTTTTTGAACATAAATGTGTGTTGGCAGTGTGTGTACACAACTACCTTATAATGATAAAAATCCACCCGCTCTTTTTTTTTTAAAATCTCTATAAATCATGAGCAGTGTCTCAGAGTTTACTGATCACAGAATCCGTAAAGTGTGACATCACACTTTACCTGCCCCACCCACGATATTTGACTGACAGCCGTATTAGCCGTGACCCCGCCCAGTGTGTCAGACTCTGTTCCATGTTTTGTGTGTGTCTTGCTCCCCATGTGCCTTCCTATGCCCTTATTTGGTTAGTTTCCTGTTCCTGTCCTGATTAATTAAGTTAATTTGTCCCAGGTGTTTCCCTTGATGTTTCATTGCTCCCAGGTGTGTCTCGTCATCCCCTCCTCCTGTGTGTATAAATAGTGTTCCCTGTGTGTGCTCCAGTGTCCGGTATTGTCTATGTCTACCTGTATAGCGTGAGTGTTCCTTGTGTTAGTTAAACCCGTTTGGATTAATGTACTCCTCGTCTCTCTCCGTTCCTTGCTCCTCAGTCCGCTCAGTAGTGCACCCGTGACAGAATACTGGACCAAAAAAGTAAGCGGCACCCCCCCGTCTGATTTCCGTTTTTTGAACGTTTTTGTTTTGTGTTTTTTCCCATGCGTTCCTCCACGTCCCCAAATGGAGGAGCGATTAATGTTTATCGTGTTGGCTCAGGCGAGCCCAGACCCCATCGTCTTTGCAAGGGCGTTCGTGCCATTATTCCGGATTGGAATGACATTCCATCATCCCATGGAGCTCCCAGACGCCACCGACCTCGACTGGAAGGAGACAGTCATCCGGTGTCTGGAGAGTCTCCGATCCCGATATGGAACCCCTCCGCCAGCCGTTCCCGAGTCAAATCAGCCGGCAGTTAGTGTGGCAAGCCCCAAGTACGTTAGTGTGGCAAGCCCCAGAGCTTGCTCCAGTGTCGGCTCCAGCCCCAGAGCTCGCTCCAGTGTCGGCTCCGCCTTGGCCTCCCGAGGCTCCTTACTCCTCAGTCCGCTCAGCAGTGCACCCGTGACAGAGTGAGCCGCACACACACTATCTGCCATGTTTATCTTCACGCCAGAGCATTTAAAAGCAGCATTCAAGTAATAAATGTCTTATTAGAGCTATAGAAGTTGTTCAGTCCAGAGCAGTGAGTGATTTTCTGCTTTTATTTTATTGTTTGGGTCATATTAACAGCATAGACCCAAACAGCGGTCAGTATAGGTACTGTATATTATCTAATCTAGATTAGCTCTAATATAGACATTTGTTTTCTTTCCCAGCTGTTTAACTTCACAGACATAACCGACTGTTTTTGTAACTTAAACGTGTTTTTAACATAAACTTGTGAGTAAAAGTGAACTTTACATGCATGTGACAGCCACTCTCTGTTTGTGTACTTTGGATGTAGGCGTCCAGAAAAACGTATATCAGAAATTTAAACTGATTTGGCTTTAAAATGTGTGATTTGCAGCACGATATACATGATCAAAACCAAACATTTTTTTTTGGCAGAGATCTGAGATACAAGCTAAAACTGCACTGCTCTGTTCTGGGAAAGAGGGTGGGGAGCCGCAGCCCATTTGCATTTAAAGCGAAATGAACTAAAACAGCCTGTTTCTGCTTCCACTCAAAATAGGCATTTTCAAAATGATATAAAAAATGATCTCTTGGGTATTTTGAGCTGAAACTTCACAAACACATTCTGGGGACACCTGAGATTTATAATACATCTTGTAAAAAGGGGCATAACAGGTGCCCTTTAATAATGTTTACATTGCACCTTTGCCAGTCCAGAGTCTGTCGTCTCATGTTCCATTTCACTCTTGGTGCAGACTTTGATCACTTCTATTTAATATGTCTTTTATTTATTGATCCTCATGCTTGTCACCAAAAAGCAAGCTTATTTTAACCCTTCCACTAAGAACATACAAAAAATAGTATTTTGAATTTAATTCTACTACATTTTATTCTACACAAACTATTAGCTGTTTATTTAAGCAGTTTTTGGCATAAATAACCACTGCCTTCCATCTTCAGCACTAAGCTTCACATACTTGTGGCATTAATTCAGTACTTTATTACAGTACATGTGTCTATTTACCCTGGATGCTGTTCAAATGATTTATCTGGCTAGGGGTATTTTCTGTTCCTGGTTGAGAAGCATGTGCTTTGCTCAGGTGTGAGGAGTTGCAAACCACTATATAAACTTCAGTATGTGAGTTAGCAGAACCGCTGAAAATAACCAGAGTTACAGTGCAATTCAAAACTTATAGAGTATAAAAGCTGATAAAAAAAAGAGAGAAGCAGGGAGGAAATCCAAAGAGTGAGAGAGATCACAGACAGCTAAAATAAGAAGATAAAGGAAGAGGAAATGGAAAGAAAACAGAGGAATATTTTTTTTCTCAGAAATCATTCTTTTTTCTTTTTTCTGCAGGCAGTGCACGTTGCATTAAATCATTCCTGTAATCAGGGATATTTTGCCATCACAGAAAATGGAAGATACATTTACTACATTATGGATCTTAATGTCTAAATGTTAACATATCTCTAGCAGACTTAGCCCTCTGTGATAGGCTGAGAGAGGCATAATCCAGATCAAGATGACAGAAAACGGGTTATAAATACAAGAAGCTTTCTGAACAGGGCCAGCAGAATACTCATGCATATACATGCAGGAGATGCTCGAGGGAAGGGCTGTTTCCTGCCGGGGACAGAGTGGGCTTTGTCAGGAGATGTGGGTCAGATAAGGCTACTGATCTCAATATCAAAAAGTAACTTTCAGTGGAGCTGTATACAAGCTTTCAAGCTTTATTTCCACTTCAATGGGTGAGTTTGGAAATTCAGTGCTGTTTTAGGATTTATAATTTGTGTTGGCTTACAATTATGGCTTACAAAAACAAAGAATATAAAAACATTTTATTGCTGGTTAAAGTACTGTTTGGTCTAACTAATGACTAAATCTGTGGTGTATTTAGTCAGTAGTCTGGAAAATTTACTAAATAGTTGTGAGAATTCCACAAGATAGGGAGTTGACTAAATATTAAATATCCCTATAATTGAATCAGCTGCTAAAACAAAGTAGCGGGCACAGTATAGACACTACAGCTCTATAGGATGGTCAATGATACAAGTGTTTCAAGACTTTCTGAAACAAGTATTATATCTGTAATTTAGCTTACATATAATGTAAGAGAAAAAAAGCAAGTAATCTGCACATGTTAGATGGATGGAGAAAAAGAGTGACTGAGATGAAGTGACAGAGTTTTGAAGCTGTAGGGGTTCGTGCCACATGGCCACCAGGCGGTCTCTAATCCAGTCACTCACACATGATCTGTGCCCTTTCACAGGAAACACTGGAACCCAAGCACTAATTAAAACAAAATCTGAACACCAGTACTGCAAACAGGATATAAGAGATTTAAAGCAACAGCTGGGCTACTTACTGAAGGAGAGGTAGACAGGAGGAAAGTAGTCACAGAAGCATAATGTATGAGGTTTTCATTTAGGAGTTTTTTTTTTAGCTACTCTCTATGATGGTGATGCAAAACGGACATTTGAAATCCATCTCCAAGACAGTCTGTTATAATGTCCAACAAATGCAATGATACTTTATATTATTTTACTGTAGGAGTGCTGGAGAGAGAAGAGAGTGGAAGCAGTAGCTCACTGACCAAAGCCAAAGTTCTCTACAGGTCCTGCACTAATGAGAGTGAGTATTGATTGATTGAAGACTTAGGGCAATATAGCTCAGGGTTAAAGGGATAGTTCACCCAAAATTTTTTATTCTGTCATTAATTACTCACCCTCATGTCGTTCTAAACCCGTACGACCTCCGTTCATCTTTGGAACACAAATTAAGATATTTTTGATGCATTCTGAGAGCTCTCTGACCCTCTCATAGACAGCAATGTAATTAACAAGATCAACGTCCAGAAACGTATCAAGGAGATCGGTAAAATAATCCATGTGACATTATGGCCGCATCACACACTATCTACCGCTGTTTACGTCATTTACGCTTTGATCTGAATGTAAACAACGTATCCGTGTAGTGTGGCTGACACCGAATAGCATACGCTGTTTGCGTTCAGTGGATACTCTCCAAAATGGCGCTAGGGTAACGCGGAGGAGATGAATTGTTGAATTAAGTCGTTATTTTAGTTTTCTTTGTGTAAAAAAAGTATTCTCATAGCTTCGTAAAACTACGGTTGAACCTCTGATGTCACATGGATTATTTTACCAATCTCCTTGCTACGTTTCTGGACGTTGACGTCCAAAAATCTGGCCAATTTTTGGGTGAACTATCCCTTTAATATTATACAGTATCTTCATGAATTGTCAGAAAGATTCGGTTATGACTCTGTCCATGGAAGATGTCTTTAACAAATCATTATGCAGTTCTTCAAATGAGCTGCCAAACATGAGATTCATAAGAGATTCTCAACAAACAAATTCAAATTTCAACAACTTCAGGGTTCACTGGATGCTTAAATAATGTTGCATTACTTCAATATTTTCCTGACAGGCCTCATTGAACAGAGAGGTGGGACGCCTCTGCTTGCAGTGCTGCCAGATGTCTTTGAGTGGCCTATAGCAACAGATGATTGGGACACCAGCTATGGTAGGAGAAGATTTCTCAGTAGGTTTTTATGCATGTGCCCAGTTACCTCATAGGTACTTTATATCCCAATTTCTCCTCTCCTCTATCCTCTCCTCTCCTCTACAGGAATGAATTGGAGAGCAGAAGATGCCATAGCTAAACTGAATGAGAAATATGGAAAGCAAGTCCTAATTAGCTTTTTTATTGGTACAGATGACAGAGACTCCAATGTGCACATCATTCATGTAGGTGTGCGCAACAACAGACTACCTCTTTTCTCTTTTGCATACAAACACAAATGCATGTTTGCTTTAGTTGAAAACACTTCTCCACAAAAAAGGGCCTTTTAAGTTGCAAAATCGCATAATTGCTTTAAACAAACAGTATCCTTGTTTATTGCTTTGTGAGGTTTGAGTAATTGGAGTAATTGATACAGTTTTATTGGGGTGGCACTACATGTGTATGCGTTGAGTTTTCTATTAAGAAAGAAAGGCTGATTGTCTCTTGGTTTTATTCTCTGTGCCAGTTTGACCATTCAAGTCTTGGCCTCTCCTCAAGAGACTACTATGTGTGCACGGGACCATATGAGGAGGTAATAATAGCCTGTTAAACAGGAACAGGTGGATTTTGTCAAACTTATCCTCATGCTTTTATCTCCCTCTATCTTTTTTTTCCCTTCACCTCTCTTCTCCCTGCTAAAAAGATGAGCTTAGACCATAATGAATTTTCATGTTGGTTCAGGCTAGTCTAAGCAATGGACAAGAAGGGTCTCTAGCTGTCTGTCTTTCTCTACAACATTTTCTTTCTCACATTATTTATCCAATAAAAAGTCAATATTTATGAAATTGACCAAATTTAGGCGTTACAGATAAAACAACCCACCTTGGATTTGCCCGAGACCACACAAGCTAGAAGTGAAAGATAAGCCCAGTCCATCTCCTAAAAGATCCAACAGACTACTCAATTAAAATAAGATAATCAATTTGCATATAATTTCTTTTGCAACGTTACTCTTGGACTGGAGTGTTCAGACTCAGTGGACACAAACTGTTAGTTATCATCAACTGATCGTTATTCATGTCAGACATATAAGTGCTCTCTGCCTTTATTACGTTCCAGGCCTGGATAATTTAATACAAAAAGGCAATAAAGAAAGTTAGAAAGGGACAAACAGATTGAAAATACTTGGACCAAGATCTTGTCTTTTGTTTGCAGTTTGAACTTATGATTATGCAACTTTTTGCAGTAAAGCAGAGAATGAGAGGAAATAAGGAATTAGCTTGAATAATTTCTCACAGAGTGCCCAAATATTTCCTAAATGACTGGGAAGCTAGAATCTGGCTGTTATCGTAAATTAATGAAGAAAATATGCATGCTAACAGGTATTGAATTTAGCACTCATGTGTTTTCAATGTGTGTTTTTCTCAGGCCTGTGTGACATATGAGAACTTCATGACTGACTTGGCAAAGCTTATCCGAACAGACCGGGGTCTGGAGGTCAATGACACTAATATCAGGCAAGAGGTTGCCCGGGTGATGATGATGGAAAAGGAAATTGCTAATGTAAGCATGGAAAAGTCCTAAATTAAAACAATAACCACTCTGATAAAATCTACTGGTGTCTTATAAGACCTGAGACACTGTAGCAATCAACACCTTTCAACCTATTGGAAAGGTTAATAGTAACTGCAGCATTTGAATGTCACCAGATGTTCAGTAATGCATGTTGGAACTACTTAATGTTTCTGTTTTAGTGAATATTAAGGTATGTTGTGCAATTTACGGTCATCAACTTTCTTTGTCAACTCAGGATTTGTTCCTGAGTTTGTGGAGCACGTGCACATGAATGTGTGACATCACTGGTGAACAAATTTAAATCATATAAAATAATTCTAATTGATTATCATTAAAGCCAGACAATTTTGTTGTTAATTTTAAATTTGTTATTTATTAATTTTTTTACTATATAGTGACCTTTTAATTTGGAGAAAGAGACATTGGGGGAGTGACTTTTTGCATAAACCTTCCTAAAGAGTTGCCTAGACCAAGGGAATGACTATCTACTTAAACCCTGCAGGGGAGATAGCACTGTCTAAGCCAGGGCTCAGGGAGAGCGCTCCTTAAAAACCCTAGGAAGGGGAGCAGTCACATAGCTATCCACAGATAGCTATATACCTAGGAAGGGCCTACAGGACCAAAAACTAAAACCCCTGGTAAACCTACCAGTGAAGCTGCCCAGACCACAGAGAGTGGGCTATCTACTTATGACTCTAGCAAGGGAGATACTTAAAACCCCAAGAAGGGGGAGCAGTCCCTAAGCTAGCACATTGATATCCTCAGATAGCCATGCACCTAAGAATGACTCCCTTAACGAGAGGAAGCCCTGTTCAGAAGTATCACCAGGGATACATAAGTGGAGTAGGGCCCAAAGAGAACCAGGATAACGTATCTGAGGGTTGTCCCCCCTAAAAATATGATTAAAAACCATGCTGTGCATTGTAAATAACAATGTTTTATACTTTAATCAATTGTAAAAGTAAAACCGCACAAACGAGGCAACAATGTGTTTTAAGTTTAGAAACATTTTGAGTCTCCCCCTCCCTTGCCTCAGTCCTTTGGTCCAAATGCCTGCTTTCATCTTTTACATCACCTACACACACACAAGTCTGGTGAGAGAGAACAAAGCCAATAGTTGAGGAAGTCCAGTAAATAAGGCTGTCAAGGCTAATTTCTTCACTTAAACATCGGATGACGTGATTAGTTTCTCTTTAATACAGATGATGCCAATGTATTTTTCGATAAATCCGCAATGTTAGCAATAATAACATTACCTGCTTGAGGGAAATGGTTGCCAGGTTTTCATAAAACCTGCCCAATTGCTACTCAAAACTAACCGCGTTTCGAGGGGTCCCCCAGTAAAAATTGCATTCTAGGGGCTAAAATACACGTTCTTGGGGTCGCTTCAACCCGCGGACATGAAAAACAACCCGCAGGAACAGTGATAAAGTAGCCCAATTCCACGGGAAAACCGCGGACTTGGCAACACTGTGACGGATACAACGGACACGAGCGCTGTCACAGCGCGACCACAACAGATTGGATTTGTCTAATTTGGCACGGTCTCCCTGCTGCACTAACAGTAGTAAACCATTCCTTGGTGTATACATCATAGGCGTGGGAAGTGGGGGTGCTGCAGCATATTATTTTACCCCTGTTTTTTTCTGTGGGCAACTGTTTAAGTGTTGGGAATAAATAAAAAAAATCGTTGGCAAAGGCTATTACACTAACTCCATCCACCAACGTGAGATTGGGCTAGTCAACATTACAAAAGACTGTCACTATTCATTAGCTCCAGCGGCGCAGATGGTAAAATCTTATGAGGCTGCCCAGACCACATGAGTGGGCTATCTACTTACAACACTAGCAGGGGAGATAGCGCTATACAGGCGAGGGCTCAGGGAGACCGCTACTTAAGACCCTAGGAAGGGGAGCAGTCACTGAGCTAGCACACAGATATCCTCAGATATCTATGTGTGTAGGAAGGGCTACCAGAGGTGGAACCGACTGAAACTACCCAGACCACAGAGAGTGGGCTGTCTACTTATGACCCAGAGAGGGGAGACAGCACTGTCTAGGTAAGGGCTCAAGGAGACCGCTACTTAAAAACCCTAGGCAGGGGAGCAATCACTGAACTAGCACGTGGCTATCCTCAGATAGCTAGGCTCTAGGAAAGGGGACCACTACAACTACCATGGCAATGGCTGAAATATAACCACCCTTAGGTAGTTATACTAAGGAGGTCCCCAATCTGTGTCAGTCCCACAGTTGGCTATCTTTTCGTTCACCAATATATTGACCAGAGGCTCACAATAGGAAGATCCAGACCATAGTAATGATTTGCTAAGGAGCGAACACATAAACACCATAGTCCAGATCAAAGCCTGATACAAGCAACGGCCATAACACTAGGTGGCTGGACACCGCTATCCTCAAATAGCATTTCCCTCAGATAAGGCTGAAGTTCGCCCAGGCCATGAAGTGGACCATCTACCTAAAACCCAAACAGGGGAGACAGTGCAGTCTAGGCAAGGGCTCAAGGAGACCACTACTTAAAAGACCCCACAAGGGGGAGCAGTCTCTGCGCTTACCTGAGACAGTTTGTACCCAAGGGGAACTAAACCTAGTTCTAAACGCCTGGCTAGAACATAGCTGTCCTCAGACTGCTATATTCCAAAGCAAAACAGCCTGAACTGGAGCATAATCATCCGCAGATAGCTACACTCTGAGCAGAGAGTGTTTACTTATCACCCGGCTAAACACATGAAGCAACATTCACCATAACCAATCTAGACTACTGAAGCACCTTGGGAGAGAAAGCTAACAGCTTCATTCCACAGAGCATTCAGTATAACCATGCCCAACGAGGTTCTCCACACACAATAACATGCATATTAGAGAGGCACGGCTGAGTTGAATATAGCTCCGCCCACAATCTCACACGCCCTGAGCTAAAAACGACTCTGTGCTCACACTTCATCGTTATAGCAATGCGAGCAATATCCACGGCATCAGGCAACCTGATAGTCGAGGGTATGCGGACACCTCAGATCAAAGCAATCACCGCAAGCTGAGATAAACTGAGCCACGGCAACGGCACGAGACGCGAGCACTTTGCCCAGCATCCCTTGGGAATAGGAACAAACGCGAGCTGAGCACATTAAAGTGATTCATCACAAAGAGCGCGTGGTCGCCGTTTTAGACAAAGACGAAAGGTTAGAATGTCCTCAAGTTAGAATCCCAACACGGAGGCACATATTCCTCAAAGCGCTGCTCGACTCACCATGATGATATTTCACACACGTTCAACAGACAGACGGCTCTGAAGACAACAAAAGTTGGTGATGTATTCAGCAGGTGCCCCTTTTTTACTTTCGGGTACTATGACATCATGGGCCACGTGGACCAATAGTACCAGTCACGCAGACAGCGTTCCCCAAAGTGTCCACCAAGACGCAGCGTTGAGTTCCCTAGAAGGGGAACCACGTTCATGGTACCCAGGGTTGGGGAGTAACGGAATACATGTAACGGCGTTACGTAATCAGGATACTAGAAAACTAGTAAAATACTAGAACAATCTAGTAACTGTAATCCATTACAGTTACATCGAAAAACAAAGTATTCAGATTATAGTTACATTTTGTAAAAAGTGAGAATACTATCAGGATTACATTTGTTTAATTTAAAATTAAGTAAATGAGTATTTTGACATAATGCTATATTTAGCGCTGCTTCATCATAGTACCTGGTAGAGCCCTGCGCGGGCCTCAAATATAGTCAAACTGTCTATTGTAATATACCTGCACACACAATTGTCAATTTATATATTTTTATTCCTTATTTACTTTTTTACTATTTTTATTTTTATTATCTGTGTTTCTTGTTCTGTCACTCTCATTCTTTTACACTGTGGAAGCTTCTGTCACGAAAACAAATTCCTTGTATGTGTAAACATACCTGGCAATAAAGCTCATTCTGATTCTGATTCTGATAAAGAAATAAAAAAAAACAATAATAAAAAAAAACTGTAATACTAAACTGTATTTTATATAAATATACGGGCTGTAATTAGATGGTGAAACAAGACACGATTTTTAGTAGTTTCAAATAGTTTTTACTATAGTTTTTATTAAAATTATTTAGATATGCAACTTGAAGTAATCAGATTACATTACTTTTATATTGTGGTACTTGGATTACGTTACTGAATAATTTTGTAATGAAGTAATTTGTAACTGTAATGGAACACATTTCAAAAGTAACCCTCCCAACCCTGATGGTACCTAAAACCCAGGACTGGTGCAAACTAAACTGAAACTTGGCTAGCCAGCTAATCTGGCTTCATGGTGCAGGCCCCAGGTGTTGGTTGTTTGCACTAAGCTGATAGATCGTTATGACATCAAAGTACCGAGAGTGCTATAGAGAGCAAAGCAAACGGCTCCATGCTTTCGAATCGCTCTTGCGGTACTTTAATGTCATACAGTGATCAATTAGCGCAAGATCAAGTGGAATGTCTGGTCACCTTAGCATCTTTTCTCTTTGAATTTAAATCTAGATTTATTCACACTGGCCCCTGAAAACCTCTGTGAACACACTTGGCTGAAAAAGTGCTCTACATTTACAGTTAATTTAGGTTTGATTTACATTTTATTTGATATTTATTGTTATCTTAATATTTAATTGTATGCACATGTATTATTTTTAACATTTATATTTGCATTGTTCACTACATGGCCTAAGGTATGTGGATATCTCTTTCTGATTAAGGGTATTTAATTAATGACAACAGGAATTAGGAATTACGACATAAGAGCACATTAAATATAACGAGCAATAAACATGACAAGCACAATAAATATAACAAGGCAGAAGTGTTGAATGTGGTAGAAATGTGAAATTGTAGGAATGTAAGAAATGTTAGAAGTGTAAGAATAAAGTGCTTGTGCACAATTGAGGTGGCTCAGAGCAGATATTATGTTAAAATATGTGCATTTGTACAGAATGTCTTTAGTGCACATTGGGTGAGTTGAGTGTGGATGTATGTAAACTGACCGTTGTGCAAAAGTGTCTATAGTGCACAGCTAAGTGAAAGTGCAGAGTGCAGATGCATGCGAATGTCCATTGGTGTGTTTTTCTTCCCCCTGTAGACATGGGGTAGGAAGGCAGTTTATGATGGGAGTAGGATGCTGGGTGGTATCAGCTTATTCAGGATTCTGACAGCCTGGGGGGAAAAGCTGTTATAGAACCTTGCCGTGCGGGTCCTGATGCTGCGTAGTCTTCTGCCTGATGGCAGAGGGTCAAACAGATGGTTGGAGGGATGAGATGAAACTTTCACATTGGCGGAGGCTCTTCATACACAGCATGCCTGATAGATGTCCTGGATCGAGGTGAGGGAGACCCCTATGATCCTCTCAGCTGTCCTCACTATGCACTGGAGGGTTCTTTCGGTCTGCTGTTTTGCAGTTTCCGAACCACACAGTGATGCAGCTGGCCAGGATGCTCTCCACAGTTCCTCTGTAGAAGGTGGTGAGAATGGATGGTGGGAGGCTGGCTCTCTTCAGCTTCCGCAGGAAGTGAAGACGTTGTTGCGCCTTCTCAGTGGAGTTGGTGTTGATGGACCATCAGAGATGTGCACACCAAGAAACTTGATGCACCTGATTCTCTCTACAACAGAGCCACTGATGAACAGGGGAGGATGATCAGTTGAACATCTCTGGAAATCCACAACGATCTCTTTTGTCTTGTCCACATTGAGAGGCAGATTGTTGCTGTAGCACCAGCTCACCAGTTGTTCCACCTCCTCTCTGTATGGTGTTTCGTTATCGTTGCTGATGAGGCCCACTACTGTCGTGTCATCAGCAAACTTGACAACGAGGTTGGATTCTGACTTGGCTGTGCAATCGTGGGTGAGCAGCGAGAACAGCAGTGGACTGAGAACACAGATTTGAGGGGCACCTGTGCTTAATGTGATGGTGCCTGATGTTCTGCCACCCATCCGCACTGACTGTGGTTTCTCTGTCAGGAAGTCTAGAATCCAGTTGCAGAGTGGCGTGTTGAGACCCAGTAGAGAGAGATTACTCCCTAGTTACTGTGGAATGATTGTATTGAATGCTGAGCTAAAGTCAATGAACAGAATTCTGACATATAAGTATTTTGTGTCCATATGTGATAAGAAGGAGTGCAGTGTGTAGGAGATAGCATCATCTGTAGAGCAGTTGGGGTGGTATGCAAATTGTAGAGGGTCTAGTGAAGAGGGCAAAGTGGAGTGGATGTGTTTTTTGACCAGTCGTTCAAAGCACTTAATTGTGATGGGAGTCAGTGCTACAGGGCGATAATCATTGAGACATGTCACCGTTGACTTCTTAGGCACCGGGATGATGGTGATCTTTTTGAAGCATGCAAGGACCACACCCTGGCTCAGGGAGATGTTGAAGATGTCAGTGAAGACCTCTGCCAGCTGGTCAGCACAGTCCCTGAGCACTCTTCCTGGAATGTTGTCTGGGCCTGCAGCTTTCCATGGATTGACTCTGGATAACATCCTCCTTACGTCAGCTGAAGCCAGACAGAGCACCTGCTCCTCAGGAGTGGGCATGGATTTAAGTGCCTGTGTGTCATTCAGAGCTTCAAACCATGCATAGAACTCATTCAACAAGTCAGGGAGGTGGGTGTCACTGTTGTTGGCATGTGGTGTGATTTTGTAATCTGTTAGGGCCTGGATGCCATGCCACATGCATCTGGCGTCCTTAGTATCACAGAAGTGGTTGTTAATTTTCTGTGCATACTGGCATTTTGCTTTCCTGATGGCCTTGGAAAGCTGAGCTCTTGCTGACCTGAGAGGCCCTTCCTCCCCAAGTTTGAAGGCAGCATCCCTCTGTCTGAGCAGGGCATGGACCTCAGCTGTTAGCCACGGCTTCTGGTTGGCACGCATAATTATGGATTTTTCAACAGAGACATCCTCAATGCACTTCTCTATGTACCCATAGTTTGTATATTCTTCCAAACAGACATGCTGGTCATAGGTGGCAGCTTCCCTGAACATGTTCCAGTCCGTCTTGTAAGGCTGAAGTGGCTCCTTCTGTCCAGACTTTGATGGTCCTGCTTACTGGCCTGGTGCGTTTCAGCAGTGGCCTGTATGCTGGGAAGAGCAGCACGCAGAGGTGGTCTGATAGTCCCATGTGGGGGCGGGGGATGGCTTTGTGTGAGTCACGGACATCTGTGTAACATAAATCCAGCATATTGTCTCATCTTGTGGCAAAGTTGACATGCTGGTGAAACTTTGGTGCAACATTTTTCAAGTTTGCATGGTTGAAATCCCCGGGAATAATGAAAAAGCTGTCTGGGTGGGCTGTTTGTTGCTCACTGATGGCGTCGTGAAGCTCGCGCATCGCCTCGTTAGCACTGAGAGGGATGTACACTGCTATTATGATAATAGCTGTAAATTCCCGTGGTAGATAAAATGGCCGGCATTTCACCACCAAAAACTCTATCTGTGGCGAGCAGTGGGTAGCGATTGCCGAGGTATTAACACACCAGTCATTGTTTATATAAACACAGAGTCTGCCACCTCTGCTCTTAGCGGAGATCTCAGTGATCCTATCCGCACGGAACGATGTTAGCCCCTGTAGCTGGATGGCTGTGTCGGGGATGTTGCTCTGCAGCCATGTTTCCGTAAAGATAAACACACAGCAGTTCTTTGTTTCAGACTGGGTGGTCATTCGGTGTCTGAGGTGATTCATTTTATTATCCAGAGAGCATACATTGGCCAGTAGTACTGATGGGAGAGCTGGTCGGCTATGATTAGCTTTCAGCCTCCAGCAGACACCCTGCTTGTTTGCCTCGCTTACGGTTTCTCTCGCACCACTTGCGGTGCCTCCGCCCCCGGATAGCTGGATCACGCGACACCGTGGTGAGCTTTTGTCCGCTTGGTGATCCTAGGCCACGTAGTAATTCTCTCCGGTATATTTTTTATATATTTTTTAGCTAAATCTGGAAAATACTTGGAAGTTACTTGAAACTTTATAGTACATTCATTGGCCAAGAAACAGTATGTTTCTTTGTTTTACCCATATAATGTGTTTGTGCTCCACACTGAAACTGTTTGCTCAAGTGGCTGCACAGCTTAACTTTGATAAATATCTCTGCCATGATTTCCCCAATGCTCCTGGTGATGTTTTTACCTTTTATGATAGTGAGGTCATTCCTGTTTAGTTCACACAGTATGGGTTAGCAGTTTATGATTACAGTATGAAGCCGGTTTCAGTTTTTACCCAGGTAAGTTCACGTTTAGTTTGAGCAAACTCTGAGTTTTCGGGCTTAAGAAGGTGGGTTGGTTTTTAGCGGTTTCGTCACCATGGTAACTTACGCTACATGGCTACCCTGCTCCGGAGCAGGTTTTATTCTGGGTTAGAGATCGCAAACCTGAACTGGACCAATCAGCTGTGAGCAAAGTGACACATATCTGATGCACTGAAGCCACTCCCCCGTATCTCTTGCTCCAAATTAAAGCAGTTTACAGTCAAATAATTTTAGAGACAAAATTGCCTGACTTTTGCAGCTACTTATTTATTATATTTACATTATATTAATTGTAATTGTTTATAATTCATATAATATATTCATATATTTTCGTTTTGCTGCCAAACATTTGTTGCAGCAGAAGTGTTTATTCCTGCCTTGTAAATGCATTTAAATTTATTACATTTTTAATAACGACTCTTAATCTTCAGTAGAAAAGTGAATTGCACTGACTCTCGCGAGAAGTGAATCTAAATGACGCCTTGCTGATGCTCTCCATAGGTTCCCTGTGATTGGATGTTTGCTGCACGTGTCACATGTTCAGGTGCATGCGCTCCAGAGTTAATCACAAACTCTGGTTGAAACTCTGAGTTGGGAGAGAAGGTTTATATCGAGCTTTGTAAGCCCAGTGAACCTGATCTTAACCAGGTTGGCTTTATCGGGTTTTGTCAACTCAAAACTGACTCTGCAACTCTGAGTTTGTTCATCTCACTTCGTGCTACAGGCCACTGGTAATTTGTGTTGGAGCTCGAGTCAGACCCACACAGCTTTCGAGACCTTTCTCTTGACAATAAATGCTCATACTCAGTAAAAATCTGCATTTGTGCATTTGGGGTCTGGTTTAGAGCAGTGGTTCTCAAACCTGTCCTGGAGTACCCACAACCCTGCACATTTTGTATGTCTCCCTCATCTATCACACCTGATTCAACTCATCAGCTCATTAGTGGAGAATGCAAGACCTGGGCTGCGTTCATTATTGCTGATCACTGTTGTTGTGCTATGATATTGTAATATTTACCATTAAATAATCAGAGGGGTATAGAAAAGTTTATGAAAATGTCACTCCATAATACAATAGCAAAATATATAAATATGTACTGTATTTTTATGTTACATTAATCAGTATTTAGCACACCTTCCTAAGGAAAGGATATGAATCAGAAGACATTGCAATTACTAAATGATATTTAGACAGACTTAAAAAATAAGTTCCAGATCTATACTTGTGCCCTTATTATTTCAGTTATTTTGCCTTTAATGTAAATAAACATGTGCAAACAATATACTTGCTCTTGTGAATTTTATTTGGATGTTAATTACATTGTGCGAGCTGTCTCTTTAATACCGCGTGGTTTATATACATGTTGCTGCTGATTGGGCTGACATGTCTGACACACCCACCAAACAAGAGAAAACGCATCTCAAACGCCGTTGCACACCGTTTCCAGGAAACATGTCGTTCAAACCGGAAACCGTAGCACACCGGTTTGGGCTTGAACTTGCCCCTGGGCTGCATCCGAAAACTCTAAAATGCTGCCTTCGGAGGCAGCATTCTAAGGCAGGAAGGCATCAAGGCATGTCCAAATCCAAATTCTGCTTCACTTCCTGTCTACCTAGGTACCTTCTTCTGATCGAATTTTGAAGGCAGCATAGATGTATAGGGTGACCAAACAGACGTGTCCTGGCCAGGATTTCTATATTGCCTAAAATATCTAGGTTTTGGCTTTATT
>NW_015505537.1:1945214-1978086 GCF_001515645.1 Sinocyclocheilus grahami | reverse complement strand
TCGGTATGCACACGCAAACAAAGCCAAAACCTAGATATTTTAGGCAATATAGAAATCCTGGCCAGGACACGTCCTGGGAAAATGGCACGTATGGTCACCCTATAGATGTATCCTTCACTGCCTTTGATATCCCACAGTCCTGTGCGTTCCATTCTGCATGACGGTTGAGCTAAAAAATAAAGATGGCGTCTGAAAGTTGTTTTGGTGGTCAGTTTGTGTGTAAATGTATATTTCTGACTAACATTTTGCACTTTTGATGTTATTTCTAGCGAGAAATCAGTATTATAGTAATTAAATATTTGTTTAGTTATCACAAAAAACTTTCTATTTTGTTGTAGATCATTAAACCATTACACTGCCTCAGAAGCCTGTCTGAAATCAGTTTCATGAGGTGCCTTCGTGCAAAAACGCTGCCTGTAAAGTCATTGCCTCATACGGCAGCAAGGCAGCAAGTCAGCTGCCTAAGTTTTCGGATGCAGCCCCGAAGTGAGTGTGTACAGATATAGGGAGACATACAAAATGTGCAGTGCTGGGGGTACTTCATGGAGAGGTTTGAGAACCACTGGTTTAGAGGACTGTGCACAGCAAAGTTATGTTCTAAATACTCAAGAGGCAATTGCATTTCAAACAGTTCAAAAAGAATATTACAGTATTGGGGATTGGGCTGCTGTACGTAAAAAGTGAAGAGACTGAAATAACTGGACAAAAAGCTGTTAAACATCCTTCTCACATCCTCTGAAATGCTGTCACCCTTTTTGCAGTTTCATGCTCTCCTTGTCTTCACAGGCAACAGACACACCAGAGGACAGAAACAACCCAGTTCTACTTTACAACAAGATGCCTCTGGAGATCCTGAACAACAACTTCACTCTGGAGTTTGATTCCAGGGTAATAATAATTTTTTTTAAAAAAAGCTTCAACTCCCATGCAGTGAACAGTAATATTATCTTATCCTCATAAAAACTACAATGAATTGATGGATTTTCATTTAGGTCTGCACTGCTCCTTTTCAGGTGTTCAACTGGACACTCTTCACTAATAAGATCATGGACACAGTTGGCATTCCCATTACAGACAGTGAGGAGGTTATTGTGTATGCCCCAAACTATTTTAAGAGGCTGAACCCTGTCCTTGCCAAGTACACAAAGAGGTAATTTCACATGCATTCTTCTACTTCTCATATTATATTTCTAGTATGCAATTGCATATGGTGCTCACTGCTCGCAAACTTCTAAACTTATTATTACAAAAGATTTCTACGTTTAATATGTGAGCAACTTGTAGATGATTTTCTTATAGTGGAATGATGTATTTAAAATAACGTGGAGATATTTTTAAATTAATTTCTAGACTCCTATAGGAATCCTCAACCTTTTTTTTTTTTTTTCTCTGAAGACCTTGCAGAACTCTTGAGATTGTAGCATGATGACACCACACAACTTAATAGCAAAATAGCTGGCACCTGAGTCTAATTCACCTTTTCCCATTTTTTTTTTTACTTACTGAATCTACTTACTTTTTCCATTTGACTGATATGTTTTTTTAAGCTCAATTTCAATTTAAATTGTGAAGAATTCTACAAAATATCAATTTAATGTGCCATTTGTTAGGGTGTATCAATTTCATTAATATGCAATGTTTAAAAAAGGGTCAAATGTTTGCTTGTCAAAATATGTCAAAAAAGCAATTTCCATGGGATGTACTTATTTTTCCACATGACTGTACATACAGTATAACTCATTCGGTGATTGTATGTGCAGGGACGTTCAGAACTACATGGTGTGGCGTTTCATTATGAATCTGGTGGCTGGTTTGAGCAGGAAATACAGGGAGACCAGGAAAGCATTCAGAAAGGTAAAGAGCAAAAAAAAAATTTCAAACTGTGAATTAACAGGCATAATTTCATACACATTTATAATCTTGCTACCACCTCTCTCAGGCTATCTATGGGACCACCTCTGAACCAGCAGTTTGGAGACAGTGTGCCATCTATGTGAACAACAACATGGAGAATGCTGTGGGGAGACTGTATGTGGAGGAAGCCTTTGCAGGAGATAGCAAAGACATGGTGAGCTGTATGTGTGCAGTATATTCCTATAATGGCTCTTGAAAATGTGCTTGTGTATGTTTGTACATACTCTTGAGTCCTGTGTGGTACGATTTAAATCGGATCCATTTTCTCGTATGCATGTAAGAACAGCTGAGCATTGCACCAGTACCACCTGTCATAAAACACACTATCTGATACTCCATTAATCACTGGACTCTCCTGGCCTCAAGCCCACCACATGTACATGGCAGCACCCTGCACAGTTCCCTATCGAATGGGAACTCGCACAGCGTCCCCTGGAGGACACTTTGGGGAATGCCCTCAGCGTGACCGGTGTCTGAAGTGCATGTGGAAACACGACAATGAACTTGTCATTGGCCCATGACGTGTTACTGGTGCGACCAAGCGTATAAAAGGGCACCTGTAGCACACGTTATCAGCTTCTTGTCTTCAGCCATTTTGTTTGTGAGTGCGTGTGTGACAGAACGTTGAAAAAAATAATAATAAATGTCTGAGCGCAGTTTTAAAAGATGTGTCCCACCGTGTGAAGGGTACATCACACCTAGTGATTCTCATGAGCTTTGTGTGGTGTGTCTGGGGGCACAGCATGCACGGTCGGCTCTCGAGGGAGCCGGTTGTGCCCACTGTGATCGTTTCGCAGTGAAACAGCTGCGCTCCCGCTTGGCTCTGTTTACAGAGGACGGAAGCCAAGCGTCTGGGCCTCGTGGTGCTGGACCCGCTGCTGCCAAGGCAGAGCGCCGTCTGCACTCATGGGGCTCGCAGTTAGATCTGGCTGACGAGCTTGGGACGGGTCTCTCCCTATCCCATTCCTCGGTCGCCAGCTCTGTTGCTCTCAAACCTGATCTGGAAGCCCGGTCTCCGGTTTCTTCTGATCCGGTAGAGAGCATGTTAATTCGGCCGGTCTAGCTCCGAGGAGATAGACGTGACAGGAGTTGAGGTGGAGGCGACATCACAACCCGCCTCCTCCTCGTCACCCGCATATAGGGAACTCTTGGACGTCATGACCCACGCCACCGCCAGGCTATCCCTGGACTGGTCAGCGGAGATGCAGGAACGCGAGTCTAGTGGCCGTCTGGATGAGTGTTTCCTAGCAGGTCATAAACGCTCCGCCCCTCTGAGCCTTCCATTCCTCTTCGTGGAGGGCTCCTACCTTGCCTTCGAAGCCGTGCCAATTTACATCTAGGCTCATGGGCAAGGCATACGCGGCGGCTGGGCAGGCGGGCGGTACCCTGCATACTATCTCTGTATTGCAGGCTTACCAAGCGGATCTGCTAAAGGACGCTGATGCGGCGGGGGGCGTGGCTCCTGCTGAAATCGAGAAGCTCCGCCGCTCATGTGATCTTGCTCTCCGTGCAACCAAGCAAGCGGCTCGCGCCATCGGCCGCTCTCTTGTGGCACTCTTTGTCACGGAGAGGCATTTATGGCTTAACCTGTCGGGGCTAAAGGAGAAGGACAGGTCTTTTCTCCTTGATGCCCCGGTTTCGCCTGCTGGGATTTTCGGAGCTGCTGTTGAGACAGTAGTCTGTAAGTTCAGGGAGGCGAAGGTTAAGTCAGCGGCGTTTGAGCACTACATCTCTCGCCGTAGGCAGCGTCCTTTCGATCAACCACCTGAAGCTGAGCCTGCCGCCAGGCCCAGCTGGCGGCAGAATCAGAAGGCGAGCGTAGTTGCGAGAGCCCCGCCTCCGAGGAGTCGGGGCGCTGGGCAGCGACCTCCCCCAAGGCAGAGACAGGATCTCAGGGAAATTATCGAAGCCAAGAAAGGCAAGCCGTAGCCCCTGAGTCCAAGGCTTTAATTTGATTTACTGTTAGCTTTTGTTAATAACGAAAGCCCTACTGCCGCAGTTGAACGTTGTTTTTAGTTTGTTGTCATTTGCAACTTGAAAAGTATTTTTTCTTCTACTACAATTTTGTTATGTAGTGGGGATCAGTCACTAATTTCAATTCGCAGTTTTCCCAGTACAACGGCGGCTTTCCGGTTGTATCGGTGTTAGGTTGTGAGATGTGTTGAAGAAGGTGGGCTATTCCGCGAATCGCGTCCCTCTCCCTCAGCTTTCTCTGTTATACGAATTGTTATGGGTGTGTTGAGAAGATGGGCAGTATTGCAGCTTGCATTCCCATTTCTTAATTTGTTATACAATAAGGCAGGGCACTTCCCCTTTTGTATTGCGCTTAACACTGTGAGATATATGCGAGAAGGGTGGGCTATTCTGCGGCTCGCGTCCCACGTCCTCGGCTGTAATCCTCACAGTATTATATGGTTTGAAGTACATGGGTAGTAACGCTTCTTGCTTTCCTACTTCTTAATTTACTGTGTGCCAGCGCAGGGAAAGATTTCTCTCTGTTTGTGCGGACAGATGTGAGAATTACGCGGAGATGGTGGGCTATTCCACGGCTCGCGTCCCACTTCCTCGGCTATGATCCTCACAATAAGATAACGGTTGAAGTAGATGGGCTATATCGCTTCTCGCGCTCCCACTTCTTGTAAATTACCATGTGATAGCGGGGGTTCCTCCATTTTTGTGCACGGATGTGAGAAGTACGCGGAGATGGTGGGCTATTCCGCGGCTCGCATTCCACTTCCTCGGCTATGATCCTCACAAGATTATAACGGTTGAAGTGGATGGGCTATATCGCTTCTCGCGTTCCCACTTCTTATGACCTGCGGTGCTTACCACAAGGGGGGTTTCCCTCCGTTTGTGTGGACAGATGTGAGAAGTACGCGGAGATGGTGGGCTATTCCGTGGCTCGCGTCCCCCCTCTTCGGCTATGATCCTCACAATATCAAGACGTTTAAAAGTAGATGGGCAGTACCGCTTCTCGCGTTCCCACTTCTTGTAAATTACCATGTGATAGCGCAGGAGGGGTTTCCCTCCGTTTGTGTGCATAGATGTGAGAAGTACGTGGCGATGGTGGGCTATTCCACGGCTCGCGGCCCACCTCTTCGGCTATGATCCTCACAATATCAAAACGTTCAGAAGTAGATGGGCAGCACCGCTTCTTGTGTTCCCACTTCTTATATTTACCTTATGTTAGTGCAAGGTTCCCTCTGTTTTGCGCTCACAGATGAGAGGTAGGTGGAGATGGTGGGCTATTCCGCGACTTGCGTCCCACTCCTGCTGTGACCCTCAAGATACTAACGTCTGGAAAGAGGGGTAGTATCGCCTCTCGCGTTCCCAATTCCTAGCACTATTGTGCAATCAGGCAAAACACAAAACTCTTTTCGCACTTAGGGTTGTGAAACGTAAAACTGTACGTTGATGGGTGACCGTGACTTGCCCGCATCAACTCTGACCCTTACAGTGTGTTGGCAGTTGCTGTTGTGTTTCGGGGGATAAGAACTTCTTAGAGTTCCTGGCTTATGGCTGCCGATAAGGCAGTCATTCCTTCAGCATGATGGCGTGGGGATTCGTTCCCCAAAGTGTCCTCCAGGGGACGCAGTGCGAGTTCCCATTCAATAGGGAACGTCTCAGGTTAGGGACGTCTCCTTCAGACAAGAAGCTGATGACGTGTGCTACAGTTGCCCTTTTATACTCTTGGTCGCACAAGTAACACGTTATGGGCCACTGACAAGTTCATTGTCGTGTTTCCACATGCACTTCAGACACCGGTCACGCTGAGGGCATTCCCCAAAGTGCCCTCCAGGGGACGCAGTGTCTCGTTCCCCTTCTCAGGGAACCATGGTTACATGGGTAACCTGAGACGTTTCTTCAAATATAGCCTCTGGGAATAGGAAAATGTAAAAAAAATCACACTCACTAATTTCAATTTTCTACTAACATTGTCGAACAGCAGCCATGCATGCATATATTTTTGCAAAAGCCTGACATAAACAATTCCATCACATCTCAACCTATGTGTTTTATGTCTGTTTAACAGTTTTTGTGGAAATTACATTTAAAAAAGTTTAGAATAAAATGGCATACTGCTTTGTTACAATATTTGTAATCTAAATGCACATTTGTAACCTAAATAATAGTAAATATTTACTATTACAACTTGACTGGAAATGATAATCAGTATAAATATTCTGCTCACAATTGATATTTTTGCCTCATCTTTTGCACATTTAATCTCATTGGCTCTTAAGTGGCTTCTCCTTGGTAAACAAGTTCACTAAAATTTGGTAAAAATTACAACTATGGGTCAGCATATTTTTTGAAAAATTTATAGAAATCATTTTCAAAAAAAAAAAGAGAGAAATTTTATGTATATAAACAACCCCTTGTATATGTGACCACAAAACCATTCATAAGGGTCAATTTTATGAAATTGAGATTTATACAAAATCTGAAAGTTGAATAAATAAGCTTTCCATTGATGTATGGTTTGTTAGGATAGGACAATATTTGGCCAAGATACATTTCAAATAATACATTATTTGAAAATCTGGAATCTGAGAGTGCAAAAATAAATAAAAATATTGAGAAAATCATCTTTAAATTTGTCCAAATGAAGTTCTTAGCAATGCATATTACTAATCAAAAATTAAGTTTTGAGATATTTACGGTAGGAAATTTAGAAAGTATCTTCATGGAACATGATCTTTACTTAACATCCAAATGATTTTTGGCATAAAAGAAAAATCGATAATTTTGACCTATACAATGTATTGTTGGCTATTGTTACAAATATACCCCAGCGACTTAAGACTTATATAAAAGTGCATGTAGCTGAAGAAACACTTTAATTGTAGAATTCTCTTCATTTACTGAAAGAAATCATCAGGAAGATTAGTATTTTTTTTTATTTAAATGGACAATGTAATGTAATAGCCTCATGTACAATAATTTAATGTAAAGGATGTGCTGTGTAGATTGGTGAATAATATCAGCTTGCTTGATGACATTTGTTTTTTTGGCATATGTCAGCAGCATTTGGGTTTATGACTATACTCGCCTACAAAAGCACATGCATAATAGCAAGTGTTAGCATTGTGGGTGCTTGTCCATGATCAGGTGGCCCATACAAGGCCCACCCATAAATCATTCCTCACATCAATGTCGTGCCAGTGGGTATGAGGTCACCAGGATAATGTTACAGATATTCACACCGAGTCATATGTCAATAACTAGCCTTATCCAGCACTGTCTATCTGTCAGAGAACAACATGCAGTGAACTATCAGTGGTCTCTCAGTCTACCAGTTTTATAAATGAGTGTAGTGAATCAGCTCATGGGGAAATATGAATAATTAATCATAACTAGTTATAATTAATTATAAATATTTAGATCCGCTGTAGATATTTACTTGACCTCTCAGGGTCAACTGTCTGTCAATTCTAAGAATGTTAATTTCCTGGTTAAGGGAAATTACTTTCTTACTGTACAATTCTACACAGAGCTTGTAGCATAAATCTGCATGATTAAGTGACTCCAGTTATCCGCAAACAATGAACAACGTCAAGTGTGATACATGTAAGACTTTATTAACTACATAAACACTTAAACTGGTCTAACATACGCACACACACACACACCCGCATTCAGTTGGTATAGGAAAGGGTTAAAGCTTAACTCAGTAAAGAGGAGAGAAAATAAGAATATGAAGTTATGGAACCATTTGCATATTCAGCAGATCTACCGCCTGAAGGAAACATCAGATACTTAATTCAAACACACCTTTGTAAAAAGGTGCAAATGATACCAAATGTATCAATTAATAAGACTAAGTTTGAATACTTGCACGTCTCATCTATCTGAAAGAATGGCTTGATGCAGTCCAAAGGTTCAAGTTGATCTTTGCTGAAGTTGGTTGATGAAAAAGAACCAGTTTGAGTCAGAGAATCTTCATGAAAGTGTTTCCATCATAAGCCTGCATAAAACAGTATAAAATCTCAAAGATAACATACACAATGACCTGAAGGATATGTGTGTTCATTCAAAGAAAGGTTTTCCTCTGGATTAATTAGAAAATAGTCCATTTCTACTGTGCACTGTCTCTCTTCCTATGGAAAAGGCAGTGATTTTCCCTACTCACATTCCATTAGGTCGTAAATGGCTATTGTCTAGCAAAGGTGTCATGGTTGCCATGGTAACCAGTGGCCTGTGGTCATTCACAGACATCCTGGCGCCCAGTCTATTGGGTGAGGGGTCTGTGACGACTTGTTAATCTAATGAATAACTGATTTGTTAAATCAAATGAAAAATTGTGTTTTTGATTGGTCCAGACGCTACATGAGAGAACAAGATATCTTGTAAGTTCCAGTTAAAACAAATCCATCATGCAGAGTGTGAACATACTTTACAGATAGTTGATTCTTTTTCCAATTTCCCATAACTTTATCATTGTCAAACATAAATAGAATAGATACAGTTTTGGTATTTATGCACAGGTCATTGGTTTTAAATGGGTGATAAAGAACACAAAATTGTTTTTTTTATAAATGTTTTCCCCTTATAGATAAGACTGATGTTTGTTGTGGATCTCGGCCTGCATACTAGCTACATGTTTAAACCACACTGAAACTTGGTCTTGTACAAAAAATGTTTAATGTAAACATGGAAAAGTAATTTAATCCAAAGGATGAACAGTATGAGCACAACCTACTAAACAATTCCCAACCAGAATGTGTATGGGATTTCTGTAGAGAAATGATGTCTGATGATGTCCTTTGTGATTTCCTCAGATGGATGAGATGATCACTAACATCAGAGAGGTATTTGTGAGTAATCTGGATGATCTAGCTTGGATGGATGCTGAAACTAAGAAAGCTGCAGAGGAGAAGGTGAGGCTTATTTTTAATTCTATGTTTCAAGTTAAAGGTTAATGATACTGCACAATCACTGCTGATCAAAAATGCCAGAACATGACTAAAAGTATCTTTGAATGCTCATTCAATAGAAATCTTTTCTTGACTAAAGAAATAAAGAGTTTGCTGATAATTGACTTTTTGCTGTACCAAAGACACATTAATAATACCATTTCTTTACTTTTCTTCACTACAGGCACGAGCAATCAGAGAAAGAATTGGTTTTTCACAAAATATCATGAACAACACATACCTGGACCAGGAATACCAAGATGTGAGTGCCTACACGATGAAGGGTGAATTAAAAAGATAAATGTTAATTAAAATAATTGAAAATTAATCTGTTGTGCAAATCTTCCATTTTCCTATTAGTTAAGCTACAGTGCAGAAGAATACTTTGAAAACATTCTAAAGAACTTGGAGTTTGGTCAGAAGAAACGCCTAAAGAAACTGAGAATCAAAGTGAACAAAGAAGAGTAAGACCTTATAAGATATATGATTGTATAACTGTGCTCTAAAATAGTGTTTCCATTTTCCCAGTTTAGTAACGGTCATAAAACCCTAACGAATAAAGAGCTCTAATTAAATATTAAAGTGATATGCATCTTTAATTCAAGGTGGATCACAGGAGCTGCTGTTGTCAATGCATTCTACTCATCTAGCAGAAACCAAATAGGTATTTGAATCACATTTACACAATGTAGCAGTAACTATTATAATAATAATCTGCTTTGTCTAACCATGAAGAATTCATTCAAGTTATCTGCTTTCTTTTAGTATTTCCTGCAGGTATTCTTCAGCCACCATTCTTTGGTAAAGGTCAGCCCTGGTCTCTGAACTATGGCGGCATTGGGATGGTCATTGGGCATGAGATCACTCACGGCTTTGATGACAATGGTATCAGACTCCAAACAGATCTCCCTTACATATTTTGTCATACAACAGTGTTGCAGGGTTAATTTTCCATATTTCTTTCCTTGTTCAGGACGTAATTTTGATAAAGATGGTGACCTCAAAGACTGGTGGACTAAATCTTCAACTCAGAAATTCCATGAGCTTTCCAAATGCATTGTGGACCAGTATGGAAGCTACTCTTGGGATTTGGCGAATGGACAAAATGTATTCAATAACTGTCTATAATGAACATGACCATTTTTAAAATTCAATTTCTTTTATATTATCTATAATTTTGTATTACAAATATGATAGTTATGCTGCACATGATGTCCAGTCAAATAAAGCTTACCATACCGTTTAGAAAACATGGTTTAAAAAAAATAATAGTTCTATCTACCCTACTGTGCTAGGTTTGTTTTTACCATTTGTGACTTTCATGTCATTGGTTCCTTATAGCTATCTGCGAGTTTCTGACAGCAGTAATTTGGACCTTATTAGTTACACAAGTAGTTTTCCTGGAACTAGAATAAGCTGTGATTTTTTTTTGAGATGTAGAAAGACATCTAAATTTCTGTCTCATTTTCCATCCCCTTTCTTCTTTTTTTCTCTCTTCTGTCCTTTGTGTGAACAGTTAAATGGGAATAATACCCTTGGGGAGAACATTGCCGACAATGGGGGCATTCGCCAGTCTTATCAAGTAAAGAGAGGGCAACTTAGCCTTCACTGCATTTCTTTTGACGTCCCTTTTTACTGCTAGAATAATTGGTTTAGTTTAATATGCTTTCTCACTTCCAAAAGGGGACAAAAGTTCAGTCATTTTGAAATGTGATCATAATTCAAGTCTTTGCAGTCAAAAGGAGTTAGTTTGAAGGTAAAATAAAATAAATATATATACAGTGGTGTGAAAAAGTGTTGGCCCCCTTCCTGATTTCTTATTTTTTTGCATGTTTGTCACACTTTAATGTTTCAGATCAAACAAATTTAAATATTATTAAAAGATAACACAACATGCAGTTTTTAAATGAAGGTTTTTATTATTAAGGGAAAACAAAATCCAAAACTACATGGCCCTGTCTGAAAAAGTGTTTGCCCCCTAAACCTAATAACTGGTTGGGCCACCCTTAGCAGCAACAACTGCAATCAAGCGTTTGCGATAACTTGCAATGAGTCTGTTACAGCGCTGTGGAGGAATTTTGGTCCACTCATCTATGCAGAATTGTTGTAATTCAGCCACATTGGAGGGTTTTCGAGCATGAACCACCTTTTTAAGGTCATGCCACAGCATCTCAATAGGATTCAGGTCAGGACTTTGACTAGGCCACTCCAAAGTGTGCTTAATACTAGGCTTCACTGAACCATCAAATATAGTCAACAGTATATAATATATAGTTCCAAAACTTGTCACTTAGGAAAGCCTTCAGAAGGCATTTGGCTGTGAGATACAACTTCATGTCTGATGTTAATTATTATTTAGAGATTTGAGAGACAATGGTTTGTTTTCAGTAACTGCTTCCCAAGATTCATCAGAATCACTGTGCTTACTTTTTCAGGCCTACCAGAACTATGTGAAAAAACATGGAAAAGAGGCTCCTCTGCCTGGAATTGACCTCAATCACGAGCAACTCTTTTTCCTTAACTTTGCACAGGTGAAACACTTAATTAGAGAACTTGCAGGAATATTCCAGGTTCAGTACCACTGAAGTTAAGATCAACTGACAGCACTTGTGGCATAATGTTGATTACCACAAAAATTATTTTAACATTGAATGTTAGGTTATATTACATTTTACAACTTAATTGTCATGACAACACAAAGAGGCCAGATTTACTAACAGTTTGCACCACCGCAAACCCTCTTTGGGCCTAAATCACTCACACTAGGTTGTCCTGTTTGGTAAATCTTGCCCATAATGCCAATAAACCCTTAGGCTCAAATATATCAACATTGTCACAAAGCTTACCTTCTTCTGAACTCCTGCATATGACCAGTCTGATGAATACAAATAGGAATGCTTTAATTAAGCTTTTTGAACAACCCCTATTTTTTAATTTTTTATACAAGGTTTGGTGTGGAACACATAGACCAGAGCATGCTGTCAACTCCATCAAAACTGAAGTCCACAGTCCAGGGAAGTTTAGGTACCTTCTTTCACTGACAATCATGCACTTCTGTTTTATGCCTTTCAGACTCATGTCAGAATGTGTTGGTAATCACTACTTTGCCATTTCTGTTTGTACAGAGTTCTTGGGTCATTACAGAACTTCCCAGAGTTTGCCAAAGCCTTCCAGTGCCAGAAAAACACCAACATGGTGCCTGAGAAGATTTGCAGAGTGTGGTGATTACTTGAGGAACAGAAGATGAGGGTTATATGAGGGCCTGTGGTCCGTATACCCTCTCAACTCTCTGTTGACTCTTAGACCACTATGGCAGATGCTGATAAATGTTCTCATCGGTGTAAGCTATGGCCACTATGCTGAACTCCACCAGTGCACTTGAGCCACATATAGAGAGGGGGAGCTGTCTCAGAACACTCCTACAAGCATCAGCCAATTTATTTGAATACAGTTTGTGAGATCATTACTCAGTTCATGGCTCTTACTAGTTTAGACACTAAGTAAGTTTGAAGAATAAAGTAAAAAAACAACAAAACAAAAACAAATCTAAAGTAAAGGTTGTAGAGATACTATCAAAAATGATGTCAATGTTAATCAAGTAAAACTGTGAATTGGAGATATTAGTAGCATTATGTTTATACATATTTAACACAATACTCGTATACATACACTGCTTATAGGCTACTGGTCACCTTGATTAGATTCAGTAAGTAACTATGAAGCTACCCAAACATGCCCAAGAATATTATGTATAGTACCATGGGAGTTAATAGATATTTAAGTGAATTCCAAGAAAATTGTTCAACTCTGTATTAATTTATCTAATTAGCAAATTTTCTGATTTGTACACAGCACATTGTAATAAAAAAAGTAGATTAATTTGTCATTTGTGTCATTGAATTTATTTTGCTTAGAAGATTTGCTTATTATCATACAAGATTAACTGGAACAATATACATTTTCTGTAAATCAGACACTGAATGTTTGATTTGAAAATCCCAAACATGACAAGACGGATAGACATATTAAAATGTGTCTTTTTTTTTCTTCTTTCATTGTGCTGTCCTTGATATTTGTATGAATGGGTGTGCATGTGACAAATAATGTAATTCTGTCAAGTGTCACTGAATTAAAGCCTTAAAATATTTTCAGTTCTGTTTTCAACATTTGTCAATGTTTTCATATAATGTAGAGGACTAAATTAATCATATTGAGACCAATTCATGCAGACAGTGTTTATGCCAAAGATTTTTACACATATCCTTACTCTGCTTTTTTAAAGAAAAAAAATCTATATATCTTATACATAATTGTTTCTGAAATGCTGGTCCCAACATGTCTATTACATCTTCATTAGCAATGACACAAACTGCCAAATTAGATGTTTTTTTTCTTCACATTTTTGAAAATGTAGAAGCTTATATTTGTGATATTGTTAGTTATCAGGCATAGCAATTTTACATGTATTTTACATTAGCATTACAAAATATATTCATTTTCGCGGGCATTGGGATACTGTAAGTTTAAAAACAAGAAGCTCAAAGGAGTTTTGCCTAACAGCTTCTCTGTGCTGTGTTAACAAAAACATCAAAATGCTGCTGTTTTTTTCTTTACATTTTTGTTCTATTCTGTCCATTTAATCCCAGGTTTTTTCTTCTCCTCAGTATTGTGCTATTTTACATCTTTGCACAATGTTTTCCCCTCTCTGATAAAACACTGTTCAACAAAATCCATCTCAACCACTTCACAGACAAATATACCTCAGATGCCTGCATTTAGAAACTTTGTAATAAGCATATTCAGAAGAGAATTTTGTTTTATTAATAAATTGTTATTGTAAAAATTTCTTTGTTGTGCATTTTGTTTTCTCAAGGTCTCTTGTTTCTTTGATTAAATGTGATGAACGAGGAACAAAAACAGGCCTCAAAAACCTCTGTGGCGATTTTTCTGGCAGGCAAACAAGCCCTGGGAGAGTATATTGCAGAATATCAGCAGCCCAGTGAAAAGAAACACTGTTATTTTTCATGTGTAATGCCTTTACACTGCACTGAGACAGATTTGGTTGGGGTTCTTGATCCCATATGGGGCCTTGCAAAAGTAGGAATGTACAGCCTTTTGCAGTGCATGCTCACACATCTTCTGACCTTTGTAAAGCTTCACCATAGGGATTTGCTGCTCTTCACTTCATATTAGTCCTGTAGGTCCAGTCCAGCATCTTTACTGTCTCTTTGCAGATTAGTTAAATATACCTCACGCTGCCACCCACCTGATTAAAAACAGATTTGTTGGCTGACTGGTGACAGGTTACAGTGAGGGCTGAAACTCGAACTGCAGGTCTACCATACCTTCTTCACTCCCTGCTGCATATCACTCTTCAACTTGTAGTGTGTTTAATGTTTGATATTAACACACAATGTATTCATCTATTCATTTATTTTTATTATAAGGAATTTCCACTGACTTTCATTCTTTTCAGAGCCAGTGACATTTTAAAACCTGACAACACACATACTGTATAAAAATCACAAACACTAACAAATAAGAATTTATTTGGCTATTTATTAATTTATTTTAATTTATTATTATTATTATTATTTTTTGTATTACAGTTTAAAGAAAAAATTCAAGCTTACTTTGAGTTCAAAGTTGGTCAGTTTCCAGTCTTGAAACAGAATTCGTTTGCTGTCTTGTTTTGATTTGTTTTTCAATTTGGTACGGTTTAATAATTTATTCCACTATTTGTATTTTTACCGTCTTGTGATTGCATGGGCATCAACATGACCACCTAAATTCCAAAACGTTTTATAATATTATTTACAATTAAACAAATGCTTGTACACTGCCTCTTTTTGGCCTGTACCATGAAAGTTTGCATGTGAATGTGGAGGCCTAATATCGTCTCCTCACTAACTCCACCACAGAGGATCATTTAGCGACCGTAACACTAAGTTCCTTTTGTTGAGAAAACTATATAATAATTCTAGCTATGATTTCAACCTTAATACCTGGTAGTTTTTTTCCTTTTATGAGATTATTTCTAATCTAAAGAAATAATCTAATCTAAAGTAGTTGAGTACAATGAGTACAACACTTTCCAGCATGCACATTACATGTTTCTCTAGCTTCTTTACCCCTGCATTGTGGTCTCAAGCCATTATAGGTTCAAGCTCATTTAAATTTGCTGTACAGTGTAATTTCATTACTATTCAGAGAGGCAAAAGTAAATTGCATTGTCATGTCACCAGATATGTTAGATGAATGTGTGGTCAAAATATTGTACTGTGTAATTGAACAGTGCAGGGTGAGATTTAAAATAATAATGTTCACCTTTTTTGTTTTCAATGTATCTGAATTCATGTGAAACAATACTGTGAAAACATACTATTCTGGCGAGATTTTGAAGTGTGCCCGCAACTGAGACTTTGAGGCCATGGGAGAGAATTTGTGAATGGCAATGAAGAAACACAACTGAAAGTTAACATAATGACAACATGAACAACATGGATTTATATACTATCAGGGCTTGACATTAACTTTTTTACTCACCAGCCACTGTGGCTAGTGGTTTTCCAAAATGATTAGCCACTCAGCATTTTCAACGGCCATAATTTTGTTGCTGTTACTGTTACCAATCAAATTAAATCAAAATCAACAAAACAGATCTCTCCACTGCAGAATAAAGTGAAGCAGTTGAAGAGGCATTTAGATGCATTTTTACACAGACAAATGTAATGAAGCTCAAATGTAGCATGCCATGAAGGCATTTACGCTGCAAAATTACAACTGCATAAATAATGTTGTTTTAAATTACAATTTTAAATTAAAGGTTTTTTATTGTAATATACAAATATGAACTACTTTAAATATGAAAGTAGACCTAAACCACCAGCAGGCTATTGAGTAAGTCATTGAGTCATTGATTCAAACGATTCATTTAGATGGCTGATTCATTCAAGAATGAACCAAGTGCCTGGCTGCTTCCGAAACCGCCTACATCTCTACTATATAGTAGGGGAAAAGCAGTAGGCGAGCGAATAAGTATGTCCGAATCCTCAGTATTCATAAAAGAGTAGGCAAGAATTACCTGGGTGACGTACTATAATTCTCACGAGATTCGGACGTGCGTCTACTTAAAGTGCGTCCGAATATGCCTACTTACCTACTATATAGTAGGAGAAAAGAGGATGTGAAGAAAGTAGTATGTCCGAAACCTCAGTATTCATAAAAGAGTAGCCGAGAAATCCCTGGATGTCCTACTGCTTCAAGATTCCAGATTCTGAAGTGCTCATCGATGGATACTTTTCTATCCCAGGAGGCCACACGAGAGAATACGTCATCATCGAATGTAAAGGAGAACAGCGACAAGGTTGTTTACAAATGTGAGTATTAAAAATCAAATACATCCCCGCATTTGTTAAGCTACTGTAGAGTAAACTGTTCAATTGTTGTAAGATGCTAGACAGTATAGTATATTTGTGATTTTGCTGTAAAAACATGTTTTATTACGCATCATAGAACAGGGGAGCTCCAGTAAGCACACGTATGTCACCAAAGTGAATTTACATAAACCATATACATCTTAAAGATGATTACTAAATGTCTATTTAATATCTGACAGGAAATATGTTCTAAAAGAATTGCAGATGAGCACATCACAACATGAACAGACATCTGAGTGATGTATGTGTGCTATTATGTAGAATTCACTGTTGTCAACACTGCTTTAGCTGAATGTAAGTCATGTAAATAAACAAATCTACATAGAGTAACTAAACATAAATTGTCTATTTTATTTGTCCATTAGTACTGTTGATAAATTGTGGAGTACTTGTGTTAGATAAAAAGCGAGTTAACATAACATGTAAATGCAGTATTGAGCAGATAAATCACATAGGTCACTTGAATCTTGTCTGGATGTTACAGGGAAAGATGAGACACACGTGTGTTTCCCTTTCATGGGAACTTCGAACTGCGTCCTCTAGGGGTCGCTATGGGGAACGCCTCGTTGTGACCCGTGTCTGAAGCATACATTGAAAAAACACCAGCTCGTTGGCCGGCGACAGCCATGACGTCACTAGCGGTGCGACTATAGTATAAATAGGCCGGGAGCTACACATCATTCTCTTCTTCGTCTTCATTGACTGTTCTGTTTGAAGCGTGCATTCCAAGGAAAAAGTAAGAGCTATCTCTTTCATTATGGCGAGCACTAGCAGAGCATTTAGAAGGTGTGTGCGTCCGTGTCATCGCTTTTTGACACCAGATGACACACACGATCTATGTGTTATTTGTTTGGGCGAAGAGCACGCACACAATGTTCTCGAGGGGGCAATCTGCGCCATTGTGAGTTTTTTCCAATGAAAAAGCTCCGTTCTCGTTTGTCTCTCTTTTCGAGTAAAGAGGGGCAACCATCTGCTCCCCGCGGTTCAGGACCTGCCGCTGCTGAGGCACGGAGGAGAATGAGCTCGTGGGGATCTCAAGTGGACCTGGCCGATGAGTTTAAAGAGGGGCTTTCCCTCTTGCGCTCATCGGCAGCGGGCGAGAGACAGCCGCTGGAGGATGATGTTCTCTCTTTAACATCATCTGATCCAGGGGCCAGTGCTCTGCTGGGTTCAGCCCAGGAAGAGCAGGAAATGGATGAAGAGAGCGAAGAAGCTGAGACTGAGCCTTCTCAATCCTCCTGCCCTGTGTATGATGAGCTTTTAGAGGTTATGGATCGCGCCATGGCGAGGCTTGACTTGCCGTGGAAGCGAACTAAGGAAGTGACGTCGCGAGGTCGTCTCGGGGAACGTTATCTTTCTGGCCATAACCTTCCAGCTCAGGTGAGCCTTCCTTTCCTTCCTGATCTCCATACTGAGATCGAGAAGGAATGGAAGAGGCCGTTTTCCTCACGCAGCCATCGGTTTCAGCATACCAGTCATGCGAACATCGAGGCGATGCGAGAAAACAGCTATGAGAAAATGCCCCCTGTAGAAGAGATGCCAGCTAGCTATCTCTCTATGGGTGAGACATCTTCTCTCAAAACTCCCTCCTTGCCATCCATGCCTCTTCAAGCTACATCTAAAATGAATGGCAAGGCATACGCAGCAGCAGGTCAGGCTGTTGCTTTGCTGCACACGATGGCGATGCTCCAGGCATACCAGGCTGACCTGCTGAAAGACCTGGATAAAGGCGAGGGCCTTTCTCTTGATGAGATGGCTGAGTTGCGCCGCACCACGGATCTTGCTCTCCGTGCTACTAAGCAGGCTGCCTCTGCCATGGGCAGATCTATGGCAGCGATGGTAGTAACGGAGAGGCAGCTGTGGGTAAACCTGGCAGACATCGGGAAGAAAGAAAGGGGTTTTCTTCTCGATGCCCCGGTTTCGCCCTCTGAACTTTTTGGTACATCCGTTGAGGCGGTCGTCGAAAAGTTCAGGGAGGCGAAGGCGCGCTCAGCGGCCTTCAAAACCTTCATTCCACGAAGGTCCAGGTCTGAGCCCGAACAACCCAGGGGTCCTGGCCCGTCTCGATTTGAGGATCAGAGACGAGCACAGAAGGCTAGTGTCACGACTCGCGCTACTCCTCCCTCCGCCTGCGGGTAGGGGTAGGAAGTATCGTGGGTCGAAGGGAGGTAGGCAAGACCTGGGCTAGCTTGCAGTATGCTTACCCTTCTGATTTTACAATCACGCTGCAGGTCGAGCCCCCTCTCGGGAGAACTAGGTGTGTTGTTCCCACAGCTAAGTAAATTATTGCTAGCTGTTCCAGCTTTGGAACATGCTGCAGGTCGAGCCCACTTCTCGGATTGAGAACTGGGTGTGTTGCTCCCTCAGCTGAATAACTGCTAGCTGTTCCACCATTGGAACATGCTATAGGTTGAGCTCCCTCTCGTTTGAGAGCTGGATGTTTGCTCCCTCAGCTACAGATTTACTGCTAGCCACTCCAGCATTATAGCCTTAGACATAGCGTTTGGGGATACGCTATTTCTATCTATGGGCTGCTCTTTCAGGGTGCCACGAGAACCCCTAGAACGGTATTCAAGTGTGTGCACGTTATGCTTTGCCCACTTTCTAAAATCCACATTGCTGGCAAAAAAGTCTACATGAAAAAAAAACATCTTTTAAATCTTAAGTTGTAGTTTATTTTAATTATTGTAATTTCAAACAGAGTTATCACAGCACTTTTCTCATTCTTGATTTCTGTGCATTTGCTGCAGAGCTTTTGTGGTGGAGCAGGACCGGCAAGGAAAGGTGACGGCAGCATTTGTGAAAAAAAGGGAAAACCTGGAACAAAAATATAAAGTAAGATCATTCTGTTACTTCTAATACAGAAATTAGTAATGCGTTACTCCCAACACTAATACTATATTATATTAGGGTGACCAGACAGGGACAGACCAGTTTTTGGTGTCCTGTCCCCAACTGGAGTTGTCCCCAGAAATGTCCCCATTTTACAGTAAGTTCAAAACAGCTTGCAAATTCACAGCATAAAAGCCAGACTGTCTGCTGATTACCAAAGCAATCATGTAGTGGTCAGTTTTACCAACAGAGGGGGCTGCAAACTACACATTGATTACTTGGTCGCTTGCTACTACTTTAGCCATTAAGAATTTAATCTGGAAGAGAGCAGAGCGATATTATCAATTATCAAGAGAGACATCGCGATCGGTTTCAGGGTAGTTACATTTGAACTAACAAGGAAACATCCTATTCTAGAAGCAATGTTAAAGCCAGTAACAGAAACATATGAGTCAGAAAATTCTAAGAAGCTGTTTCCACCTTCCAGGAATATTGAAAGATCCCAGGAAGGGACTCTCGTTGGGCAGATAGGTCTCAGTCATCTGACACCACGTAAAAAGCAAGACATTGGCACACGCCTTGTAGCAATGGCCGCCACATACACCTCAAGTGGCCAGCAGTGGACTAGGTCTTAATAATGCTCTTCACACCACAATGCAAAAAGTCACCACTTCAGACCGTACAATCTCCTAGTAGGGAGCTCTCAGCAACATCATTTGGGAGACCAAGATCAATGAATGGGCCCCCTCAAGAGCCAAACCCACATCTCCAGTCAGGGATGACAACAGGTTGACTTGATTGAGTTGAACAATTTCACTTCTGGCCTGCTATATTAACTACATCACATACAGGTGGAGTTAATTAAACAACCCACCTTGGTGATATAAGATACAAAGACACTTGTCCGTGTGGACAGGGATGTGGTAGAACCCTCTGGTCTAGAAGAAAGCACTTCAAACTGACAAATACATCCCTAATCTCTAGACAATTTATCTGGCCAAAGAAATGACAAGCTTCAGACACTTTCACACCCTGATGTGTTTCCCGGTCTGCTCCTGACACAGCATTAAAGTTCCCACCAAGGGGAGCAACTACTGTGTGCCGTTAAAATGTAAGTTACTCAACATTAACCTTTTGTTGAACAGTTCTACAAAAGCCATTGACAGTCTATGAGGGAATTTTTAAAGGAGGATGATGTGTAAATTAATACTGATCTAGGTAACAATGGATTGCATCAGGTTTTATTTTTATATATTTGAAGGTAAATGATTAATGCCCCCATACACAGGTGACATGCCACTGATATCTTAACATTCTTTATAGGCCTAATTAATGATGGGATACTTCAATATAAGAAATATAAGAAATCAATAGAACAATCACTTCACCATATACAGACTATGACCATTATAAATGTTTTTACATCAATGGAGAGCCCCATTCAAGCTATATATACTCATCAATTCTATCCTTCACTATGTTAAATTCGTATGACCCTGTTTCATTTTTGTATACCTTATTTTGCATTTTGTATAGAAGCAAATTCACTTGAATAATCTGATAAAGGATAAAAAAGCCAGTTTAGGTGTGAGAGGGGAGACATAGATAAACAAGTAAACAGTGTTTCAAGTATGTGGGTATTACAAAGAAAGGGGCAGCACTGTGAAATTTCCCACCCAGAGATGAACGGCCATCTCTAATAAGCAAGCTGTAGATCCAAACACACATTCCTTAGAAGAAGAGTAGTCTGTAGCGTCTGGACCAATCAAACACACAATATATATTTTGTTTTTATATTTAACAAATACTCTGTAACCCCCCTCAGTTAAAAAGCCATATGAGGACCCATGAACCCTTCCCCCCGGAATGCGTAACACCCCAGGAAGCCAAACCGGCCCCTTGTTGCATGGCAACCAACGCTGATATCACTGGGTTTATTGGCCAAAAGAATGAAAAGCGGGGAAAATCCCTGCATGTCCCAGGACAAAGGCAGAATAGAAATGGACTGTGCTCTAATTAATTCATAGGAAAACCTTTCTTTGAATGAACACACAAAGCATGGTGCCAGGCCTTTCGGCCTTGATTTTTCCATTCTTCAAGTTACTCTGACGCAAACTGGTTCTTTTTCATCAACCAACTTCAGCAAAGATCAACTTGAACCTTCAGATTGCATCAGGAATCTCTTTCAGGATGCCGAGACTCGCAAGTATCAAACTTAGTCTTATTAATTGATGCATTAAGTATCAGTTACACCTTTATACAAGGTGTGTTTGAACTCAGAATCTGACGTATCCCTCAGGTTTAGATCTGCTGAATATGCAAAGTGTTCCATAAAATTAATTCGTTATGCCTCTTTCTGTACTTAGTTAAACTTTAACCCTTTCCTATACCAACTGTATGTGTGTATGTGTATGTTAGACCAGTTTATGTGTGTATGTAGGATGTTAGACCAGTTTATGTGTTTTTGTAGTATGTTAGACTAGTTTAAGTGTTTATGTAGTTAATAAAACCTTACTTGTATCACACTTGACGTGTTCATTGTTTGCTCATAACCGGAGTCACTAATCATGCAGATTTACGCTACAAGCTTTGTAGAATTGTACAGTAAGAAAGTTATTTCCCTTAACCAGGAAATTAACGTTCTTAGAATTGTCAAGACAGTTGACCCTGAGAGGTCAGCTAAATATCTACAGCAGATCTAAAATATGAATAGTTAATTATAACTAGTTATGGTTAATTATTCATATTTCCTGTCATGAGCTGATTCGTTACAAGTCTGAAAAATAGAAAACCTTTTGAAACACAGCTTATAAAAGCGAACCTGTCATGTGCCCTTTGCACCCAGTGCTAACCTCTCTTCACTACTGTGTGTTGTTGTCTAATGGCATAACCCCTGACTGACCGTTATGGTGTGTGGGGACCATGGCATGCGGTGATATTAGTTCATGGAGTATCTGGAATGCATTGCACAGCAGTCACTGCTCATGGAGTTTTATTCTTACCAATCCATCAAGCACTAATTTACACTGGGTATGAGTACATAGATATTCTCTCTCTTAATGACACCCACATACATACACAATTTGATTGTTTAAGGAACCAATATTTAATGTGACTGTGAAACCATATGGCCAATGTGTTTAAAGGAGAGACCAACAAATTCAAATCATTACGCTTTTTCTTTTTTTTTTATTAACAGAATGTGTTGAATTTGCATATACAATAGCCATCGTCAGTCCTGTTCTTAAAAAAAAGGGTTTTGTGGGCAAACATTTTGAAATGTCTCTGTGTCTGGAGATAAACATTCTGGTCTGTGAAAAGGAGCCAGTCATTTAGCAACAAACAAACCACAAGATTGAGTGCCATACATTTCAAAGAAGACAAATTACTCAACTAAATGGATAGCCATTTAAAAGCAACAACATATACAACAGCCACTCTATTATCTTATAATATAATATAATATAATATAATATAATATAATATAATATATCTCTCCACTGTTTATTTTCTAATTTCTGCTTTATGCTTACTACTCTGGTTTACTCAATAGTACTTTGTTAATTTAGTAATGCTAATATTATTGCCTGTTTTGTGTGATAAATTTTGCGTTGTGCTTTTTGCTTGTTTTTTATTTATAAATCTCTTTGCATTAAATGTAAATGCTCTAGCTGGATACACAACACAGGATGATGCAACGACATCTTGTGGCGGTATAATGCATTGCAGATAATTATAGAATTCTATAAATTTGCACTTCACTAAATTAATGTCTGGCAAACTTTTAATCTAACATCAAATGTGTAATTTTGTCGGCAATGAGATATACACATTTCTTTTAGAACCTCCACATTTTTATGACTTTACTTTTTTGTGTCTTTAAATTATGCAATATGAGGAAAGTGCAATTCATACCTTAGGGTCAACATATTATATTAAAAAAAATAAAAATACAGGATCAGACTGACATTAATTCCATTAATTGGCAGATGTAAAATATGAGATTGCATGACACAACTAGACAATTGAGACACTAACTAAGCACAGCTTGGCAGCTGGGCACCAAATCAGAGCCAGCTAGGATATTCAAATATCAGTCAGTGTTGAGTTCATTGGAAAATATTTATGTTTCATAATATAGGAACGGATGTATCTAGGTTTCTCTTTTGCAGAAACGTGGCTGTTTCACTCAGAAAAACATCACAAAAAGGGGAAAAAAAGATGATTGCAACTTCTGTTCCATGCTGTTCTTTCTGCAAGGATTGTGAAATGACAGCATAGTATTACCAAGTAAACAAATTTTAACTTATGCTGGACTGCAGAATAGAAGAAATCATTCACAATGTTGGAAGCCCTTACTTTCAGATGCAAATACTTGAATTTGGATAAAAAAATTATATATATATGAGCATTAATATATGCATTAATATTAATAGAGTCCTTGATGGAACATTTGTAACTAGGCTTTCAGAACGCAACTCAAAACTGTTTACAGAACAAAATGTTCAAATAACCCACTGGTCCCATGTGTCACCATAGCAACAGCATCCCTCTCAACACCCGATGTTGAGTATGTGTCTCTGAACCTCTGCACTCCCCCAAGCACTCTCATGATCACTTAAAGGGGTAATATGATGTTGCTAAAAAGAACATTATGTTGGGTATTTGGTGTACTGCAATGTGTTTATGCGGTTTAAGGTTAAAAAAACACATTATTTTCCACATAATGTACATTATTGTTGCTCCTCTATGCCCTGCCTTTCTGAAACGCGTCGATTTTTACAAAGCTCATCGGTCTGAAAAGCGAGGTGCTCTGATTGGCCAGCTATCCAGTGCATTGTGATTGGTTGAATTCCTCAAGCGTGTGATGGAAATATTACGCCCCTTACCATACTGTGATGCCGTGTCCTGGCGCGAAGAGACAACGATGAGATGAGATGAGATGAGATTTGTTGCATCCAGTGGGGACATAATTACTGATTATAATGATTTATACTGTCTTTTTACGCGTATCGTATCACGCCGAGTAAACATAAAACCATGTCTGCATTTGTGATTGGAGAACGATTATCGCCCAATAGCACTGACACCTGTTATAATGAAGTGCTTTGAGAGACTGGTTCGGAGTCACATCATCTCACAGCTCCCATCCGGGTTTGACCCATACCAGTTTCCCTATAGAGTAAATAGGTCCACAGAGGACGCCATAGCAACAGCCCTCCACACTGCTCTGTCCCATCTGGAGCTGCAGGGGAACTATGCTCGGCTGTTATTTGTAGACTTTAGCTCAGCGTTTAACACCATCCTCCCCAACATGCTAGTGTCAAAACTGTCAGATCTGGGAATATCTCACTCCGTTTGTCTTTGGATCAAGGACTTCCTTACTGATCACTCACAGAGGGTAAGCGTAGCCTCTCACACTTCCTCAGCTCTCAGCCTCAGCACTGGCACTCCTCAGGGCTGTGTGCTGAGCCCTCTACTGTACACCCTCTACACACATGATTGCACCCCTGCCCATGCCAGTAACACTATAATTAAGTTTGCTGATGATACCACTGTGGTGGGGCTCATCTCTGGGGGGGGACGAGTCTGCCTACCGGGATGAGGTGGAGCAGTTGTCTGTGTGGTGTACAAAAAACAACTTGATCTTGAACACCACCAAGACCAAGGAGCTGATAATAGACTTCAAAAGGAAGAAAACAGACATTCAGCCTCTTTTCATCATTCACATAGAGGACAATCTGACCTGGAGTGTCAACATCATTACTGTCATCAAGAAGGCACAGCAGAGAATACATTTCCTGAGAATACTCAGGAATTACCAGCTCACACAAAACCTGTTGGTGTCCTTTTACCGTTGCTCTGTGTAAAGCATTCTGACACACTGCATTTGTGTGTGGTTTTCTAGCTGCACTGCTGTTGAAAGGAAGGCTCTCCAGAGGATCATCACCACAGCCCAGAAGGTACTCGGTTGTCCCCACCCCTCTATGGAAGAGTTACACAGTTCCCGCTGCCTCTTGAAAGCTCAAAAAATTCTCAAGGATCCATCTCACCCAGGACATTCTCTTTTTGAATTGCTACCTTCGGGCAGACGGTACAGGGTTCTAAAAACCCGAACAAACAGATTAAGGAATAGTTTTTATGCTAAAGCTATTTCTTTTTTAATTAATGCAAAAAATTTAAATTAACCATCATGTATGTTGAAGACATGAAGTGTCCATCTCTGTTGATTGTAAGATTAATAGTTTACATGCCAAGCCATATCTGTTTTAAATACTGCGATAACTTAACTGATCATTATGTGCAACATTGAATGAGTCGTGCAGCTCTGTTGAATGTGAGATCAAACAGCTCACATGCTTAAACTCTCTGGTTTTGAATACTGCAATAACTTAACTGAACATTTTGTGTACTGTTGAACTGAATGTGAGATGTCTTTTGTATGTAATGTTGTGTAATAGATCCTGTCAACTGTGTACTATTTATTAGATTATTGATTAATTCAATAATCCCTATGCACCCAAAGGATTGCATTCAATTTCGTTGTACTTGTAAAATGACTATAAAGTCATAAAGTCAAACAACAAGCGCTACTCTACACTGCTTAAAACTCGCATTTGAATCGTCAGTGGCAAATTCCTTAAATAAAAAAAATGTACTAACAGGCTGTGAGTCAAAAGCACCAGACTGTCCTTGCAAAGTTGGAACTGCCCCACTTTATAGAAACAGCCTTTGTGCACAGACGCATTGTAGGCTACCCTGCAGGTTCAGGAAACAGTCCTCCATAAAATGCGCTGCACACATCTGAATATTTGGGTTGAACTGTTCTGGAACAGTGTTGTAAATACAACTTAACCACTGATTTCTAGTTGTGTCCTCTTTTGGAAGGCCAAACAACGTAGTTTCGCTTTCACAATGAAACACACAGCGTCACACACGGCGGGCTTGAGAACGGCGTGGCCGTTTGTGGCATAAAATGGCATAGAATGTGATGTCCCCGGGCTGGACTCCGCTTCCTCAGCGATCAGCACGAATCAGCTCTAGGCATGTCGAAGGCATATCATCCTCTTTTGGAAGGCCAAACAAATTAGTTTCGCTTTCACAACGAAACACACAGCGTCTTCACGACATGGCAGCAACATCAATACTACAGCGAGAATCAAAGTTACGCCTTCTTTCTTTGCATGAACATTTGGGCGGTGTTATGCAAATCTTCCCACACAGTGACGTAGACATGTGGGGGTGTTTAAACGAGGCGTTTTAGGAGGGCGTGGACAAGTCTTAACTTTTATAAAGAATATCTCTTTGGGTTTGAGACTTTAGTCTTTGCAACTTTAGGGATCTTCTTTATGCACCAAGAGCTCGTAACACTTCAAAGAGAAAGGAAAAATTGAAATCGCATCATATGACCCCTTTAAATGGAACATCTATTTTATATGGCAGACCTAATATTTTAATTAATCAATTAACATTAATTTTAAGAATTTCATTATAGTTGCTTAATTTTGAAGTGCCTGCTCCTTTAATCACCAACACTAAAGTGCCCTTTTGGTCCTATGGAGGTGCCCCAGACCTATTTCTACCAAGAGGGGATGAGAAGCCCCTCCCCTAACCCCCCAGTTGCTGCCAGAACAATGAGAAAATACATTTTAAATGTACTGAATTGCAAATTTGTTATAAATGTACACTCAAACACATAATTTTCCGGGTTTCCACTGTTATACGCTAGGGGGCACTATTACGCATCTCCTGAATGAGTATAGAAAGTGCCGATCAAAGAGTTGCCAAGTCCGCATAATATACACGACTTTGGGCTTCTGTTTTTGTAAAGCTGCGTGAAAAAATCCCGGGTTGCGGTTTGTTTGGACTTATTTAAAAAAATATGGTTGCTTGTTAGTTGTTAGGGAAATCTGACAAGCAACTTTGTTTCTTTATTTATGTTCACCGTATTCTCCAATGCATTGACTGACACTCTATCTGCTCACAGTTAATAGCCAACCAGTGCAATAATATAAGTGCTGCAGCGTAATTTGCCAAATGTTCAGCCTTCTCCTCCCCCTCATTGAAGAAAATCATGTTCAAAAAGGGCGCATGACGCTATAATCCAAGCGATGATAAAAGTAGACGTAGAGGAGTGGAACGACTTTCTTTTAGTCTAATTTTTTATTTTTACAATGTTTTTGTAATGTATTAATTATCACGGGCTGTAATAAAAAATCAAGTAGTCCTATACTAATACTAAGAGTAAATATGGTTAAAATAGCCTATTATTTAATTGCGCTTTTTCCACTGCATGGTATGACACGGTATGGCTCGGTACGGTTCACTTTTGAGGGGTTTTCCACTGGGTACAGTACCTGGTACTTTTTTTAGTACCACCTCGGTTGAGGTTCCAAGTGAACGCTTTCCATTTTCTCTTTCCAGATGCCGTAGCAGTTCCCACTCCCACAGGGGTTTTCTTTTCAGATGCCGCAGCAGTGCTCGCTTCCACAGAAGCCATGTTTCTTTTCAGATGCCGTAGCAGTTCCCACTCCCACAGGGGTTTTCTTTTCAGATGCCGCAGCAGTGCTCGCTTCCACAGAAGCCATGTTTCTTTTCAGATGCCGTAGCAGTTCCCACTCCCACAGGAGTTTTGTTTTTTCAGATGCCGCAGCAGCGCCCTCTTCCGCAGAAGCCTCTAGTTCTCTCTTCTAAGCCATAGCAGTTTTATTACAAGTGATGTCCAGCACCCCACCGATTTTAAGTTTAGCAAATTTTGGGGGTTTATCAATGCTCCTCTTTGGCTTCTGTCCCGTACTAATTGCATCTTTGGGGGAGTGCTTTGGGTCCGGGCTTAGACCCGAGCTCGGACCCCTCTCCCTGGACAGGGAGAGTACCCCGGGCTCGAGAGTAATTACCAAGCTCGGAGCCCTCTCCTCGGACAGCACGCCAAATATGCATAACCTTTACTCTGTTCGTTATATGTAAGTGTGAACTCGTGAAGTGATGTTTTATTAACAAGTTTCGGGAGGAGCGCACGCAGATAATTAACACAGCCAGTTCATCATCAGTAATTACACCATCTATCCAATCAGCACAAGAGAGAATCTCTATAAATAATCAAAGCAGCCTTACCTCCATTATCTCTAGTCTTTCAGCATCCCTCCACCACCCCGACTCCTCACCTTCAGCCCGTTCCTACCCCAGCACGGGGAGGAACACTCGGGGGGGAGCGCTTTGGGTCCGGGCTTAGACCCGAGCTCGGACCCCTCTCCCCGGACAGGGGGAGTACCCCGGGCTCGAGAGTAATTACCAAGCTCGGAGCCCTCTCCCTGGACAGCACGCCAAATACGCATAACCTTTACTCTGTTCATTATATGTAAGTGTGAACTCGTGAAATGGCTATGTTACAGCTCCCCTTTGAAGCTCTTGTGTTTTTCTCCTTTTCCATCTCTCCAATCCTATTCTGCTCACAGGTGATTGGAGATGAGTTTTGTTCCTACTTTTGTTGCAGTTTGCTGATTTTTGTAAAATAGCTTCTGTTTTTGCTTTTCAGATAAAAGAGTGGTTTCAGTTTATTGTTGTAGGCTAATTTATTGGTAATAAATAATTGATAATAAATAATATTGATGATAATAAATCATAAAAAAAAATATTGGGCTTGTTTTGGGCTTGTTTTTGAAGCTGCGGTTACTTATTTGTCTCGCCAGGAAGAGGAAGACGCAGAAACGAGCAATCTCATATGTAAGCATATGCATATGAAAAATAATGCGATCATCAACACTAGATAAATGAAAACTGCGAGTGAAATGTAAATCCAGGAAGTGGTAAAGGCCTGTGCAAGTTTTGGGAGTACTGATGGAAGCCATCTACTGCATATTTGCTATGATAATATTACTGATTATAATCCAGATGTAATATTTGATAAAAATTATAAAACATTATATTAAAAAGAAATTCTCAGCTTTTTGCTCAAAATGTTACTTATTAATGAAACTTACCGATATTCAAGTGCTGATAAAAAAAGCTAGAATAAAACAGATTTTTTTTTGTTTGAAAGTAGAGGGTCTGATCTTTATTTTGATGTATTGCATGATCAGATATTAATGCAACAAAATATTCTGGGGGCCATGAACTTTTAGTGAAAATCAACTTTTTTCAGAAACGCTGGCGGGGAAAGAGTTAAAAATATGATTTTTAAAATTTCAATTACAATGATGTTAACGTCTATTTTAGTTATTATAAATGCTGGTTAGTACATTCAGCAGTACCCTTTAACCATATTTCAAAGACAACAGGAATGATTTAAAAATTACATATTGCATAAGAAATACTTCGTTTTTTTTACGATTACTTACACACTAAAATAAAAAATAACACAGTTAGTGAAACTAAGCACATTCTCAGCCTCCCACTTTTTGCAAAACATTACACACATTGTTTTGCAAGACACTAAACACAGTTCTCTACATTAGACACAGCAATCTAACATGATGTCACTTTGCCATTTTAAGGCACTGCTTTCCAAAATACTACACATATGAACAAATTGATCAAACACGGCCATCAGGTGTGCAGACATGTAGGTGCTTAACTGTAAACACAACAATCAAGGTGTAACCACTATAAAAAGGCAACAGGTGAATTTTTGTCTTCAACAAAAATGAAAGGCAGTGGTGCAGGAAGAGGAATAGGGAGAAACATCTCTGGCCACAGAGCTATTTTGAATGTCCCGGGTCAATGTGGGGGTAACATCACAATATATGCTGCAATCACACAGAATGGGGTCCATACCAAAATAGGTCCTTACAACACCGACCACGCACTCACATTTTTAGACAGACTAAGTATTGGACAGACAAGGTATCTGGTTCCATTATTCCAGTACCTCCCACAACACTCTCCCTTTCTGTCCTTTTTCCCTTCTGAATGGCAGTGGAAGGTTTATGATCTCTGACCTAATAGATGCAGAGTCTGTGTAAGGATGTATTCACCATTCGAGAAGATTCTTTCCTCCCTGTCTTGCGAGGGAGGACATTGACTGTGATATGGATGAAGTGGCCATATCCAGCTATACAAAGAGATGATGCTAAGGTGTTTTTTTTCCCCATCTCCACAAAAGTTTATGTACAGTACTATATTATATTTGGAATATGTTTTGATTTTCAGAGCAAAATGCAGTCTATTTGCAACGATGTACTCTGAAAAAAAGGAAAAGCAGTTTTACTGAATTTACTAAAACAATACACTTACAGTCTACTTAATAAATTTATGTTTGAGATGCAAACATAAATTTATTGCATAAAGTCTAAATGAAATTCAACACAGTCATCAAAACATGATATAATCACTTTGCAAGAAAATGTTCAAACTGATTCAGATTTCCAACAAATGGTGTTCAGGTAAAATGATTTTTTCTGCTGTTTGATTTACTTAATTAAAATTAGCTCATGTCACACAATTACTTTGCATTTTCTTCTCAACTTAATTCCATTGTGTACAATTAATTTGCCACTGATGATTCAAACGCGAGTTTTGGGCAGTGTAGAGTAGCACTTGTTGTTTGTCATTTCTCCGATCACAAATGCAGACAGAGTTTTATGTTTACGCGGCGCGATGCAATGCAACACAACGAGTAAAAAGACAATATAAGTCATTATAATCAGTAATTATGTCCCTACTGGATGCAACAAATGCCTCGTTTGTAATGGGTTTTAATATTTTTGTCTCGTCACTCCGGCCGGGACACGTTTTAACATTTCCGTCTCACGCTTGAGGTATTCGGCCAATTACAATGCACTGGATAGCTGGCCAATCACAGCACACCTCGCTTTTCAGACCCATGAGCTTTGTAAAAATCGACACGTTTCAAAAAGGCGGGGCATAGAGGAGAAACAATAATGTAGAGTATGTGGAAAATAATGCTTTTTTTACTTTAAACCGCATAAACACATTTCATTACACCAAATACACAAAATAATGTTCTTTTTAGCAGCATCATATGACCCCTTTAAACTAATTAAGTTTTGTGAAGTATGTCGTTTGAGCGGGAGCAACGTGCACGAGAGCGTCTGCACATGTGCTATTGCGCTTTGAAAACCAGGACCGTTGGTATGGAAAAGGACACATGAGGGGACTGACTGACTTGTTTCCAAAGCTCGTTAAAAGGTAAGAATTTCAGTAAGAAATCGTATGATATATTATAAAAATGCAGTCATTGTCAGATTAAATGCAACAATAATGTTTTAAGATAACTCCACACGCTTTTAAATCATGTCGACGGTATATTTCATTGAGTGTCGTCGCATAATTTTAAATTTTTCTTTAGGTAAGGTTAACGTTAAATATTACTGGTAGTTTATCAAACTTCTACAATGCGATTAAATCATTCACAACTGGAAACCAAGATTTCATCAGGCGAATTATAATGCCTTTCAATACGTTGGCTAAAAAGTGTTAATTTCACAGCGTTTGAGTTAACTTAGATTTTCAGAATCAATGATCATAAATATTTCACGGCATTTTGTGCTGAGGGTTAATAGGAAAGAATGCGTACGTACCCAGACAGCACACATACGTTGGGCCGATGTCGACACGACGTACAAAATTCCATCGGCACTCGCTCAGGGAGCGTTTGCTAATAGTCAGCCTCTGATCGCAGATGCTCTCCGGCCGATGTTTGGACGATGCAGCTGTAAATACCGGCTGCTCTGCGTGGGCGCGGTTCACTGGCGTTTTGCTCATCGTTCCGGACCACCCGCGGCAGCAGCCGCTGGTTTATAATAATACGATACACACCACTCTCAATAAAGTTTGCAAATTTATTACAATTTTCAATAAACATATTAAATATACAAAAACATTTACATTTATCAGATGCTTTTATCAAAAGTGACTTACAAATGAGAGCATTCAAATCAATTCACAATTGTTTGTACTCTTTCAGAGATTAACCATGGTTTTACCACAGCATTTGCAGTAAAACCATAGTAACTACAAAATTTACCACGATTTCAAAAACTACACTATAGTCATGGTTACCACATGTTTACTGTAGTATTACAAAATAACTATAGCAGAACCATGACATCAAAACCATGGTATGAACCAGGGGCATAGATTATGCAGGGGACATGTCCCCCCCACTTTTAATATGTAAATGCGTCCCCCGCACTTTTCCGGGCAAGTGTGTTCATATCGAGGTTTTCAAGAGTTTCAAGTTTTCAATATAGATTTAAATTCAAAGAGACAGGATAGTCTGTGTATGATATGATGTTTTATTCAGATCCAGAATAAGGCGAGATGAACATCACGGAGCGCTAAACACTCCATGCAGTGTATGTTTCATTCATACAAGGTGGGCGGTGGTCCTGCACGGCTTTGAGGGGATGCTGATGTCTGAGCCTAGGGTCTTGGCTGCTGCAGGACACAGGTGCGCAGCGACGGTCTCCTCGACTGGGGGAGAGCACACGTACCCGTGGGCCTCCGCCCCATCCACGTGGGAAAAAAATGGCCTGTGTGGCAGAGTAGACGCGCGCTAATTGGGGCGCAGACCATGTTTTTACCAGCTGCTCATGTATGTCGGGGAAAAAGGGGACCGACGTCCTCGAGTCAGCTATCTGGGTGGACCTGAAATACCAGGAGTCAAGCTTACTCCTGGCAGGCTCCTCTGGAGGTCTGGGGGCCCCATGCTGTCCGGCTGATCGGACTCCGATCCCGCCCAATCCTCCCTCTCCGAGGCCGAGATGGACATCGAGTCATCCCCCTCCTCCTGGCTAAAGGATACAAACT
>NW_015505537.1:1940769-1943712 GCF_001515645.1 Sinocyclocheilus grahami | reverse complement strand
ACAATTTTGAAATATTTTTACTAGGCTATTTCAAATAACTGTTTTCTATTTGAATATATTTCAAAATATAATTTATAGTGATTTCAAAGCTAAATTTTTTGCATCATTACTCCAATCACACTATCCTTCAGGAATCATTCTGATATTCTGACTTGCTGCTCATAAAACATTAATAATAATAATAATTATAAAAGGTTTCTTGAGCAGCAAATCAGCATATTTCAGCCAGAGGTGACTAAGACTCCCTGGGGAAGACCATCTTCTGGCAACAAAGTAATGTCCACATGACAGCAGCTCAAAGATAATATAAGTCGTGTTCAGTACTAGTAATTATTTCTTTTTATTGCCACGTCAGAATCTAACACTATCTTTCATGGCAAAAACTGAGTTACAATAATACAAGAGTTACATAAACAAAATGAATAACAAAATAAAAACCGAGCAAACAATAATTACAGCAGTTAAAATGTTTTAAATTATATGATACAAATTCTAAAATCTTTTCTGATAAAATCTTACTAAAGTCTCTAGTCATGTGTTCAGTTAAACACTATCGTTCAACATTATTAAAGGGTAAGCTCAACAATTTTCAATCAACTTTGTATTGCTACAATGTTGGTAATATATGTAAAATAACAATATTTATTCTTTCTCTGAGATACCCAGTTTATCTGTCAGCAAAACTGCTGCATGACGCAAAACACAGCATTTTGTCATTTTGATGATGCAAAAAGTGTTTTTGTCATTTTGTAAAAACTCGTTATTTCATTTTGAGTCATCCTGCAGAGTGTTGCTTACAAATAAAAGGGGCTATATAGATACACATAACTCAGAGAAAGAGTCAATATTGTTCATTTACTGATATTAGAGACGTTGAAATAATACAAAGTGGGTTGAAAATTGTAAACTTACCCTTAAAGGCAATATAAGGATAATATTTGTCAGTTTTGTATGTTCATGTACAGTTGCCGTCATCTGAAGTCTTCTTGAGTGTTGGCGTAATCTGAAGTCTTCACAAGTGTGGCTGGATCCAAACTGGAACTGGCGTAATCTCTAGTAACATTGGGATGGGCATCCCGAGATAGAAACAGGAAAACAAAAGGAGAAAGAATAACATAGCTGCTGTTCATATTATTTCAGACAAAAGATGACTTATTTCATCACATAAAACTGGAGTGCAAGGTTATGAGATGTGTTATGTGAATACTTGGCTAAAAATATGTATTTTTTTAATAGTTCTATTTTCAGATATAATATGTGAAACAAAACATATATTGCATACATAACATTACAAGCATTATTTTTCTTTTACACAAGCAAAAGTATATAGCCAAAAAAGATTAGGAAATAAAGAAAAAACATGCAACTCAGGAATCATCTATTTATCTGCAATAATTATTAATATAAAATCTAAAAAAATATTGTATTTCCTTAAATACATTATACTCCAGAATATATACTAGAATAAATACTCCAGAAAAGAGCCCCACATTTTTTTGAATGATTTTGGGGATTTCCTAACCCTCCTAATTCCTAATTCCTAGAGGATTTTCTCAGGGGTGCAGTATGAAATGAGCTCGTTGATCCAACGTTTTCTAGACAGAGAATGAGTCGACTTCCAGTTTACTTTTCCCAGCTGTACCAGCTAAAAGTGTGAAGTACTTTTCATGATGAGACAAATCTAATAATTCAGTATCCCCTAATATCCAAATTCTAGGATCATAACTGATTGGGATTCCTATAACCTTTGAAGATATATCAATTATATATTTTCAAAAATCATTCAATACAGGAAAATTCCAAAGCATATGAAGTAAATTGCCTTCAGATGTTTTGCACCTTGTGGTGGGCATAAGAGACTTTCAAAAACATAAAAAAATCATACCAACCCCAAACTTATGAAATAGTAGTGTATGTTTGAGATTATACTTACTAGTCCTGCGCAGAGCAGAGGTACAATGCAGATAAAAGAAAGAATAATCTTATAATATAATAACATAATATACATAATATACAAAAAAATACACCTACTACTATTAATACTCATAGGCGTAATTTGCGGTTGGGACGGGTGGGACATGTCCCCACCACTTTTTGCCAGGGTCGATATTGTCCCTACCACTTTTTGAAAGTAATTGAAAAATATATTGCGGAAGGTATGTATTAAAGGGAAAACAAGATCAACAAATCATTCTTCATAATCTAATTAGAGTGATAAAAAAACAACAACAACAACATTTGACTCCTTACGCACGCATGGTGCAGTGCAATAACGACGTGATTTGCAGCTGTCACACTTTTCGTAATGTCATTAGGCTATAGCATTTTATTTAAAAAATGGAGAGCTTCCTTGTGCTAAGTAGGCCTGCCCTCTACTAAAGATTTTTCTAGTCAACTAGTCGCACGTTATATTAAGTTGATTAATATAATAATATATTAACCATACTTCAGTATAGGCTTTAGGGAGACGTATTATAGGCTAGAGCCTATTCCGCGCTCAAGCTCCCGCATGAAGCAATTCCCTCAAAGCACCACTGCGTACTGCGATCCCGTACTGCGCTCAAAGTGATTATGAACGTGTCGGGGGAAAAGAAGACATTTTAATTATTTATTAATAAACTAGTGCTTTCTGAGTCAGTGTCGGAATTGCCGAATGCCGACGCTGACTCGCCATCTCCACATGTACGTGCCTTTAATAGAAATGCACCTTTTCATACGGACTACAAATTTAAAGAATATTACAAAATCGAGTGGGCGAGTTCCCTTTCGATATTTCACTCGTATATGGGAAAAAGCCTTTTTTCTCCTGAACTAAAGCCTATTTCATTCACGCAGTGAAACTGCACAGCCATTGGTTCGTGCAGGGCTTTAAAAACAAACCAATGGCGCGGCAGCGGAGCTGCACAAGCCTATGGCGACGAAGCCCGCCAAAGCCCGCCAGAA
>NW_015505537.1:1936217-1940212 GCF_001515645.1 Sinocyclocheilus grahami | reverse complement strand
TGCGGGGCATCTGGCTATATAAGCGGGCGCTCGCCACAGGATTCTCAGATTTTTTCTCCTTCAGCGACGACTCTACGTCTCGACTTCAAAGAGCTTCTAAAAGAGCAGGGGCGTTGTTGCAAATGCCGCTCTGTTATTGCGGCTCGTGCATGTCTCCCCTGCATGCTGATGACGGCCACAAGGAGTGCGTATCCTGCTTGGGGAAACCCCATGCGGAAGCTGCGCTCACGAGAGCTATTTGCTCTCATTGCGAGAGTTTTAGTCTCGCCTCTCTCCGCTCATGGATCGCTTTCTTTTCAGAGAGCGACTCCGCCCCCCACGCCCTCCCGTTTTCAGCAAAAAAAAAAACTGCGATCGAGCGATCGGCCACGAGCGAGCTCACGCCGGCCCAGATCCCGCGTGCCTCGCTCTCGATGTAGAGAGTGCGTTCACCCGTCCTTTTCTCCCGGCCTGATCAGCGTCCCTCTGCTGATGCGAGCGACCTGATCTCATTCGGGGGAAGTAAAGACGAGCTGCTCGATGACAGCATGTCACTGGCAGCATCGGATGCAGAGGAGCTGTTGGTCTCGGAAAATTACCCCACCCCCTCGCCATCATCCGCCCCGAGCCACCAAAGACGGGACGGATACCAAGCTTCTCCGTATCCTCTCCAAGGCGGTCGAAGAGCTGGGTTTAGAGTGGTCCCCTCCAGAGGAGCCCTCTCGCACCCGTCTGGATGAATGGTTCCTGCCGGGGCGCCGACAGGCCCCTCGTCAGCATACCTCTCCATTCTTCCCGGAGGTCCACGATGAGCTCACCAGATCGTGGCGCGCTCCATACTCCGCCCGCCTCCGTACTGGCTCTTAATCCGCCCTCACCTCCATCGACGGCGCTGAAGAAAAGGGGTACGATAAGCCGCCTCCCCTAGATGAGTCAGTGGCCGCGCATCTCTGCCCGCCCACAGCCATCGGCTGGAGAGCAAAGGCCACTCACCCATCTAAGCCGTGTAGGGCTACTTCAGCTCTCACTGGACGCGCCTACACCTCAGCTGGACAGGCGGCCACGGCGCTTCATCCTATGGCGGTCCTTCATGTCTTCCAGGCCAAAATCCTTGCATCCGCCGAGTCTGGCCGGGACCCCGCTACCCTCAGGGATCTGAGGAGCGCGACAGACCTGGCTGTACGTGCCACCAAGACCGCTGCCCAGGCGATTGGGAGATCGATGGCCAGCCTTGTGGTGCTCGAGCGCCATTTATGGTTGACGCTGACGCTGACGGAGATGAAGGATGAGGATAAGATCTCCTTCCTCGATGCTCCTGTCTCCCCCAAGAGCCTTTTCGGCCCAGCGGTCGAAGGGTTTGCTGAGCGCTTCATGAAGGCACAGAAATCCTCCCAGGCTATGCGACATTTCCTGCCTAAGCGCTCCAGATCCGCTGCCGTCTCAGCTCGCCAAAATCTGCACAGACTCAGCAGCCTGCGAAACCAGCGCCTGCCACCCCCGCTGTTCAGCCCGCTAAAGCGCAGCAGACATGGGGATGCTCTCGCTCGGCCAGACGCTACCCTCCTCCTAAGCGCCAGGGACCCCGTCCCAAGATTGCGTTGCCAGTCACCCGAGTTAATTCAACCCCTCGTCACGCGGGCCGAGGCCTGGTAGGCCATCCCCGGGGTGTCGGAATGGGTTATGGGCATAATAAAGTGAGGATATTCACTCCAATTTGCTCGAAGACCCCCACGCTTCAGCGCCGAGGTAATGAATTTGCTGGCAAAAGGAGCTGTGGAAAGGGTTCCTCCAGCCCAGAGCGAGTCAGGCCTTTACAGCCGTTACTTTCTCATCTCCAAAAGAGATGGTGGCCTCCGGCCCATCCTCGATCTCAAGACACCTGAATCGCGCCCTCATAAGGAGGTCATTCAGGATGATTACACTGAAACAGATCCTCGCGCAAATTCGTTCGAGAGACTGCTTCTTTTCCCTGGACCTGAAGGATGCATACTTTCACATCCAGATAGCCCCTCGTCACAGGCCATTCTTGAGATTCGCCTTCGAGGGTGTGGCTTATCAATATACGGTCCTTCCCTTCGGGCTGTCCCTGGCCCCCACACCTTTACGAAGTGCGTGGATGCGGCTCTTTCCCCTCTGAGACAGATGGGAGTCCGTATTGTCAATTACCTCAACGACTGGCTCGTCCTGGCCCAGTTGGAGGCAGAACTAATATCTCACAGAGCCCTCCTCCTCAGCCACCTGGAGTGCCTGGGACTCAGGGTCAATTTTCTCATAAGGAGGTTGTTCAGGATGATTACACTTAATCAGATCCTCGCACAAATTCACTCGAGAGACTGATTATTTTCCCTGGACCTGAAGGATGCATACTTTCACATCCAGATAGCCCCTCGTCACAGGCCATTCTTGAGATTCGCCTTCGAGGGTGTGGCTTATCAATATACGGTCCTTCCCTTCGGGCTGTCCCTGGCCCCCACACCTTTACGAAGTGCGTGGATGCGGCTCTTTCCCCTCTGAGACAGATGGGAGTCCGTATTGTCAATTACCTCAACGACTGGCTCGTCCTGGCCCAGTTGGAGGCAGAACTAATATCTCACAGAGCCCTCCTCCTCAGCCACCTGGAGTGCCTGGGACTCAGGGTCAATTTTGCCAAAAGCTCATTGCTTCCCAGCCAACGAATCTCGTTCCTGGGAACAATCTTCGACTCAGCTCAAATGAAAGCTGTAGTCACGCCAGAACGAGCTCTGGCCATACGGAGGCTGGCGACCTCCTTCAAGATCGGTACCGCTCGCCCGCTCAAAGCGTTTCAAAGGATGCTGGGCCTCATGGCAGCAGCATCTCCAGTGTTACAGTTGGGTCTGCTGCGTATGCGCCCCCTTCAGCGCTGGTTGAAACCATGGGTTCCATTCCATGCGTGGCATCACGGATGCCTGCATATCAGGGTGAGTCAGGCCTGTGTATCAGCCCTGACCCCCGGACAACATGTCGGTTGTGTCCTACATAAATCGCCAGGGAGGCCTCTCTTCAAAGCGCCTCTTCATGCTAGTGGAGCGCTTCTTAGAGTGGGCTCAACCCACCCTGCGCTCGCTAAAGGCAGTGCATATACCGGGCAAATTGAACCGAGGAGCAGACATGTTATCAAGGAGCAATGTCCCCTCAGGAGAGTGGATGCTCCATCCGCAAACGGTTCAGAAAATCTGGGAGATCTTCGGCGAGGCCAAGGTAGACCTCTTCGCCTCAGAAGACAACTCTCACTGCCAAATTTATTTCTCAAAGACCAAGGACGCGCTGGCCCACGATTGGCCCAACCTCCTTCTTTACGCATTTCCCCCGATTGCTCTGATCCCACAGGTAATCAGGTGAGTGAGGGAACAAAAACACAGGGTTCTCCTAGTAGCCCCCCTGTGGATGAACCAGCTGTGGCTATCAGAGCTGACTCAGCTACTGATAGCGGCCCCTTGGCCTGTTCCACTGAGACGAGATCTCCTCTATCAAGCGAATGGGACATTATGGCATCCTCGGCCCGACCTATGATACTTCGTGCCTCCCAGAGCGAGTCATAAACTCTATGCCTTAAAGTGGACTTTTTTCTCCGTCTGGTGTTTAAACCACGGCAAAGACCCTCTCACTTCTGAATTAGCAGAGGTGCTGTCTTTTCTACAAGGGCTGCTGGATAAGGGTCGCTACCCATCCACGCTCAAAGTCTATGTGGCGGCTATAGTGGCCTCTCATGTCCCTATTGAGGGCCAATCAGTGGGCAAAAATAGCGCGGTCATCCGCTTTCTGAAGGGTGCAAGGAGGCTGAATCCGCCTCGTCCCCCTACCGTCCCTTCATGGGACCTGTCCAATGTGCTGAGGGCCCTGACGGGCCCCGCTTTTGAGCCACTACAAGCCGCCAAAATTAGGTCGCTATCGCTAAAGACTGCTCTGCTTCTAGCACTAGCATCAGTAAAGCGAATAGGAGACCTGCAGGCGCTCTCAATTAATCCTGCCTGTCTGGAATTCGGGCCTAACGACTC
>NW_015505537.1:1924667-1935690 GCF_001515645.1 Sinocyclocheilus grahami | reverse complement strand
TGGAAGTCCCGGCCTTACAGGCCAGGATCCTTTCCGCTTGAAATGGCACGCGCTGCGTAAACAGACATGACAGAGAGCCCTTGGCTGTGCCGCGCCCAAGTTCTCTGGTATTGTTCACCTGTTAGCTCTTGACCCCTGGCTGTCGAAGTTACGGGTATACTCTGGAACGATTAACCAGGTGTGACCTAGAAAGCTCAGTCCGCTTAGCCTTGGGTTATTGTTGACTTCTCTATAAGCATTGGTTGCTTATGGAAGTTATACCTTTAGTCGTTCCACTACATTAGCACAGCACTCTGGTCTTCAAGATCTCCACCTGGAACCGCTTCGCTCCCCTCCACATGCGCTGCGTAAACAGACATGACAGAGAGCCCTTGGCTGTGCCGCGCCCAAGTTCTCTGGTATTGTTCACCTGTTAGCTCTTGACCCCTGGCTGTCGAAGTTACGGGTATACTCTGGAACGATTAACCAGGTGTGACCTAGAAAGCTCAGTCCGCTTAGCCTTGGGTTATTGTTGACTTCTCTATAAGCATTGGTTGCTTATGGAAGTTATACCTTTAGTCGTTCCACTACATTAGCACAGCACTCTGGTCTTCAAGATCTCCACCTGGAACCGCTTCGCTCCCCTCCAATGTTAATAATTGGAATCTTTTCTGGGAGCGTCCTAGGCTTTTTCGCGCTGATGGCCTGCACCCCAGCAGAGTTTTGATGTACTCTGCTTGACTGAAACCTGGCTAAAACCTAATGATTATATTGGTCTAATTGAGTCTACTCACCCAAGCTACTGTTATAAGCATGAGCCCCGTCAGACTGGTCGTGGCAGCGGTGTTGCAACAATATATAGTGATATTCTCAATGTTACTCAGAAAGACAGGATACAGGTTTAACTCATTCGAAATACTAATGCTACACTGTCAGATATGCAAAATAAATCTATCGTATCTCTTGCTCTGGCTACTGTGTATAGACCACCAGGGCCGTATACAGATTTCCTAAAAGAATTAGAACTAGACGAAATAACTAGCAACATGGGCACTATCTTCTCTAATACATTAGAAGCTGTTGCCCCCATCAAATTGAAAAAGGTTAGAGAAAAATGTACTGCGCCACGGTACAACAGTAATACCCATTCTCGCAAGAAAAAAACTCGTAGTCTTGAGCGCAAATGGAGAAAAACTAACTTGGAAGTTTTTAGAAAATTATGTGGAAAAACAGTATGTCTAGCTATAGACAGGCTCTAAAAACTGCCAGGGCCAAGTATATTCACAAACTCATAGAAAATAACCAAAACAATCCAAGGTTTTTATTTAGCACTACTTGGTATAGGACAGGAAGAGCTAAATAAACTTATCACTGCATCTAAACCTACAACATGCCTGTTAGATCCTGTACCCACTAAATTAATGAAAGAGTTGTTACCTGTAGCAGAAGAACCGCTTCTCAATATTATTAACTTGTCGTTGTCTTTAGGTCACGTCCCAAAACCATTCAAGCTGGTGGTTATTAAGCCTCTTATTAAGAAACCACAACTAGATCCTAGTGAACTGGCAAATTACAGACCCATCTCAAATCTTCCTTTTATGTCTAAAATTTTTGAAAAAGTTGTGTCTGCTCAATTGTGCTCCTTCCTGCAAAAAAATTATCTCTATGAAGAATTTCAGTCAGGTTTCAGGCCCCACCATAGCACAGAAACTGCACTTGTTAAAATTACAAATGACTTGCTTCTTGCATCAGACCAAGGCTGTATCTCATTGCTAGTTTTACTTCGTAGTGCTGCGTTCGACACTATAGATCTTGACATACTCATAGATCGATTACAAAACTATACAGGTATTCAAGGGCAGGCTTTAAGATAGTTTAGATCCTACCTGTCCGATCGCTACCACCTTGTTCATTTAAATGGGGAGTCATCTCAATTATCACCAGTAAAATATGGAGTGTCACAAGGATCTGTCCTAGGTCCTCTGCTATTTTCGATATACATGTTGCCCCTTCGTAATATTATTAGAAAATACGGGATTAGTTTCCACTGTAATGCCGATGATACTCAACTATATATCTCAACAAGACCAGATGAAACTTCTAAATTATCTAAGCTAACAGAGTGTGTTGAAAATGTAAAAGATTGGATGACCAATAATTTTCTCCTATTAAATTCGGATAAGACAGAGATATTACTTATTGGACCAAAAGACAGTACACCGAATCTCCTGGATTACAATTTGCAGCTAGACAGATGTACGGTTACTTCCTCTACAGTCAAAAATCTGGGTGTTATATTAGATAGCAACTTGTCTTTTTAAAATCATATTTCCCATGTTACAAAAACCGCATTCTTCCATCGTTACATTTCACAAAATAAAATCAAGCTATTATCTGTATTTTCTAGACCATAACATGCATATTTGCCATAACATGCCACATTTTGCCAAATTTAAATTTTTATGAACTTTTAGTGAATTAGACCCATTGTGCTCTTTTGTTTAATTGTGTTTTGAGTAATGTCTTAAACTAACCTTTCTTTTTCTGCTCTGGCTTATTTTTTTAAGGATGACATTGATGCAGCTCGTGAACTTGCCATCAAAGGACTCTGTATCTATCTTAATGAGGACCCTAAAGATCTCATTCAGGAGTATGTGGTGAGTGGTTATAGCTTAACAGATGGAATCTGTACTATGTTCAACAAGCAATGCATTACTACATCTAAAAACCATAATTTCATCAAATATGCACACTGCAACATAAATTTAACAATTCCATTTTATCCACTAGACATATAGCTATACTTGTTTAACGTCTAAATGTCCGTACAGAGCACACTTATTTAAGTTTTATAATGATAATTATTAAGCAAGTCAGTTTTTTACAGCTGCCATTACAATACAATTCATTTGTTTGACAGAAACGTTCCTTAATAAATCTTTATCTGACCAAAATACTCTGTGCTCTAAGTCACTCACAAATCTTTTGACAGTTCAATAATCTCTATTTGCTTTTTGCAAAATATTGTTTGTTTTGATGCCTTTTGCAAGACATTGCATTGTTTCATGCTTTTCATCTTGAGAAAGATCTTTCTTCCTCACCATATTCCATAAGAACTGTGACTAGCTTAATAATGTGGATAGAAGATTGAGGTCACTGCAAGCATTGGCATTTTTCAAAAAATTACTACCCCTCATATTTCTTCTTCATGTGTTAAATACATATTCATCTTGTTTTCTGTCTTTAGGACATGGAAGAAGATATTTTACAGAGTGCCATTGAGAAGACCACCATGGGCATCTTCGTGATAAAGGACACTGCAGACAATGAAGCCCATGATGTGGGAATTGTGCTAGAGGGTGTTGCAGTGCTTCAGGACCTTGACAGTGTGGCTTTTGCAACGTCAATGTTGTTCGGTCTAATTTATGCTCTTATCCTGCAGTACCCCACAAAGTTGCGTTTTACTTTTGAAATTCTGCAAAAGCTCATCATGGAGTTGGATGTAGGTGAACTCTCTATCAAGGCCCAAAATTTCAAATCTAAACTCCATCAGTGAGATGGACCGCTTTTTGAATGACTGCCGAGACTATAAACGATCAACCCAAGAGAATTCCAGCAGCCTTCATGCAAGACACTAGTGCAGAGGTTAAACAGTGATCTCGTTGTTTAGACTGTTCCACTTTCCCTACTCTTGTTTCTTTATCCCTTTTTGTCTGAATTTGGCCCTTCTTTGGACTGGCTCAAAAGTTGATTGATTAGAGAGCTGAATCTATGACACATGGATGAACTAGCATAAATAAGATACACTGTTTATAGTTTGGGTAAAGGTCAGATACTGTATGTCAACATTATTTTTTACATACATTTCAGTTATTAAAACATGAAGAGGAGGATTACAAATATAGACAGTGCTCTTGGAGAAAATGACAGAAGAGTACAATTTGGCTGACTTTTAGGAGCAAGTCTTCTAAAAATGCTCCGGGACAAATTGATCAATACAGCATTAAATGATAAAAAATATTCAAGCTATGATCTTCAGCATAGACTGCTAGTAGATTTTGTAATGAATCTATATATAAATATCTTTGAAACGAAAGCGTTTTTCTTGAAATAACAGTTCCAGGTACTGGTGTTCTTGGGTACAGTTTTAAGGTTTCTGAGAGAAATTAAATAAATGATTAGTGTTACAACGTTTTATTCATTTTTAAACACAGTTACATGCAGTGTAATGTTACTCATGTTTATGATCTTGTTCACATATTGGTGCACTATATGTTATGCATACAACAGTAACTGTCTTTGTTTTTATTCTAGTCATTAAAACTAATATGTAGTTTTATTACATTTAATCATCAGAGAAGTTATTTATGCTTTTTGAAAGCACAATGTTGTTTAGACATGTCATTTAAATGACACATTGTTCAAATGATTAAATAAAGGATTTACAGAAGGTTTTTGTGTTATTGAAAATTAAATTACATTAACATGCAACAACAAACCATTAAAATTTGTATTAAAATTTAATTTTAGTGAAGTTATCAAAATTGTTAAGATAACTTGATTTAATTGCACAGAATTAACATGATCAAAGCATATATCTAAAATAAAATAATGTTAAGCTAACATAACTGAATTATGTTAGGATAACTTGAAAAGACTATGTACACATTTTATTTTTTGAAAATACATCTGATTAACACAAAAGTATTATAATGAAACCACATAAATATGTAGGACACTCTGAACTCAAACTGAATGTGTGGAACCAATGTCCATAATTCAATTGAGTAAATCCAATGTGGTTAAAAAATATTTTCATGAATGTGCAGCACTTGTCTCGTGTGTCACGGTGCATGTGGAGAGATGATGCGAGGACTCAAGTTGCAGGAAGAATAGTCTTTCTTTTTAATAATAAAATGAAACAAATTAACAAAAACCACCCTGAGGGGGAAAAACAGGCAGGCTAGGAACTGCACTACCGGCAAACATAACACACACACAATGTAAAAAACTGATGAAAAACAACAGATCAGCACAGGACTGCAAACACCAGGAGAATAAATAGGGAAACAAATGAGGAGGGGTAACGAGGGAGACACAGGTTGAGCAACTTAAACAATAATGAGGTAACAAGATGGGCAGGGTCAGACAATAGACAGGAGAGAGCACATGGCACCAAACAAACACAACACAAGCCATGTGCTCACAGAAAAACAGTGTCATCTGGTGGCCATCCTGGGCACACCAGCTGAAGACTGTGACAATATGTTGTGTTTGGTCAATATATTCATATACTTTAACAATATCTAAAAAAAAACTATCAAAAATAGAAATGTTACAAGTGTTTAAGATTGAGCACAGCAGTGTCTGAATGGTTCAAACAGAATCCAACTGTATGAGCCATTTGTGTGCCATTGTTTCAGAGAAAGGACCGCAGGCGCTTAGGAGGCTATAGTTATGACCGACGTATGACGAACGTCAGTCATAACGTAGCACGGGAGGCAGGAATTAAATTGAACAGTTTACTGAATTTTCTTTAGCAGCACAGACATACATTAGACGGTATAATAGTTGCAGCATTGGGGGGTTACACTCTTGGTATATTTTTGTGTGGCTGCAAATACACAAAACAATACTAAATGTCACATAACACCATTACTGATACAGTTTTATCAGTTGAACATAATATTTCGCACCATACAAAAGCTTAAAACAGGCAAATTATAAGTTATAAATCACTATTCCTTACATATGAATTGGTACAGAACAAATAATGAATTATCTGTCTCAATGATACAGGAACAACACTCAAATCACCTACAAACATCGTGCATAATCATTCTGTAATGACGTTCATTATTTCCTAATGTCAAGGCACTAGAAGGCGCCTTTGCGCTACCTTTGTAACAGCCGCCCCCACATTTGTGAAGTAAATGTGCTCCGAAGGAATTTAATCCTCACTAGGCAATTCAGGCAGCTTGATTAACTTTGCCACAGGTCTGGTGAATCTTTTGTCATTGACTTTTACCTTTGCTGCTCTCACGTGTCCATCAGCACTTGGAAACACCCTTTCCACTTTGCCGACTAACCATAAAGCCCTTGGTAACTGGGAGTCAACCATCCTCACAACAGAACCCTCAGTAAGGTCTGCTGTAGTCCCTTGCCATTTGTGCTTCAGCTGAAGACCAGGTAAGTAGACCAGGTAGTAACATATGAACTTAGCCCAGAAATTATCCACTAAGATTTCACTTTGTCTCCACCGCCTGCGACTTAAGCTTGGTTGGCTGGCCCATAGTTGTGGGAACATAGCAGCGAGGTAAGGTGATGCAAACTAATTCCGGCAGTTCTACCACCCATTCCTTCCAGGCTTGCAGCAGCTCCTCAGGTAGTAATGGGTCATCCCACTCTCTGTGTTTATCCCAGAGTTGTTGTACAAGCACCTTAGCATGAGTTGTATATGGCATTATTAGCCCCTAAGGGTCATACCATCTGGCCAATGTACGGTACAATGTACGCATTGTTGTTGGGCCATAGTCTTCCAGTCAATGTCTATAGCCGATGGTATCCATAGGGCAGTGCCATCTTAGTCCTAAGGTATACTCTTGGATGTCAGCAGAGCTTTGGGTGCGACATAGTTCAGCATTGTCTGAGCGAGCATCTTGAGGCAGATGGCTGAGGAGTTCGGGGGCATTGCTGGCCCACTGGCGGATCACAAAGCCACCTGATGCCAACAGGGACCGTAATTTGTCAAGTAAGTATTTGGCTTCAACTTTCGATGGTAAGCTTTGTAGACAGTTGTCAACATAGAAACACCTGTCAACTGACATCCTGACATCATCTCCTTCTTTGCTATGATCATAGACGTGCCGCTTGAGTGCATATATAGCACAACAAGGAGAACATGTGGTACCAAATGGCAGAACTTGCCACTCATGTTCTGCCACTCAAGTGATGGACCAAGGGTAGGACCAGGAAGAAGGGATTCGTTGAGATTGTGGCTCTGGAATTAGTAGGAACAATTAAATACTACGCGGTTCTTCCCATTATGTTCCACCAGATGATGGGGAATGAACCATGATTCTTCCCTCTGTGCAGCTTCCTCTGTGGTCAGCTTGCGTACAGAGCCTGCCAGTCCAAGCTTACTCATTTCTGCGGAGTATGCTGAGGCTTTATCCTTATCTTTAGTGAGCCGCTTCTCTATACCTTGGAGGCTTGACATGACGGCATCTTTGGTTGCATGGTAAGGGGAGGTGTAACAGAGGTGTCACATAATGCTGGACATTGTTATGCTCAACACGGATGGTTTTACTTTCCAGCAGTTGAAGTGCCTCTTGATCCTCTCATGATCGTGTTGCCTGTTTCTCTGATTTGAATGGTAGGGTATCCACCTGCCATAACTTCTCCACATTTCTCAGAAGTTCAACTGATTCTGGGTTTACAGAGGTCAGGTAAAAGTTCTGAGATCTAGAGTGCTGTGGTAGATCTCTAGCAGGGCCCTGTAGTGTCCACTCTAAACTCGTCCGTATGGCAGCTGGTCCTCCTGGTGGTCCCAGATGCACTAGTTCTACTTGAGTGATCAAATGAGGCTGATCAGCTCCAATGAGAAGAAGAGGGGAAACTCAATCAAAGGGTTCAAGTGGCAAGCCTCTGAGATACTTGTAGCTTTTCTGTAAGGTGGCAAGTGGGTAGGAATGATCAGCTAAGCCCAGATTCTGAGCAGTGAATGCTCCACTAATGTGGTAGTTCTGTTTTGGCTGTGAGGCAGGGGAAACACTGAAAGAGACAGATGCTCCTTGAATAACTTTGGTTTCTTGCCTTATTGTTCTCAATGCCAGTTCCTCAGGAATGCCACGCAGGCCGAGCTTATTTGCAGCCTCACAAAGAAGTATGGTCCTTTCTGAACCGTCATCGAGGACAGAATAAGTCTCCAGAGTTCGTTCTCGATACTGCAGACGAACCTTCACCACTTTTATGGCATTATTTTAATGACAAATGTCGAGAGCATTATTGTAGCGCAAAAGTACATTAATATAATGTGCGAGCGCGAATCTCTCTGCTCGCTCTCAGATACATGCTGCTCTTGTATGAATTCTCACTGACCTCGCCCAGAGAATATGCCTGCACTAAAAACGTGTCCGTTGCAATCGCTTACATTGCCTTACAAAGGCACAACCCTTAATGGAAACGTTAATTTCTGTAACCTAACACAAAACATCTAAAGATTGTTCCACCAGATAAAATGTTATGGTTTAAATTCTAAAATGTTGTGTACTGTATTACTGTTTCAGTCCGCCACCATCGATGAAGCAACTCGTCATCTGATGATGTTGATAAGTGATCAGATAAGATCAGACAGCCAGCTACAGACAGGGCAGCATCACACAACTGCTCAGCAGCAGTAGCAGCTCTCAACTGCTCAGCAGCAAACACCAGTGCAGAGAGAAATGACCAGGTTATTTATGTTTAGGAAATATAGTAATTTGTCTTATAATCTTTAGTTCAGCTAGCGTATGAATACTATGATATTTAAGCACTCAATTTATCATGTATAAATTAATATCTGTTAATCTTTTGTGTTATCTCGTTCGTTAATCTTGTTTGTTATGCTATTAAAATTGCATGATATTATTCAATGAGTAAACTGTATATAGAATGTTTAGAATTTTGCAGATCATTCCCAGGGTATTTTTTAAAGGGATCTCAAAAGGGACGAAAAAGGTTTCGATCTCCCTGTAAAGTGGTCAACACCAGCAGCAGGACTCTTTCCATGCAGTTCTATCTTGTGAATACAAATGTGGAAAAGACACCAAAACCATCAGACGATTTTACACTTTTTCTTGCTGGAATGGGAAGGTGTACAGTCAAACTATCCGAAGATGCTGACCACTCTGAGGTAAATTAGAAAAGTACATAATAAGTGAGCTTGATCAAAATGGTTTCATTTTAAAATCTATTTTACTACAGTATTGTTTGCATTCCATTGTAAATTCTATTTTAGATTATAGTACATTCTCAGGGTCTAATGTATGCAGATTAATTTTAGTATATTAAAAAGTTTTAAAGTTGTAATGTACTGAAAGTACTGTTAACATTCTATTCATTCTTAACATTCATGTTCAGTATGTCCACTTTTGAAATAAATGTAAGAGTATTACTGAATGTTTTAGTTACCCAGAAATCTGTTTTTGTGCAGATAACAAGGCAACTGATGGAACACTATCCAAAACTTGTGAAACTGACTGGAGGGTGGCTCCTGTACAAGGCTCTTGGTAATTAACATTAGAATAAATATCTAAATATAGATGTGTGTATTCTAAACTTGCATATGTGAAAACAATTTACAGTATATTTTTATTGTGTGACAATAAGAACCTCAGTAGTATTTTGTTATAACCTAATCAGTCATCAGACATTGACAAAGCCAACCTTCTGAAGTGCAATTGAATCTTCTTAGATCTATCTATCTATCTATCTATCTATCTATCTATCTATCTATCTATCTATCTATCTATCTATCTATCTGTCTATCTATCTGTCTATCTATCTATCAAACTTCAGACTTTCAGGCTAGGCTTTCTCAAGTTAACCTCATAGTTTGTACACAAACTTTATTAATCTAGTTAAATTTGTTGTCTTTAAAGGTGGATCGGGACAGCGAAAACTGATGATTGTCCCACCAGAAGCTGATGGCTATAATGCCCAGTATTTAAAATCATCAAGTGGAGGTGGAGAGATTACTATGTTTATAGTTCCTCTTCAAGAAGAACTAGATATAATGCCACATCCTTCAGTTGCGCTGGAATTCCAAAAATGCCAAAAGCAACCTGCCAAAACTGCAGCTTGTCCATGCCACTGCAAATCTTGGCTATGCATGTTAAGTCATGCAGTACCATTAAACTGTCCACTGAGCATGATACCAGTAGTTCTGGAAGGGTAATGACATTTTTAGGAAAACTTTAACCTCAGTGTAACGTTTAAATGTTCTTTAATGGAAAATGTTGTCATGTTTTTTGATAGGTGATTACATGTCAAATCAAGTCAAGTCACCTTTATTTATATAGCGCTTTTATCAATAAAGATTGTGTCAAAGCAACTGAACAGCATTAATTAGGAAAATAGTGTGTCAATAATGCAAAAGGACAATAGTAAACATTCATTTTTCAGTTAAAGGCAGTTCATCATTGAATTCAGTGATGTCATCATCCAGCTCAGTTCAGTTTAAATAGTATCTTTGCAATCATTTGCAATCAAGTCAACGATATCGCTGGAAATGAAGTGTCCCCAACTAAGCAAGCCAGAGGCGACAGCGGCAAGGAACCAAAACTCCATCAGTGACAGAATGGAGAAAAAACCAGGCTCAGTCGGGGGGCCAGTTCTCCTCTGACCAGACGAAACCAGCAGTTCAATTCCAGTATGTGTAAGCCAGGTTAAAGAGATGGGTCTTTAATCTAGATTTAAACTGCAAGAGTGTGTCTGCCTCCCGAACAATGTTAGGTAGGTTATTCCAGAGTTTGGGCGCTAAATGGTCGTCAAGTTTATTTGTACAGCGCTTTTCACCATACAAATAATTGCAAAGCAACTTTACAGCCAATTAAGTTTCTACAATATTTGGTGGTAGTTTATCAGTGGTGACTGTCTCTATTTTTTAATAATATTACCAAGGGGCAACATGTATATCGAAAATAGCAGAGGACCTAGGACAGATCCTTGTGGCACTCCATATTGTATTAGAGAAGATAGTGCCCATGTTGCTAGTTATTTCGTTTAGTTCATGTGTACTTATTGGTACACAGAGCAGTTGAGATAAATAAGACAGGTTATTTGTGAATCTGTCTTTGATGGCTGGAACAATAGTTCTGCCCGAACGATAACGCAGAGCCATATAGTTAATATTAGCAATACGCAGCATGCACGATACAAGGAAATGGTCAGTAACATCATCACTTTGAGGTACGATATCTATATCAGTAAGATCAATTCCATGCGATATAATTAAATCTAGCGTATGATTAAAACGATGAGTGGGCCCGGTGACATTTTGCTT
>NW_015505537.1:1901697-1924389 GCF_001515645.1 Sinocyclocheilus grahami | reverse complement strand
GGGCTCATGCTTATAACAGTAGCTTGGTGGAGTAGACTCATTTAGACCAATATAATCATTAGGTTTTAGCCAGGTTTCAGTCAAGCAGAGTACATCAAAACGATTATCTGTGATCATTTAATTTACAATAACTGCTTTGGGTGAGAGTGATCTAATGTTTAGGGGCCCAAACTTTAAATTTTTTTTTATTTATTTTAAATTTTTCTGGTTTAATCACGATCACATTTTTTCTAGATCCTGCATTAAATTTATATTTTGACCTCACTATTCGGGGAACAGACACAGTCTTTATAGATTGGACAGCACAAATACTTCTATTATTTAAATGGGTAGAACAAAAGTCATCAGAGCAGTTATTTGAGATTTGACTTACTAGTCATATGGTGCGTAGCGTCCTGGAGATGTTGTGCGACATGAGTTCCGCTCCGACTCTGCTGGGGTGCAGGCCATCAGCGCGAAAAAGTCTAGGACGCTCCAAGAAAAGATTCCAATTATTAACAAAGAGCAGTTTCAGTTCTTTACACCATGACAATAACCATTCATTTAAAGCAAAAAGTCTACTGAACCTTTCGTGTCCTCGTCGATACGTGGGAAGCGGTCCTGACACGATGAAGCACGACCGCTCCGGTGCTCTCGTCGCCCTTCAGGATCGCAAATATCTGCGCAGAAACATCGAGAACACGAGCACCAGGGAAACAGTGAGTGTGCACTTTACGTTCAGCTAACGTAGCATGGACGTGCCGGACGATGGAGTCTCCGATGATCACAGCGTCGCGTTCCGTCTCTGCAAGAGGTTCACAAACTTTCGCATGCCACTAAGTTTAATTTTTTTTATTTTTTTTGATGGATTGATTGACTTGCTGATGACTTTTAATACATATGTTTTCATTGTAGTCTTTTCCTGTACCCACTACTGCTGGATTGCCCTCGACAGAAGCCAGCACTAGCACTAATCAATCAAACAATGAGGTATCAAATGAACAAAACTGCCAGACCACTACTACCCATATATATAGTTCTTTATTCATTAAAGCTGAAGTGTGTAATTTCTGCACCAAACAGTAAATCCTTGCGTCTGGCAAACAAACTAATTCGTTATGTGTGGATGGACAGGTCACTTAAAACAAACATAGCAATAATAATATTTAATTTGCACCAAAGAGATAATGTGTACTGTTAGCAAAGAAATCAGCCAATGAATTTCTTATATATAGTGGTCTCTACATATGACAATGTGAGTATTTTAACATCGAAAACATTATGCACTTTATAAGTGATATATTTATGGATTTTTTTCTAGTAGTAATTTGTTTTATTGGCTGATGATTGCATTGTTGTGTTTTTAGGTTGCCTGTCCACTGTGTCTAAATAATTTTCCAATGGATTATTTAGAAATTCATGCCAGCTTATGCGGTGAAAGGTAACTTAATTCACAAATTACAATTACATTTTCCTGACAAAATAGATTTTGATTATTTTAGTAGTCAGTATTTTTAATCCGTTGTTTTATTCTGTTGAACATGTGTGTTTGATGCAGTTTGGAGAATTCCCAAGCACAGAATTCTGATCTGGAAGATGTTTTTGAACCATTTGGCTGTAAAATTGAAAGGTATGACTATATTTTTTGCATTTTTAACTTGGACATACAATTTTACATTTATTACAGTAGTTAATAGTATTGGTAACACTTTACAATAAGGTTAATTAGTTAACTACATTAGTTAACATGAACTAATAATGAACTGCAATTATACAGCGTTTATTAATCTTTGTTAAATTCAACATTTACTAATTAATAATTTACATTATTATAATCTTGTAGTCATTAGTTCATGCACTGTGAACTAACATGGACTAACAGTGAACATCTGTATTGTTATTAACTAACGTGAGCGAAGATTAGTAAATAAAGTAACAAATGTATTGCTCATGGTTCATGTTAGTTTATAAATTAACTAATGTTTAACTAATGAACCTTATTGTAAAGTGTTATAGTATTAAATATTTTAGCTGTAATTTTTGTTTTAATTCTTACCTAGCCTTGAAGATGTTCTCAAAAGCATCAGTGCAGCAGTAATTACAGAAGGCCACAGATTTGACATCACCGTATCAAGACAAAATATGCTGGAGAGGGGTCTTCTGCAGTGGCAAAGGCAAAAAAAATAATCTCCCATTAACAAACTGAAAGTTGCCTTTATAGGTGAAACTGGAGTAGACACAGGGGCACTGAGCAAGGAGTTTCTGACAGGCATGATTGCATTACATGAATAAAAATATATTAAGCAATTGTGTAGATCAGGGTTTTTCCAAACGTTTCTGGAGTTTCCCAATCAATGCATGTTTTTAAAGTTTCTCTATTTTTAACATCTGAATTTACTCATCAGCTGATTAGTAGAACTATGATCTGAAGCAGAGCTGGGTTTCAAACAGGAATGGCTGGTGTAGCTGATAAACCTTTACAAGTCATGCAGAATTGTTATAACCATTTTTTCATTTAAGAAATGATTGGAGGCATTGAAGGCCGTTTTTTGAGGGGGGAGCACCAAAGTATTCTTTGTCTGATCTGGACAAAGGTCATTTCAAGTATGTATTTTGATACTCTATAGGACAGTCATTTTTTTCAGACATCTCACTTTCTGTTATCAAATGTTTGCTGTGTGGAAATACTACAAAAAATTATTTTGCGTATATCATTCAGGACTATAGGAGAAATAATGGCGTATAAAATCGCATATAAAAATTATTTATTGTAACTTTTAAAAAAGTGCACAGATTATAAGATTTTTAAATATCAAAATGTTCCATTGACATCTATGAAAGCTTTCGTAGTATTCACTTTACAATTTCAAGTACATTTTCTAAAAATTCCTAAACTGGAATGTGCCTTTACAGTACATCACTGATAAAATACACTTAAAATGCATATTTAAAAGCAGTAGAGCTGTCTTGAATTAGTTTTTTGCCAAAGAACAATAGAAAAGGATTGCTTAGGACTTTTACTGGAGTAATATGTTTTAGAGCATCTGCACTTTTACTCAAGTACTTGATTTGTGTACTTCATCCACCTCTGACTTTGACATGCTGAGATGGTTGCTGTGATACATTTTAAAGTGCAAGCAACTGCTATTTGTAGTTTAACCCATATTTATTGAAAACTCGTTGTATTAAGTAATACGTTTATATTTATAAGTAAATAAACAAATAATTGTAGCAAGCATAACATTTCTAAGCATAAACTATTTTTAAACATCAAGGGTTTTTTTTCAAATTTTTTAGTGAAATTTGGTCAAATCTGTTTTTATCTACATTTTGATCTGTGTTTTATCTGTCCAGGTGAGTTATTTTGCGTCCTGTGCTTGTCTCAGTGACAGTCGCAGATTTCACCTTTTTCCTGCACACTGTTCCCAGTGATGCTTTCAAGGCCAAGGCTATGGCCCGTCTGCTGCACCTGCTGGGCTGGACCTGGGTGGGGGTGGTCGCAGGGGATGATGAATATGGTAAAAGTGGCGTGCAGCTCCTTTTGAAAGGAAAATACAGGGGTCTGTGTGGACTACCTGGAATTCATTCCAAAATCACACTCACAAAGCAGGATCAGGCGGATTGTGGAGAGGATCCAGAGTTCCACAGCTCTAGCTGTGGGAACATTTGCCATTGCCCCTGACATAGAAGTCCTGTTCAAGGAAGGGGTGGTGCAGAATGTGAACCAGGCAGTGGATAGCCACAGAGGCCTGGAGCCCCTCTATTCTGTTCTTTGACCCAGCAAGCAGTTCTCTCCTAGCTGGTACCATTGGCTTTGCCCTGTGTCGGGCTGATATTCAGGGTCTTGTTGGTTTTCTTGCCCAGCTGAGCCCTATGAAGCAACCCAATGAACCGTTCGTAAAATTCAATTTCATCCAGGTTGGGTGATTTGATGCAGCCAATGGACCAGGCCAGGAGCTGAACATAAACCTTGAGAAAGTGGTTTGGGGAGGGGGCTGGGTGGACCAGGTAAGAGTCCAGTGACTTATAGTGCTTTATTTGAACTTGAAATACAACAGTCAAAAATTAACTACGTACTGTATATATGTATAAAAATACAAAGTGCAGTAAAAAGTAAACATATGTGCACTACTAACCAGCATGTTCATGATTACAGAAATATATTACAGTAATATGATAAAAAACAGTTTGCAATATCTGTTTTGTTCAGCTAAAATAACTTGAAGCAAATGACACCAGATGCCTTGCATATTTAAGTTACAAATCGGCCCACCTGCACTTCTGTTAAAAAAAAAGTTGGATACAGCTTCTGAAAAAAAAAACCAAGCAAAATAGCTACTTCCTTAGCTAGATAGATACAGTAGATACACATATTCTATTATTGTATTACTTTTATTTTTATATTTTATTCTATTATTGTATTACTGAGAAGCAAATCAGTAGGCAAGAAACAATTGTATCCCTAATGTCTGTTTGTGGTGTTACTTGCTTTAGATTTACTCTTTTTTTTTTTTGTACAGCACAGGAAAATATGAATGTATGAATTTGTGTGAAAATGTTTGTTATCAAGTGCATTCAAAGGGTATGAGTAAGTGTGCAAGTGAATGCATCCATTATCTAACCTCTCAGATACAATGGTGCAGATACAATCTTTTAATGGACAAACCCCTGCTCAGAGGAAAGAGATGTGGCATAGGAATAAGTAGGAATGTTCGCATTAGAGTATTTTTTAATAGAAAAAGAGGAATGCATTTGTGTAAGGCAATACTTTTATTCTTTCTATTGTTCTTTATTTGCTTGTGCTGACAGATATTGTGTTGTTAGAAGGTTGCTCTGAGTCTGATGAAGTTTCTTCTTGTAACATTTAGGTTCCTGTATCTGTGTGCAGTGCAAGCTGTCTTCCAGGCACTAGAAAGGCTGTACAAAAAGGAAAACCTGTCTGCTGTTTTGACTGCCTCCCTTGTGCAGCAGGGGAAGTCAGTAACATGACAGGTATTAACTTTTTAACCTTACCACAGACATCACACAAGAGGTGCAAGTAACATTACAAGATCTGTACAATGTAAAAGCAACCCTAACTATGAGCCATAACATTCTTTAGTCTCTAAAGAGTGTATGAGATGTCCTGAGAGGTTCTGGTCAAACATTGAAAGAACAAGGTGCATCCCAAAGGTTGTGGAGTTTCTGTCTTTGCAAGATACCATGGGAATTGTCCTGACAGTCTTATCTGTCACTGGGGCAACACTAACCACAACAGTTCTGGCATCCTTTTTCCGTCATCGTGACACACCCCTCGTACGGGTCAACAACTCAGAGCTGAGCTTCCTGCTACTGGTATCGCTCACCCTCTGCTTCTTGTGCGCACTGGTTTTTATTGGCCGCCCTGCTCTGTGGAATTGCATGCTACGCCACACCCTGTTTGGAGTGAGCTTTGTGATCTGCATTGCCTGTGTGCTCAGTTGGACTATGGTGGTTTTAGTGGCTTTTCGGGCCAGTCTGCCTGGATCTAACTTGATGCAGTACTTTGGGCCCATCCAGCAGAGGGCAGGCATCTTCCTATGCAAGCTTGGTGCTCGAGTGATCCTGCAGTGCACGGTGGGATCTGTTGTGGGGTTTGTACTAGTACTGGGCTACATCAGTCTTAGTTGAACTGTGGTGGTGCTGGTGGCTTTTCAGGCCACTCTGCCTGGATCAAATCTGATGCAGTACTTTGGGCCCATCCAGCAGAGGGCAGGCATCTTCCTATGCAAGCTTGGTGCTCGAGTGATCCTGCAGTGCACGGTGGGATCTGTTGTGGGGTTTGTACTAGTACTGGGCTACATCAGTCTTTTAGCAGTGGTCTGCTTCCTGCTGGTCTTCTTTGCTCGAAAGCTTGCAGACTATTTCAATGAGGCTAAATTCATTACTTTCAGCATGCTGTGCTGTGTGGACTGCATTTATGCTGGTGTACGTCAGCTCACCGGGGAAGTACACGGTAGCTGTGGAGAATTTCACCATTTTGGCTTCCAGTTACAGCCTGTTGCTGTGTATATTCACCCCAAAATGTTACATCATTCTGGTTATACCTGAGAAAAGTACAAAAAAGGCCATGATGGCCAGATAATGTGTACAAATGAAAGGCTTTTGTGATGAGACAGCATTTTCAAAAGGGCAGTACCTATAATAGATATGTACAAAAAAACTGTATTAATCAGTTTGTGATGATATAAGCATAGACTTCGGTGCTGGGTTCCCTCTAAATGTGTGTTTTTTAAATTATATTTATGTACTGTGTCTCAGTCATCAAATTGTGATTTCCAAGTAATATCCCTTCTCCCTGACTTCCACAGTGTGTTAAGAAGAAAACAGCAACATGATCAGTTGCTTGGACTCATCAACTATTCAGCACACATCTCAAACACAACACAAACAAGCCTCCGTTTTAGTTTTCCCTAAGTGACATGAACTAACAACCTCTGTAGTGGACTCCACCGAACTGCCTTTCAAACATTACAGAGGTTATCAGGTTTCAGTTTGGCCACAGTTCAAGTTGATCAAAGGGTCCTATAAACCTCAAATTGTTCCATTGTGCCACCTGGGTTCCATATTTCTGATAGTAGACAGTGGGAGAGAGAGACATTTACCACGTCTTCACATTAAACTGAGCCTGTAAAAGGCTGAGATGTTAAAGGAAGAGAAATAAATAAATTCATAGCTATTATGAGATCAGCATGTATGCATCATGACAGCAGTGGCTTGCACAGACCTCCGCAGTGGCAGGAGAGAAATCACATTTCGAAGGGTACAACTGATGGACACTTCACGCCCATACATTTTTGTACAGGTTTAATGTGTGATGATGGTCCTGGTAAAACCTTCAGAATAGAGACTCTGTACACGCAGCTCGCACATGCATTTTATTTATTTTATTTTATTTTTTTCATTCATTAGTCTGTCCCCAAGGTTGCACCCTTGCCCTGGGTTGTTGTTTCACAGTTAAGAAAGAAATGGACAAGACAGAACAACAATAAACTACTGAAACAACAATATATGGCCATGTTGGCAAGCACTTCTGTAAGGGTATAAAGAGATGCATCTCTAGTTTAGAGAAGTACAAAACATTTTAGCACTCATAACATTGAGAGAGAAATAATCGATGAAGGCCTATGTTTGTGCGTGCTATAAAATAAAGTATACTTTTTAAAGGCTATGCATTCAACTGTGCGTGTACTTTGTTTGCATAGTTTGGACTTTAAGGCTTTGACATTCTCATGGCAAACTTTTTTTTTCATTCTTTACTTGGCGGTAAAAATAAATGTTACATTCTTTGCAGTGGTATACTGTTATCTGACACCCCAAAGCTGCCCATGCCCTGCTGGGAGTGATGCTTAGGTGAATATGTAAATGCGCTGCGCACTTTCCTCTCAATAACAAAATAAAAATGTTAGCGGTGAGAAAACTGTGATTTAAGAAAGCATCTGATCATGCCGGTGTGGATACAACATGTCTGAACAAACTCTGCAATTCGGCATTCCAGTAAAGTCTTGTTACAATGACATTATTGCCTTCAATTAGAATTACAACTTGCAGTCAAGTGAGTTCATGTTTTTACTCGCATCTGCCTTCGAATAACTGAAGAGAAGAAATTAACTGAAGAAAATTTTAACATCTGAAATGAACTCAAAACAAACTTAATTTTAGCCTGATTAGCCTGATGAAATATCACACCAGTTAATTATTTGATTTTGCTAGAAGTATATTGGGCTTTTAGTGGTGAGGATTTATTAGTGATTTGCAGATTAAGTGCACCAGTAGGTAGTTGGGAGCAAGGGACTTTCTTTTTGAGTGGATCCGCTGACCATTCATTGAACCAATTCACTTAAAAAATGCTGATTCATTCAGGAATGAAACAAGGTGTTAAAATGATTTGAACTATGACTACAATCTTACAAGGCTCAAATGATGAGCAAGGCAATGTTGGGTAATGTGGTAATGGCTTCATTGCGATCAGTAGTTATGATGAGTACTTCATAGTGTACTCTATACAACCTTAACTACACAAAACATTTTGAAGAGAAGCAAAATCTTTTTCTTCATCCTTCACACTGGAGTACACACATGAAATTGACATTAGAGTGAGTAAATAAATGTATGTATGTATTTATTTAATTATTTTTGAAAGAATGTATGAATTATTCCTTTCACTTATTTTGGAGTCACCATTTTAGACTCCAATGAGAGTCCAGGAAGTAAACGGCAAAGCTTTTCACATAATAGATAGCAGAGACTGGCCAGCTCACATATGCTCAGCATTTACAGTTATATGGAGACTGCAAACAGGAATGCTGTAAACAATATATTAACAATCCAGTAGTATAATGATTTTCACGTCAGTAATTTCCATTTTTTTGATTAAAGATGAGAGTGATAAAGTAAAAATGATGCAAAGTGGATGCAGGGATCAGTTTGACTGAAGAAGAAATTATTTATTACCAGCCATTAGAGGCACAGGGATGAGCTTCAGAGCCCTCAGGCTATTTACAGTCATTTTCCAGCACATCAGAGATGTGTGGAAATGGATGCTGTTCTCTGCCGCCTGTGCATGCTCGAACATGCCAGAGGCGCGATCATACAGGACATCTCTGTGATATTGTGTTGATCAGCTTGAGGGAGAATAAGGACAGAATTATGAATGTACAGGTTCTTAAATTGACAGAAAATCAGGTCAACAAAATATTTATGCTTAAACATGAAGTCTAACATAATTTTTTTAACTCCTTGTAAGTAATGGAATTGCATATAAAATTCAAAGATGGAAGTTATGTTTAATCTGACCCTTTGCATGTGCATGTAACATGCAAATTTACTGGCACATTATTATACAAAGTATGATGTAAGGCATAGTTCTACTACTGTGTTATCAAATGAGGTCTGACAACATAACTGTGATTTCATTATTTCATAAAGAGGGCAAGAACGGACATAAATGAAAGACTTTGTTATGTCTTGTGCATAGATTTCAATAAAACTCTCTAAAGGCAAATTTAACATTTCAGTTTTTTATTTAGGTGAAATGGTGTAAAGGGATTTATTCACACAGGCCACCCTGCCTAAGATGTCCATTTTCTGAAAATATGCTCATTGTTTTGAAAAAAATGTGCTAAATTTAACTCAACATTTCAGACCCCAATAAGTATGGTGCAAGGGTCATTGCGTCTTGATGTCTTATCAAAGTTTTACTAAAACACTAGTGCCGTCTAGTGGCAGAACAACATACTTGCATGGGTGTCTAACAATAATAAAATAATTTACTTGAGTTTATTATCACAGGCCTCTCACAAAGAGATCGTAGTTTTTATTATTATTATTATTATATTCATCAGAAAAAAGTAAACACATAAATAAATGTAAACAATCATTAAAATACATGATTGAGAATAATAAATCATTTTTGGGACATGATATACTTTTTAGAATTTCTTTCAGGCAGGAAAATTATTATGTAACATTTAGGTGCAAAAATACACAAAAGTACTCCATAACTAGAAGCTAAAATGGCAAATATCTCCACAGCTACGGTAAATTTTCCAGGAGAACTGACATAAGCTGGGATAAAGGTGATCCAAACAGCACAGAATATGAGCATACTGAATGTGATGAATTTTGCTTCATTAAAATTATCTGGCAATTTGCGGGCTAAAAAAGCCAGAATGAAGCAGAAGACAGCTAAGCAGCCAATGTAACCCAACACACAACAGAAAAGGGCGACTGAGCCCAGGTGACATTCTAAAATGATCCGGTCGCGGTACAGCCAGGTGTTCTTTACTGGATATGGAGGTGCTGTGGTAAGCCAAGCTACACAAACCCCACCCTGCAGGACCGAACATAAGAACACGCCCAGTCTCTGCTGAGGCGGGCGAAACCAACGAGCTGTGTTATTACCAGGCAATGTAGCTTTAAAGGCCATAAGCACCACTAGGGTCTTACTGAGGAGACAGGAGAGGCAGAGGGCAAAAGTCAAGCCAAAAGCAGTCCGTCTAAGAGGGCATGCCCAGCGTGATGGCTGACCCAGGAAGGTTAGTGCACATATGAAGCAAAGAGTGAGAGACATCAGCAACAGAAAGCTCAGTTCTGAGTTATTAGCACGAACTAGGGGTGTGTCGTGATGGCGAAAGAAGATTGCAGCAACTGTCATCGCAGCAATTGCACCCAGAATGGCTATAGCTGCCAAGGCCATGCCAAAAGGCTCAGAGTAGGACAGAAACTCAATCTGCTTGGGAACACAATGGTTGCGATGCTGATTGGACCAGAAGTCTCCAGGGCAAAGAATGCATTCAACTTGATCTAAAAATTTACGCACAAACACACAGAAAGAGACATATTCACCTAACTTTCGTTCAAGGGAAAGAGTTGTAATGGTGGGTACTTTGCATTTAATAGTTTAAAAAGGTTAACTGATGCAAACAGACACTAATAACTGTCACAGAATGCGTGTTTGTCAGTCTAATACCAGTAGTATTGCTGATGCTACCCTCTGCACAAAGCACACAGTCATAGCAGCACACAGGCTGACCCTCTCGTGTAACCTTTCTGTATCCCTGTGGACAGCTGGCGGAGCACACAGACACTGGTACCTGTAAGAGAGAGATAAGACATTTTAATGATTTTATTTTTTTTTGTGATTAGACACTAGTTATTCACAAATATAAAATAATAATAATAAATTAATTAATTTAAATAAATTATTAAAAATAAGAAGAACTGATAAAAAGCATACCATTAATACAATTTGCATCATTTTGAATAAAATGTCTGCTAAATGAATATATTTAAAAATGAAAACAATTATTATCAAACACCATATAAAATATTTTAGAAAAATAAACAGTGATTACTTTTAGTATGAGAATACATCATTTTACCTTGTTAGCTCCCCCATTCCAGATGATTTTGTCCTGGTTAAGCATTAACTGCTGTGCTGTCAAAAGAGAGGAGTCAAAGCGACCTACTGTAACATATTGTACCGGACCCTCATCTGCCTCTCTTTGCCAGTTCACTATGTCATATGACCCGACAGGGTCTCCATTCTTATCAAAGTGGATCACATCTCCAAATGTGTTTGTGTAGTTCACTTTCTTCAGGACCTCAACAACCTGGAGAGGATTAATGCACAGAAAATGCGACCTTTGGCATAATGTTTAACACAACATAAAAACATGTATATGTCAAAATACTCAAATAAATAAGTAATTAAATGTTTAAACAGAAATAATAATAAATAAATAAATAAATAAATAACATCACAATGATAAACATCACAATACTATGACACATAAATGCTTCTCATTGACACATGTAAACAATATATTGCTGTACCTGCCATGGTTGTAGATTATGGATATCAGAGCACTGCTGTGTCAAAGGAGACCCGTTCTCTCTTTGACACTGAAGCAGGTTATGCAGTGCATGTGCCACTGTGTAAATAGCCTTGTGCATGTTATATGTCACCCTGAGCTCAGAAACATCATTATAGATACTGAGAGTGTCCTGGACCCTCTCCATGCCAGTACAGCTGTGGCTGTAGTGCACTGGATCAGTTGTGGAGGGAGTGGGAAGACTTGTGTTTACTGAGCACTGGAACTGTGTTTCCCAGAACTCCCTTGCAAAGGCATTGTAAGGTTCAGCCAGGGGCTGTATGCTTTCAAGGAAGTGTTTGAAGCCAGGTATCTCAGCTCGGCGGATGGCAAAGCCAATGGTACCACTAAGGGAGGGGTAGTTTTCTCTAGTAGAGATGAGAGTGGAGGTCACCCAGGCTTCACTGGCCACCCACTGCTTCCCGGTCACATTCTGCCGGACTATTTCATCCACTACTGGTTTGATGTCCTCCTCGATGGCAAAAACCACCAAAACACGTGCTGTAGAATCTCGAATAGTCCTGACGATATCTTGCAGCTGTTGATGAGATGGCAGCTTGGGTATGATTATTCGATAAGCCACACATACACCTAAACGCGTCACTGCAGTGGTGAATAGATCTATGCCAGTGCGCCCATAAGCATCGTCAGCCCCGACTGTGCCCACCCAGGTCCATCCAAAGTGCTTGACCAGACGAGCAAGAGCACTGGCCTGATTAACATCACTGGGAATTGTGCGAAAGAAATAAGGGAACTGGTGCTTGTCACTCAGGCAAGCACATGAAGCAAAATAACTCACCTGAATCAGAGATGTGGAAAGAGATTGAAAGAGTAGTAAACTCAGAGAGATTTTCAGTGGCAAAGTGTATACAAATCCAGAATTCCTTTATTTCAAGTAATTTTGTTTAGCTGATCTGCCCTCACCAGTGGGATACGGAACAGGTTGAGTAGTCTGGAAATGGCCATTGACAGGGTAGATCCAGAGTCTCCAATAATGATGGGGATGCTCGGGGAGAAGCACTGCCCTGAATCACTCCTCTTCATAGGCTGAGAAACTACAGACAATGCGGTCCTCAGAGACAGAGCAGTCAGCCCACATGTGTCATATAGCTGATAGCCCAGTGTGATGTTTGGCAGAAGGGTAGGATTTCTGTTGATCTCCTCAATGAAGAAGATCATTGCCTGAGACCAGCGGAACACTCGCATGTTAAACCTTGATGAAAGATCAGACAAATGTATTACACAAACTAAACAAAATGTATTAAGCATATGGATACATATTCATATTTGACACCATAAACTGCAGGACCAAAAAATAATCAATCTTGTAGTCTGATATAAAACTTTTTCTTTTTTTTACCCCCTACATTTCCTTTGGTCTGGCTGACTTCTGAAGTTTATCTCCTGGTCGATGCCTTTGGAGTGGATGGGAAACATCCCAGCCAGCACTACATGGCCCTCCTTATAGACCACAGTTGAGTCTAGGTCCTTCCAGAGTTTACAATCTGTCTCTGAATTGCTTTGAATGGGGTAGAGAAAAGAAAATACCAAATGTACAGCCTGGAAAACTGGCATCTTCATCTCGATCTCTGCACAGTGTTCTGCTAAGCCAACTGGAATCTGGGGATCTAGGTGAAGGACTTTATAGAGGAAATGTACTGAAGGTGCTCTCTGCAGGGACATGAAAGGAGACACACACACTAGTCATATTTACACATACACAATATACAAGCACCACAAGTGCACATAAATGGCAAGCAGATAATACACGGCACAATGTAAAACCTAACAGTCAAATTTATTAATGAAATTAGTTCATTTCACTTATATATTACTGAAAGTTTACTGCACTTAATAGAAAAAGCTATGTGAACTCAATAACTGATTATAGGGTCTAAAACATATTTTGCCTGTACTGCATTTATTATTATTATTATTATTATTATTATTATTATTATTAATACAAATATTAACAGTGAAATTACTTTTTTAAATTCTGACAGAAAAACAATTTTGAAACTGCTCTTTTAAAATGCTACTCTTTTGTTGACAACAGTTTTATAAACCTTGAGAAGATGGTTGGTGTTTGGTGCATTTTCAAAGGCACGTTATAAGTGCAGAGATAGAGCCTGTGAGCAGTATTTACAGCAAACCACACCGAGACGGTTCACACTGTTCCTTACGTTCACACTGTCCCTGTTTCTGAAAGAGGACTCAGATCCTTTTTTGGTCTACTTAAGCAGTACTGGTGTCTTAGGGTGCTTTCACTGCTGTAGATCGATTGCTTTTTTCCGAAACAGGGATTACAATTATTACAATGTTGCTTTTTATTCTTGGGGCGGTTCGCTTTCACATGGCAAAGTTTCAAAACGGACCAAATTTGTTAATACAAGTCACACGCGAGTAAACTGTTCACTCATTGGTCAAAGTTCCACGCTTTATTTTTCGAGATTCCACTTAGCTGTCATGCATGTCATCCGTCAGGATGGAACAATAACAGCTTCACGGGCTTATTGTTGGTTGTTGTTTTTTTTTAGCTGTCGTTATAATAATTTATCATTTTGAGCAGCAGTCCAGGATTGATTGGGAAAACATTTTTAAAATGCACCTACAAAGAAGAGCAATAAGACGGCATTATAAAATATAAAAAGAGGGCTTTGATTTTTGAATGGCAAAGACGTGCTCACTCACAGACATTCACAGGTTCATTTTGAGGTATTAGCAAAACAACAAAGCAAATGCTTTTCACGCAACTTACGTAATTACCCATCATAAATTGTGATATAGCCTGGTTCGTTGGTCCGTTGGATCGAATTGCTTTCTCACTACAACCGAACTGCTCCAGAGTTCGTTTTCAATCGAGCCGAGACTACCTCGTTCAGGCGATCTCGAACCGATTGTTTTGGCGTGGATCCGAGCGTGATTGGCGTGTTCACATATGCCCAAACAAACCGAGCTAAGGGGGGAAACGCACCAGGTTCAGAAACAACAGTCCAGGTGTGAAAGCACCCTTAGACTTCTTTGTGTTCAGACTGTTGCTTTTTGGATCAGTTGAGTGTTTGATGGTCTATGGCCTCCAAAATTTTATCCTATTCACTTACAATGTATGTGCCTCACTTACCAAGAGATTTGTTTGTAAAGATGATTGTTTTTGTTAGTATTATTATTTTGTAAAACAATATTCCTACAAATACTGTTGAATGAGCTTACATTTGAACATGGAATATTTTTCTATTCCTCTTTTGTACAAATATATAAGTTTTGTACACCTTTGTAAATAATATATATTTTGAATTGTTTTCCTTGGTTATGTAATCATGTTTATTTTATAGCTCAATGTATTGATGACATCGAGCCTTTGCCTAGACTGTGCTATCTCCCTGTTAGGATTGTCAGCAGACTGCCCACTCTCTGTTGTCTCGACAATTTTGTGGGAAGCATTGTTGGGCAAGCTACTTGGAAAATATAGTGAGCTAAGCCAACAGTTACTCTTCATTAAATTAAGCTACACTACACTAAAGCTACAGCCCTGGGAAATGTAGCAATCTAAGCTACAGCAACATGGCAAAAGTAGTTTACTACATCGAAGCTATTTTTGAAAAAATTTATTTTTATGTTGAACAAATATCATAACAAGTCAGTTCTCTCTCAGTGATCAATAAAACGGTCAGTCAAACAGATAGACAGCCATAATGTTTCAGTTTAGTTGTTTATTCAACAACTGTTCCAACCAATTTGGCAACAAAAATCAGTATCATGTACAGGGCAAGATTTACCTCATATTGTGACATAGGCAAAATAAATTTTTGCTGTCAGCTGGAAACCTCCTGTTGGTAGTTATTGTGGCTTTATTGTATACAGATGCATTTATATAAATGGTAACACTTCACAATAAGGTTCATAAGTTGACATTAGTTAACTAGTGTAGTTAACGTACTAAGAATTAACAATACTTCTGCAGCATTTATTAATGTTAATTTCAACATTTACCAAAACAGTGATTCTGTCCTAATTCCCTTGCATATTAATGGTGGAGTTCCCTTTAAAATCTTAAATGATTCCCTTTGAGCTAAATTATTGACCTGTTTCCCTTACAATTAGTTAACATTAGTTAATGTGAACTAACATGAACTACCAATGAACGACATTTTCATTAACTAACATTAACAAAGATGAATAAATACTGTAATAAATGTATTGTTCATTGTATGCTCATTGTATTGTATAATACATTAGCTAACATTAATTAAATCTTATTGTATAGGGTTACCGTATAGATGTATAGGCCTACAAATAACTTTGGCTATGTTTATTTGCATCGTTGCATGTGTCATTATATTATTAACATTTCACCAAAATCAAGTTCAAATACAAAGCTTTTGACCATTTTTTTTTCCGTCAGGGAAATCAACTCCAAAATCAAATCAACTCCACATCAAAGGCAGTACCAGTTTCATATTATAAAAGATTCAGTTAACAAATGCTAAGACACTCTTCTCCACTCAAATACAAAAAAACAACAACAAAAAAATTTAGCCTTTATAAATATAGTGTTTCTTGAGTAAAGAAAACGCAGTAGTTATTCAGTCAACAGTTCTTTTATTTACCTTCAGACTGCAAAAAAGCTGAGATGCTCACAAACACTGTTGCCAACTCTCGTGAGACAAATAAGCAACCGCAGCTTCAAAAACAAGCCCAAAACAAGCCCAATATTTTTTTATTATTTATTATCATCAGTATTATTTATTATCAATTATTTATTACCAATAAATGAGCCTGCAACATATTAAACTGAAACTGCCCTTTTATCTGAAAAGCAAAAACAAGTTATTTTACAAAAATCAGCAAACTGCAACAAAGCAGGAACAAAACTCATCTCCAATCACCTGTGAGCAGAATAGGATTGGAGAGATGGAAAAGGAGAAAAACACAAGAGCTTCAAAGGGGAGCTGTAAAATAGTCACATATTTATAGCCTACTAAAATATTATCTATTCAAACCAAATATACTCTTAGTATTAGTATAGGCCTACTTGTTTTTTTTATTGCAGCCCGTGGTAATTAATACATTACAAAATCATTGTAAAAATAAAAAAAATTAGGCTACCTTATAAAGGAAAAAAAGTCATCCCACTCCTCTACGTCTACTGCTATCATCGCTTCGATTACAGTGCCACGCGCCTTCTTTTTGAACATTAATTTTCTTCAATCCCTCATTAAAGAAAAATCACGTTCAAAAAGAAGGCGTGTGAGGATGGGGCGGGATATTTGACAAATTACACTACAGCACTTATATTTTTGCACTGATTGGCTATTAACTGTGACAAGACGGAGTGTCAATCAATGCATTGGAGAATACAGAACATAAATGAAAATAATAGCTTTTGTTGACGCTACCACGCTACTTTATCAAAAAAGGGCTTCGCTACTGAAAAGCTATTAGATTTGACGCAAACGTAACGACGCAAACAGAAAACGCTAGCACCACGCTACTGAGAAATGTAGTTCAGCTAGTAGCGTTACTACTTGTAGCGATGCTACTGCCCATCACTGGTGGGAAGGTATAGTCAGATGCATAGCATAGCTATCTGAGAATAACTGTGTTCCTAACTTGGTTTGGATGTCCCTCTTTCATCTGAAACTGAGTTCCCCATTTCTGCCCAGTGGCCCGGGGTGTCTAGGTGTGTCTAGGGTGAAAAGTGGCTATAGGCCCTTTCTGAGGAAAGGTTAGGAAAGTCTGTCACTTCCTTAGTGCTCTCCCACCAGGTGGACAGGCACATGCCGCAGTTGACATTAAGCTCCCCAAAGTGTCTACTAGAGGACATCTTGAAGGTGGAACGTCTCGGGTCGCACATGTACCCCTGAGGGGGAACGAGACACTGTGTCCCCTCGCCATGCCTTTGGCCTGCCTGTTTTATGTCTCCTTCAGACAACTAAGTTGGTTCAGCAAACACAACTTTTTTTCCCCCCGAGAGGGAATGAGATGCTGTGTCCCCTTGCCATGCCTTTGTTTCATACCATATTCAGAAGGCGCACTTTTATACTTCCAAGTGCCTGCCCATGACATCACAGGCTACATGGACCACACACGTGGTCCAATGAAACCATATGATTATTATTAATTAACCAATCATTACCCACATGAAAAAATACTATAGTAATTTATAGTGTTTTTGAACCATAATATAAAGTGTATTATACTGTATATATTATAGTATTTACTACACTTTGTTAATGAATGCTACAGCATACTGTAGTATTAAATATAGTGAAACTGTAATAAATACTGTAGTATACTTTAGTTTTTACTACAGTAAACTGTAGTGTATAGTATATTATACCCTATGGTTGTGGAAAACTTAGTACAGTATTAGGTAAAGTAATTTGTTTATATTACTATAGTTTTTATATTACCACAGCAACTATAGAATTACCACAACAAATTAATTCAAGTACTATAGTATGGTTCAAAAACACTATAGTATTTACTATAAATTACTATAGTATTTTTTTTCATGTGGGTACTGCCTCATTGTTTTTATATAATGCATTTTAAGTCATGGAAACTAGAATATTAAGGCAGATGCTGTGGTCTTGAAATTATTACTGACACTAAGACACGTTATTAATGTTAACATCCAAAAACGTTTCACAGGATTATGAACATAAGTTACCTGAAAGTAATGCACTGGCTTTATCTTGGGCTTTTTTAAATGTTTCTTTTCTCTGTGCCGGACTGCTGATGTATTTTCCCGGGTATAGCCTAGTTGTCCATCAATTGACTGTTCACAAAGAGCTTGATTGACAGGCGATCTGACAAATTAGAACACGGATATAATGTGTATATAATGTGCGCTGCTATCCGCCATCTTGCCCAACATCTACGGCCGGTCTCCATAGAAATCCATGTTAAAACAGGGTAAAAAGATCGACTAAATTGAAACTTAATATATAACTAAATATAAATATGTGAGAAGGGTTGCCACAGTAACGGCAATAAGCTAAGGCATTGTTTGACGGGGATAGCAACAGTAACTAAGGTGGGCGGGTCTTTGCGAATGATCAATTATGATCATTTGTATTCAGCCGCAAACATGAGGTGAGGACGGGTGCGAGCGCAGATGCAGGAATGGCACATCACGTATGCTGCCTATTGCGTTCACCATAAAATGCATTTTTTAAAATTTTATGTGTAATATACATCTGTTCATGTTTAGATTTTTATTTATGTATATGTTAATATTAATATAGAATGAAAGTTTTTTTAATTTTTTTTGAGAAAGTGGCATGGTGCCCTACGCATGCTGCGTACTCTGTGTATAGGGAGTGGCGGTACTGCCCCAAAGTGTCCCCGAGACGATTTCTTTTCCAGATGTTTACATTCGATTGAGACAAAACCAACTGTGTTTATGTGAATCATGGGTGTTTTTGAGAGTTTAAACTATGAAGGTAAAATAATGCCTAAAAGATTTGCATACGCAGGGTAAGAGTTGTGGAAGTGTACATAAGACTGTAAGCGTAAATTAAATTTGCATGCACAAGAGAAGCTTTGTAAAGGTGTAAATCGCATTTCAAGCGTAGGAAAAAATTATTTGTAGCATTTTACTGTTACTCGTAAGTGTAATTCATGTATTGTGAAACTGCAGCTTCATGCTAACGCAAAATAAATATGATCTGCATTCTTCTGACTTCCATTTTTCCGCGCTTACACTTTTGGCATGTTGTTTTCGCTAAAATACGGTCAAAAGTACTGCAAGCTTGTGAACAGTGATTTGCAAGGGAAAACAACAGTTTAAAGAACTGCAAAAGGGATCTGTATGTGAAAAAAAAACTGTTGCAAATCAAAATTACAATATTACAATAAATTAATATATCATATATAGCCTGTTGAGGAAGAAAAGGATACTACACAGCTCGAAATTCAGTATGAACACATGTTATAAAGTATCATGTTTTAATGAAGTTGTTATTTATTTATTTATTTTTAATGTATGTGTACATTATAAGTACCATTCTGGCAGCGAGAACGATCCTGAACTAAATGAAGATTAATGTTTTGGCGTGTGATGTGTTTATTGAACCAATTGGATAAGAGTAAATGGAGAGTCGGCGAGAGCTTCATTTGATTGGCTACAAGAAGGTGGTGGACCCGCCCTCCCCCTCACGCTTGCAAAACTCAGTGAGTGAGAGAATCATTGCAAAATTGTAAGCACAGAGAAAGGAAAGACAGAGCTGTACATATTGGTTTATTCCGGAACTTTTTGCCCCACATGCAAGTCATTTAGACATTTGCAACAGTTTTTTTTTTTTACACATACAGATTTGTAAAAATGTGTTTATATGTATTTATAATGTCTATGGAAGGCGCAGGACCATAAAATGTTCAACCAATCAGATTATTCAGTCCGAACATTACGACAGGCTGTCCTACCTGCCTGTCAATGCACAATTTTTCCCCCCAAACCAGTTCAGCGAAAATCCCACCCAGCAGATAATTTAATTGGTTAAGGTTAGGATGAGGGCTAGGGCTAGAGTTTGGTGTTTGGTGTAGGTATTCATCATTGACATGACCAATGAAATCATTAGAATCAGCTGTGGGTCGGAGTTTTCGCTTGAACTGGTTTGGGGAAAAAAGTCACGCATTTGCAAACCTCTGCGCACCTTGTACGCACAGACATGATACACCATCAGCATGTTCCATTACGCGATTGCAGACTGAGCGAGAATTGAAGGTTATTATTGTAGCGAATAAAGCTCATGGGGATATATGAATGATTAATCATAACTAGTTATAATTAATTATAAATATTTAGATCCGCTGCAATTCTAAGAACGTTAATTTCCTGGTTAAGGGAAATAATTTTCTTACTGTACAACTCTACACAGAGCCTGTAGCATAAATCTGCATGATTAGGGACTCCAGTTATGAGCAAACAATGAACAACGTCAAGTGTGCTACAAGTAAGACTTTATTAACTACATAAACACTTAAACTAGTCCAACATACTACATAAACACGCACACACACACACACACACACATATACAGTTGGTATAGGAAAGGGTTAAAGCTTAAGCAGTAAAGAGCAGAGAAATAAAAAATATGAAGTTATGGAACCATTTGATATTCAGCAGATCTACAGCCTGAAGGAAACATTCCTGAAGGAAACATCAGATTCTTAGTTCGAACCCACCTTTGTAAAAAGGTGCAAATGATGGTGTCGTCGCAGACATCCTGGCACCCAGTTTATTGGGTGAGGGGTCTGTGACGATTTGTTAATCTAATGAATAACTGATTTGTTAAATCAAATGAAATATTGTGTTTATGATTGGTACAGACGCTACATTATTGTAATATTATGCGCTTTGTACTGGAATGTTTTCTCACCAGTGAATGATACAGGAGCTAATCTGAAAGTATTGCACTCATTCCTCCACCAATGCCGTCTCATCGTGTGGCTGATTGGCTTCTGGTCTGCCTGTGTGCATTCATGTGTTTTGGAGGAGGCATGGCATTGCAGAATGATTATTATGCAGGGAAAGTGGGATTGTCTCAGTCGGTTCGCTTGTGAGGGATCTGAGATCGTTTGGAGTGTTCACATTTGGGCCGATAATCATGCAAACCACACTCATACCCCTGAAAGGGACCAAGTGTGACAACACCCTTAAACACTGTTATCATGAGCAGCTCACATGAAAAGATCACAGCAGAGCATCAGATTACACATTTTTATAATTACAATGTGATAATCAGGCTTAATCACAACACATTCTGAGGCCTTTTTAGAATTAATTAAACAGTTACAGGCCAACTGGCAGTGTTGGGCAGTAGCATCTAGTGACGCTACTAGCTTAACTACATTTCTCAGTAGTGTGGTGGTAGCTTCGCTGTTTTCTTAATCAAATAGCTTTTCAGTAGCAAAGCTCTTTATTTGATCAAGTAGCGTGGTAGCGTCAACAAAAGCTGCATTATCCAAAGCATTCTGAAGCTCAAGCTCAAATTGGAAATATAACTGCTAAGGATCACTGATCCTGGACCAGTAAAAGTGACACCACCGCCACTGAACCTCGTAACTCCATTGGCTCCTCAAACTGTCAGTCAAACCTCATTATTCCTCCCGACTCTCTCGTGAATGAAATGCGGCGCGCAGTTTGGAACATCTCAACTTGTTTGCAGTCTGAAGGTAAATTAAAAACTGTTGATCAGAATCAGAATGAGCTTTATTGCCAGGTATGTTTTCACATACGAGGAATTTGTTTTCATGACAGAAGCTTCCGCAGTGCAACAGAATGACAGTGACAGAACAAAAAACACAGATAATAAAAGAAGAATAAAAAATAGAACAACTAAATAAGGAATAACAATATATAAATTGACAGTTGTATGTGCAGGAATATTACAATAGACAGTTTTGTATGTACATTTATATTATGTGCAAATTTGAGGTGTAGACTAAGTATGTGTGTTAGATAAATAAGTGTATGAGTGTATAAATAGTGTTGTGTGTTCCACAGTTATTGTCAAGTGTTCATGAGATGGATTGCCTGAGGGAAGAAACTGTTCCTGTGTCTGGTCGTTCTGGGTTTTGAGCGTGTTGAGCTCCAGGTTGTTGAGACTGCACCAGACAGCCAGCTGCTCGACCTCCTGTCTGTAAGCAGACTCGTCACCGTCCTGAATGAGGCCGATGAGTGTGGTGTCGTCTGCAAACTTCAGCAGCTTGACAGAGGGGTCTTTAGATGTGCAGTCGTTGGTGTAGGGGAAGAAGAGCAGTGGAGAGAGAACACAACCCTTAGGAGCTCCAGTGCTGATTATACGGGTGCTGGATGTGTATTTTCCCAGCCTCACTAGCTGCTGCCTGTCTGTCAGGAAGCTGGTGATCCACTGACAGACGGAGGTGGGCACGGAGAGCTGAGTTAGTTTGGGCAGGAGGAGATTTGGGATGATAGTGTTAAAGGCAGAGCTGAAGTCCACAAACAGGATCCTCACCCTGGTCTGTCTAGATGTTGTAGAACATAATGCAGTCCCATGTTGACTGCATCGTCCACAGACCTGTTTGCTCTGTAGGCAAACTGAAGAGGATCCAGCAAGGGTCCAGTAATGTCCTTCAGGTGGGCCAGCACCAGTTTTTCAAATGACTTCATGACCTGTAGTCTGTAGTCTGAGGCCTGTAGTCATTTAGTCCTTTAATTTTGGATTTCTTTGTAATGGGGATGATGGTGGAGCGTTTGAAGCATGAAGGGACTTTGCACAGCTCCAGTGATCTGTTGAAGATCTGTGTGAAGATGGGGGCCAGCTGGTCAGCACAGGATTTCAGACAGGCT
>NW_015505537.1:1886307-1901183 GCF_001515645.1 Sinocyclocheilus grahami | reverse complement strand
GTGGAACAGAGTGATATGCATCCTTTATTGTGGTGTAACAGTGATCCAATATATTACTGTCTCTGGTGGGACATGTGATGTGCTGTCTGTATTTTGGCAGTTCACGGGAGAGATTTGCTTTATTAAAGTCCCCAGGAAAGATTAAAACAGAGTCCGGGTGTTGTTGCTCTGTCTCTGTGATCTGATCAGCTAGTTGTTGTAAAGCCGAGCTCACATGCGCTTGCGGAGGAATGTAAACACTGACGAGAATGAACGAGCAAAACTCCCACGGCGAGTAGAAAGGCTTACAGTTAATGAAAAGCTTTCTAGAGCTGGACAGCACATCTTCTTTAACACGGTTACATCTGTACACCACCTTTCGTTGATGTAAAAGCATGTCCCGCCGCCGCGCATTTTCTACGTTGATTCTGCATCGCGGTCTTATTTAATGCGCTGTCCGGTATAGCGTCATTCTGCCAGGTTTCGTGAAACACAGAGCAGCAGAGTGTGAGAATCCTCATTTGTCCGGGAGAGCAGAAGGAGTTCGTCCGCTTTGTTGGGTAGAGAGCAGAGGTTCGCCAGATGGATGCTGGGCAACAGCGTTTGAAATCATGATCAGCGCAGCTGCTCCACCAACTTCTATGTCCAGCAAAACATCAGAATAGTCGAAAACCGATAATATATCGGGTGATGTGTAGTGCCGAATGTCCAGCAATTCATCTCTGGTGAAACTGATTGCAGGGATATAACTAAAGACAGGACAAACTAACAAAAACAAATGCAGAGCATGCCACGGAGGCCGCCATCGTCATCGGCGCCATCTTGATTGAATGAGTACAGCATTAGCTTTACTCAAGAAACATTATATTTATAAAGGCTAATGTGTTTTTTGTATTTGAGGAGCGGAGAAGAGTGTCTTAGCATTTGTTGTCAAGTCACAGTCAAATAGCTTGTGCGAAGAACTGAATCTTTTATAATATGATACTTAGGCCAAATAACAGAAAAAAAACTGAGCGCCCATATAGCGACAGAAAACTGTATAACCTGCAAGTTCATGAAAATGTAAATGCGATGCCCCTACTGCCTCTGATGTGGCGGTAATGAAAAAACATTCACTGGTCAAACGCTTAGTATTTGAACTTGATTTCAGTGAAATGTTAATAATATAATGACACATGCAACAATGCAAATAAACGTGGCCTTATTTGTAGGCCTATATATCTATATGGTAACACTAGCTAACATTAATTAAATTTTATTGTATAATGTATTAACTAACATGAGCATACAATGAACAATACATGTATTACAGTATTTATTCATCTTTGTTAATGTTAGTTAATGAAAATGTTGTTCATTGGTAGTTCATATTAGTTCACAGTGCATTAACTAATGTTAACAAACACAACGTTTGATTTTAATAATGCATTAGTAAATGTTGAAATTAACATTAATAAATGCTGCAGAAGTATTGTTCATTCTTAGTTCATGTTAACTACACTGGTTAACTAATGTTAACAAACACAACGTTTGATTTTAATAATGCATTAGTAAATGTTGAAATTAACATTAATAAATGCTGCAGAAGTATTGTTCATTCTTAGTTCATGTTAACTACACTGGTTAACTAATGTTAACTAATGAATCTTATTGTGAAGTGTTGCCATTTATATAAATTTATCTGTATACAATAAAGCCACAATAACTACCAATAGGAGGTTTCTGGCTGACAGCAAAAACGTATTTTGCCTATGTCACAATATGAGGTAAATCCGGCCCTGTACATGATACTGATTTTTGTTGCCAAATTGGTTTGGAACAGTTGTTGAATTGACTTGTAATGATGTTCAATATAAAAATGAAAAATACAAAATATAGCTTAGATGTAGTGAACTTTGCCAAGTTGCTGCAGCTTAGCTTGCTACATTTTCCAGGGCTGTAGCTTTAGCGTAGTGAAGCGTAAAGGGATAGTTAACCCAAAAATGAAAATTTGATGTTTATCTGCTTGCCTATGTCACAATATGAGGTAAATCCGGCCCTGTACATGATACTGATTTTTGTTGCCAAATTGGTTTGGAACAGTTGTTGAATTGACTTGTAATGATGTTCAATATAAAAATGAAAAATACAAAATATAGCTTAGATGTAGTGAACTTTGCCAAGTTGCTGCAGCTTAGCTTGCTACATTTTCCAGGGCTGTAGCTTTAGTGTAGTGAAGCGTAAAGGGATAGTTCACCCAAAAATGAAAATTTGATGTTTATCTGCTTACCCCCAGGGCATATATAGGTTTTTTTTTACCTCTCACCTCCCCCGTGAATCACGCAATGTCTGAACTGTACTGAGCGGCGGTGTGTCCTCCTGAGCGCGTTCTCAACAGCAGGCGCATGAGGCGTCTCAGGAGGACACGCCGCCGCTCAGGACAGTTCGAACAGTTCGGACATTGCGTGAATCAGAGGTAAAAAGCGATGTAAATACTGTTCAGTTTCTTGCACAGACCGATCGTTTTGTGTCTTCTTTACACATCAATGTGTCGTCACGAGCCACAGGGTTAAATTTGGTTTTGTTTGTGTATGTTTTTTTTTTTACACTCAAAGCCGTGATTCCCATTCACCTCCATTATAAGACTGACAGACTGCAATGGTTTGTGTTAAAAATAGTTTGTGTTCTACTGAAGAAACAAAGTCACCTACATCTTGGATGCCCTGGAGGTAAGCAGATAAACATCAAATTTTCATTTTTGGGTGAACTATCCCTTTAATTTAATGAAGAGTAACTGTTAGCTTAGCTCACTACATTTTAAGGGCTTGCCCAACACTCCCAAATGGCGAGTAATTAAATGTTATTTTATGTGTTTTTGAACAATATTAATATAAAGTGAGATCTGTTTATTGTTATGTTGGGATTTAAAAGGAATTCTGTTATGTATTAATTTTTGGGTGTTACCATTTGTGCTGAAGAGTAGAGCCTGTGGTTAAGTCGAGGATGGGCCAAAGCTATACTCTCCATACTGCTTTGCTTAAATATAGTAAAACCACACGTTGATGCAGTGATAGTCTCTTTTTGAATGTGATTCAGGCTCTTAGCTAGCAAACTAACATAGCTATAAAAGAGAAGAGTTAATGTTATTAAATTAAATTGTTTTAATCAATACAGCTAAGTTTCAGCAACTTAAAATTATAAAGTGGAGTTTAATTGTATTTTAGGAAATATTCTTTTAGTGAACTCATGAAGTTTACAGTACTGAAGATTATTGGATTTTTGCTGACAGCTACTTTGACTATGGTAACGAACACATTCCCCTATGTTTCCTTACAATTTCAACAATATCCTTTTCAAAAAAAAATAAATAAATAAATAATAATAATAATAATAGTCGCTTCCTGAGAATGACCCAGTGACATTCATAACATTTCCATTGTTGTCACATTATCTGTCATTAGAGAATAGAGTGTTTATTCCTCCCCTGATGAAGAGGCAGATATGTTATGAACTGTGTGGTTGAAGTGAGAAAAAAATAAATAAATGTGTAGTTGTTATTGCAGTGTTCAATGAGTGAAAGAGGATGGATGTTTACATATTTAACTTACATGCTTTTTTTTTTTTAATTATGACTCATGGGCTTTTTTATGCTCAGGGGTCATAAAACAGTCCTCTTTCATTTCATCACAGTATAGAATAAGCACTGACAGAGAAAAGAGAGGATGAGGTCTTACAACTAAAGGGTTGGAAAGAATTTGACCTTTGCTCCAAATATTAATGCCGTCTCAATCACGTTTTATGTGAATGCTAGGGATTCATATTCTTTCACATTTGCAGGACAAAACTATTTATTTATTTGTGTTTATTTATTTATTAATCCATTCATCTATTTATGTTGATGCAGTTATAAAAGTACAAAAAGCAATCTCAAAACAGTTTATTGAGGGGGTCAGTTGGAAATCAAGAAAAAAAATACTGTAATATAAACAGTGAAAATTATTCATTTTCGGTTGAGTCAATTAGAATTTCAATATTTTCTTTCTGAGTTGGATTTGGACATTAAATATCTCTTTGTATTTTTCTCAGGTTTAAGCAGAATAATGTAACACTTTGGAGTGAAGATACACAGCAACAGGCCATAACTGGAGGCAAGAATGGCAAAAATCTCCACAGCCACTGTGTACTTTCCTGGTGAACTGACATACGCTGGCACAAACGCAATCCACACAGCACAGAAAATTAGCATGCTGAAAGTAATAAATTTAGCCTCATTGAAATTATCTGGGAGCTTTCGAGCAAAGAAGGCCAGCACGAAGCAGACAGCTGCAAGCAAGCCAATGTATCCCAGCACCAGGGAGAAGGCCAGCGGAGAGCCCACATCACATAAAAGAATAATCCGCGCAGTTTCACGAGTCATGAGCTTACGTGGGACAGGAGGTGCCACACTCAGCCATGTGCAGCAAATCACCACTTGCACAGCGGTGCACAAGAAGATAATGCCACGCTGTTGTAGAGGGCCGAACCATTTCATTACATTACTGCCAGGTAGAGTGGCTCTGAAAGCCATGAGTACAACCATAGTCTTCCCCAGAATGCAAGACAGACAGAGAGAGAATGCAATGCCAAATGCAGTGTGGCGAAGCCCGCAAGACCAGGATGTGGGCTGCCCAATAAAAGCTAGTGCACACAGAAAACAAAGCCACAGTGAACTAAGAATTAGGAAACTGAGCTCGGAGTTGTTAGCTCTGACTAAGGGTGTGTGCCGTTTAAGGGTAAATATCAAAGCAACTGCGAGTGTGAAACAGGATCCCAGCAGAGCCACAGCCAGTAAAGTGATGCCCATAGTATCGCTGTAGGAAAGGAAATCCACCAGCTTGGGGACACAGGTGTCTCGTCTAGTATTGGACCAGAACTCAGGCAGGCACTTTTCACACTCTAAGGCATCTAAAAATAAAGCATAAGATTATATATATATTTTTTAAGAACACAAAAGCTGTCCTCCACTATAAAGATGTATTGTGGACAGAAGCAAAACAGATTTTAAACTTATCTAAATCAATCCTTCAAAATTTTAATTTTGTTATACACATAAACATCAGCTGGACAGAGGTGATTTAGGACACACCTGTCTGATTGCTAACCTCCCCAGCTGCACAGACAATGCAGTCAAAGCAGCAGAGAGGAAAGTTTGGCCTGGTAGCCTTTCTAGTGCCTGGAGGACAGCTGTTGCTGCAGACAGACATAGGGACCTGCAATTCAGAGAGAAGACCAACTACAGATATATACATCATAAATTGATGTGCAAACACAAGAGCTACAGGGAGAAAATGGATACAAATATCCACACTGAATACCGAAACCTCTCACAGATAAATAAGGATATTATACTGGAGCAGTACTTGTTTCTGGTTTCCATTCCAGATTATGTTTTTCTCTTCAATCACTAGTTTGGGTTGCATCGTTTCATCAAATCTTCCCACAGTGGCATACCACACCTCCCCGTTGCCACTGAGCTGCCAGTTAATGAGATCATACATGGCCACAGGATCTCCATTGGCATCAAACTTAGTCTCCTCACCAAAGTCATTAGTAAAGTGGACATGCTTTAAATAATTCAGGAGCTTCATGTGTATGAGTGATTGGATGAGACACAGAAAGTGAAAAGGAGAAAAATAAAAATAAAACATTATATGGGAACAGTGGTCACATTTAATTTTATTATCTAATCTAGAGAACATTGATTTTAAGTCACAAAGCGTACATATATAAAGGTGAAATGAAGGGATAAACTGAATTTTACCTGCCATGGCTGTACGCTGCTGGTGTTGGGGCACAATCCCCCAGGGAAAGGCCCTTTGCCTGGTTCACAGCGAAGCATTGAATCCAGAGCATGAGCAATGGCGTACACTGCCTTGTAAACATTATAGGAGATTCTGAGCTGAGATACATCTGAGTAGATGTTACCTGTTTTGGCCAGTATTTCCGAGCCATTACAGGGGGGTCTATAAGAGGAGCCCTTATTGCTTGTACCTAGAGAACACTTAAACATCTCCTCCCAGAATTGCAGAACAAATGGGTCCTGTGGGTATTTGGAGGGATGTAGCCGTTGCAGGAAAGGCTCCAGGCCAGGGATATCAGCCCTGCGGATGGCATAGCCCATAGAGCCCTGCAGGATGGAATGAAATTCAGGAGTGGAGAGGACAGCTGCTGTTATCCAGGCCTCGCTGGCCAACCATTGAATATCAGTGAGATTTTGGCGAAGGGCCTCCAAGAAGAGAGCTCTTGCATCTTGCTCTAAAGCAAAAACCAGAACCACACTTGTTCCTGATTCACGGATCCTCTGTACAATCCTGGAAATCTCTGTTTGCTCATGGTTTTTTGGAATAATTTCATAAAAAGCAATACATGCGCCTAGTTTGGTCACCTCATCATTAAAAATTTGAGCACCACCACGGCCATAAGCATCATCCCCTGCGAATGTGCCTACCCAGCTCCAACCAAAGTGTCGCACCAGTTGTGCAAGAGCATCCACTTGGAAAAAGTCGCTAGGCATAGTCCTTAGAAATGCAGGAAACTCTAATTTATTACTGAGACACGCACAGCTGGAGAAATAGCTTACCTAGGGAGAGGGAAAGAGAGGAGAGAGCATAGCGTATGTGACTCAAAAACATGAATGCACCTCCACAGGTGCATTACAAATTCACAACTCACCTGTGGAACATGAAAAACACCCAGAAACCGTGCAACCACTAGGGATAATGTCGATCCTCCATCACCAATGACAACAGGCACCCTACCTCGGCACTCTGAAATGCCTGTGCCTTCTTTATTCCCATTCATCAGGGCCAAGGCTGTGCGGAGGGCATGGAAATGGGTACTGCATGAATCATAAATCGTATAACCCATAGTTAAGTTGGCTAGTAGTTGTCTATCTCTGTTGATCTCCTCTATGGCAAAAATCATGGTCTGCATCCATCTAAATGTTCGGAAATTAAACCTTTTCGGGACAAAGTAAATTAAATAATCACAAAATATATTTGTTTTAATGTTCAAAACATTTCTGCAGAAAATGGTTAGGGTTAGGTACTGTTCAAAGTGCTTAAGAGAGAGAATGTCAGTCTAAAATTTCATTAAGAAGCATAGAAGCAAAAAGAAAACACCATAACATTTGAAAGTTTCAATCATAAACGCAGCATTTTAATATTTTGTGATAAGACTCTATTGACATACTGACCCTGAGCACTGCGTTGGATGTGGCTCGGCAGTAAAAGATGAGGGAGATTCCAGTACAGTGTCGTGCAGAGAGAAGAGGGCACCGATCATGATGTCTCCTTCTTTGATCAGCACAGGCAGATCTGAGGTGCTGCGGATGAGTCGACAGTTCTGAAGGAGCTGTGAAGAGATCAAAGTGCTGAGCAACAATGTCAAACACACATACACACTCTGAAATGCCATCCTTTCTCTGTAGACTTCACTGCTTGAACCAAACTATACACCACTTTAAAACTTCATTGTACACACAGACGGATTTCCAAAATGATATGATGCCAGCATTTACAGATGAATGAACACACATTATAGCTCATTCTTTTTAACAGTGCGCACAAGAATCACCTAAGCCCACCTTTATACTGAACTCTGAAGCAACCGCAGATAAACTTACATTAACCATACACATTCCCTGAGGGAATTACTCAATGGAAAGAAAAGCTCTATCAGAACAATAGACTCATTATTTTTGCACAGTCCTTCATATATAAATACACACACTTAACCACAATAGAAACAATATGAAAGAAATGTTCATTATTATTATTATTATTATTTTCCCTGCAAGATTATGTGGCTAGTAAACTAATTAATTAATCATAAATCTGTTATTGCTTTGGAATGAAAAAAAAAACAAATGACAGAATAGGCACAGTAATAGCACAACATGATACATGTTACAAAACATAATAATTGTCACAATAACTGCCACAAGCTATGTTTAAATACATACACACAGAGGGAACTGGGGTATTCTAAATTATAGCTCCAGGCTATAGTTTTCATTGTCTTCACATTAATATTACCAGGAGACTGCTACTGTTGTATGCTAAGAGCACCCATGATGAGCTCTCACAGTATTCGTAGTGTTAGATTACAGCACAGTAAGAGGTTGTTGTAAAATGCTATAGGATTGAATTTTTGAGGGTTTTGTAAAAGCATAATTTTATATATTATCCAATTAATTTTAATATTTAAATATATATATATATATATATATATATATATATATATAATCTTATATTTGTTTTTTGATTACATTTATACTGGCTTAAAATATATTTAAATGTCTGAAATACAGACAGCAGTGGCGTTGAATGAATTTGAATCACATTAAAACATTGCATTAGTCTACATAACAACAAATAAAAATGCAATATTGCACTGCAGATGTTTGCACTTGAGTTGCTCCACCCATTTCAATAGAAAATTAGATTTCTTGCTGAAAACTTGCTAATAAAGATACATAAAATTATATGATAAAGCTAGGCTTGTTGAATATTAGATCCCTTCCTACAAAATCAATTTTTGTAAATGACATGATCACAGATCATAACCCACACATCCTCTATTTGACTGGCTGATTACATTACTTTTTTTTAATTGGTTTTCTTTATACATAACATACTAGTACAAAAAAGCAACAATAAATGAGTAAATGTATTGTGTACAACAATAAATAGAATAATAAATTAATAAATAAAAATGACATCAAAATAATTAAATAATTAAACATATAAAATAAAATAAGAATATAATCATAAGAATAATAATGGTGATAACTAAATAATAAATAAACAAACAAACAAACAACAAAGATAACACTATAATGCACAACAGGGTAGGCAAGTCACAATTTAAACATGGATCTAGTATCAGTTATCCTTTGAAGCAACAATCTGAATAAAATTCTCCCACATGTCAACATCTCTATGATTACCATTCAGTTTAGCTAACATTTTTTCCATAGGATACATTCTCAAACAAATTCAATCCACATTTTAATTGTAGGACATTGAATATCTTTCCAAAATCTAAGTGTTAGACATACTGCTGTGACTACACCCACCGCAATTAGAGATAACTTGTTGTTTTTACTCTGAGGAATCTCAGATTTATCTCCTAACAGACATATCCTGGGTGAGAGTGGGATGTCAAATCCCAAACATCTTACTAGATATTTTAACACAACTTTCCAAAAAGGTTGAATCTCTGAACATTGCCAAAGGGCATGACTGTATGTAGGTTGAATATATGTATGTTCTTCTTTACATTTCCAGCATTTATTATCCTTCATACAACCCATTCTAAAAAGTTGAACTGGTGTGTAATAATAGCTATTTAATACCTTATATTGGATAAATTTACCAGTAACACTTTATTTTAAGGATCAAATTTTAGCTATTAATTAGTTGCTTATTAGCATGCATATTACTAGCATATTGGCTGTTTATTAGTATTTCTAAAGCACATATAAATGCCTTATTCTGCATGACCGTATTTTACATCCCTTAATCCCTTTACATCCCTTAATCCACCCCATACCTAAACTTAACAACTCATTTACTAACTATTAATAAGCAGCAAACTAGGAGTTTTTTCAGTGAAAACTCTTAGTTAATTGTGAATATGTGTTCCCTATTCAAAATTTTTGCCAATTTACCTCTTGCTTCCTTTATATACATTCCACTGTAGGACAAAATTATGTTCCAATTATCTTTCTCTATGTCACTATAAATGCCTTTCTGCCAAATCAGTCTCAGATTTTCACAGTTATTGTCATCAATCCTTAAACAGAGTTGATCAAATTTAGATGCTTTTTGAAGGTGTCTTGGTAATTCATAGATATTTTCTAAAACATTTTTGCTTTGTTCCATGGGAACCTTTGCCTCTAAGCAGTGTCTAATTTGTAAATATTTCTAGAAATGGTCCTGGCTATCTAACTGATTTTTTTTTCTTTAAAATGATTATAAGACAAAAGCTTACCATTACTAAATAAATCATTTAAAATACATATTCTGATTCTAAACCACTGTCCCCAAAACAAGGGCTTTTTCTCTACTTTAACATGAGGGTTATTCCATACTGAGAAGTAATATTGACACCTGTGAGAAATCTGACAGTTTTTCAAACCTCTTTAGAGAGAAGCAATATTGGGTTGGTCATATGATGTTGCAAGTCCCCTCTTGGTTTTGTGAAAAAGCCTCTATTGGCCGAAAAGGGGAAGTAAGTAGTTGTTCTATTAATACCCAATCTAAATCTAAATCCTCATTCCCACAGTGTCTAGCGAGCTTAGACATTTCAAATGCTATTTTATAGAGCTACATTAGGCAATGCTAAACGTCTCAGGTTACTTATGTAACCATGGTTCCCTGAGTACACTGCACTGCGTCCTCTAGGGGTCGCTATTGGGGGGGGACGCCTCGTCGTGACCCGTGTCTGAAGCATACATTGAAAAAACACCAACTCGTTGGCCGGCTATAGTATAAATAGGCGCCGGGAGCACACATCATTCACTTCTTCGTCTGAAGCTTGCGTCCGCAGCATGGCAAGAAACCTGGAGGACGCAGTGTCTCGTTCCCTACTCAGGGAACCATGGTTACATAAGTAACCTGAGACGTTCCCTTTAATGGGAAATTCGAACTGCGTCCTATAGGGGTCACTATGGGGAACGGTATAACCACGACACCATGCTGAGGGGAGTGCATGCCAGAACCATGGCGAGCACTAAGTACCAACTCTACCATATTGCCATGGGAGTTGCCCCTGGGACGTTAGATGGCTGTCAGTGACGTTATTCCCTACGGCCAAAGGCCTAGGCTACATACCCCAAGCATCCCAAAACGCTATGTTTGAGAAGTCATCAAGTCAATCTACGGCTAATATGCTGGAGTGACTAGCAGTAAATCTGTAGCTGAGGGAGCAAACATCCAGCTCTCAATCGAAAGGGAGCTCGACCTACAGCATGTTCCAATGTTGGAACAACTAGCAGTTATTTAGCTGAGGGAACAACACACCCAGTTCTCAAATGAGAAGGGGGCTCGACCTGCAGCATGTTCCAAAGATGGAACAGCTAACAATAATTTACTTAGCTGTGGGAGCAACAAACCTAGTTCTCATTCGAGAAGGGGGCTCGACCTACAGCATGTTCCAATGCTGGAACGGCTAGCAGTAGTTTATCTTGGCTGAGGGAGCACAAACCCAGCTCTCAATGAGAGGGGGCTCGACCAGCGTGATTGTAAAATCAGAAGGGTAAGCGTACTACAAGCTAGCCAAACACCCAGCGCATTAGGGAGGTAGAGGAAGGGCCTAAATCGCCTGATGCTGCTGGTTCCAGGTGCTCTGGAGAAACAGAGAACTCAAACTTCTCATGTGAGAGGAGAACTCCGAATTCAGAGGAATTGCATTGCTCATTCCAGGTAATCCTTTGATAAAAAAGGGGAGCACTGCTCAATACTACCTACCACGAGCACAGCCCATGGAGCGAGGACTCCAACTCTTCAGAGAGGATTAACGCTCGAAAGAAACACCATACTCACAATAACCCTCAATGGTGAGGGGAGCGATGCTTCCAGAGTGTGTTGATAGAGACACACTAGTTGAGTGGAGCCCAAGGTACCGGGGTCTAAACCAACTCAGAGAAAGGGAACAAGGTCAATAACGCGTAACCCTTACCATACAGGATTTCAGAAAAGTGGGCAAAGCATAACGTGCACACTTACCACTTATGTGGATTTGAAGAAAAGTGTGCAAAGCTTACGTGTGCACTTACCATAGTATATGGCATATATGGTATATATTTAATTTAGAGTTTTCCAAGCATCTGTTTGCAGATACCCGGAAGTACTGGGCCAAACGGGAGAGGCAAGCTCAAATACAACCCTCAAAGGTGAGGGGAGCACTGCCCGAGACAGCATTTACACAGGAAGGTTCTCGTAATGCCACCTATACCTCCCGCTCGATGCCTCAGCAAGAGGGGATATCCTGGTGATCGGGAAGTCCCTCAGGGCGACCCAGATATGGTAAACCAGTCAGGCATGAAAGCGTAACCACAGCCTGGACGTCCAGGAAATTTTTGCAGTGATGCGCCAGGTGATCACGAAGGCTTCCACAGAAGCCTGTGTTATGGCCACATGATCCAGTAAAAATATGAAGCCGAAACCCGGCTTTTCTTACCGTCTGGGCATATATCGACGAGTGAAATAAACACTGCAAGTCGAGCACCCGGTTTCTGAACCCAGCAGAGGGGGGGTGCCCATCGAGGACCTACCCTAGAAAGGGACAGAAACACACAGGGTCCCGGGAAACACTGCAAAGAAACTAGCAGAAGGGTTATACACACAACCACCATCTCATTAGATGCACACATATACAGTGTATATATATATATATATATATATGTATTTATATATACATATATTTAGACATGGATCATACTCACCCACCATGGAACTATGTCCGAAGAAGCCTCTAGACCGGACCATCAGTAAGATGGTCACTATGAAGCCATAGAACCAACCAAACCTAGTAGGTCCAGCATAAGAGACTATAATGCAGGAAAATTTCCCACCTAACCTTGGTCAGGTGGAGAGATGGTGGTTACAGGGGAATTAGGAAATGAAGATAAGGGCAGATGTAAGACCCCCGAAGGAAATGAGTAGATACTGAGGTATCAATCTGATCCGGACAAAAGCGCTGACGCCCTGTCTGGATCACATCGCTTAGGTATTTTACTTACCTTCCTTTGACCCGCTATTCTTCCTACCCCTACCCACGGGCGGGGGAGGAGCATGAGCCGCGACACTAGTCTTCTGAGCCAGTCTCTGATCCTCAAACCGAGGCGGGCTAGGACCCCTGGGTTTGTTCTGGCTCAGATCCGGACTTAGTGAAGGCCGCTATCCCGGTCTTTCAGTAGGTCAGCCTGATATGCTTAGAGCATCACCATCGTGTGCAATGAAGCAACAGCCCGACCTGCTGCTGCTGCGTATGCCCTGGCATTCGAGCGAGATGTCAAGGAGGGGAGACTTAGAGGAAAAAACGGCCTCTTCCATTCCTTCTCAATGTTTATATGGAAAACAGGAAGAAAGGAAGGCTCACCTGAGCTGGAGAGTTATGGCCAGAAAAATAACGTTCATCAAGATACTTCGTGACATCAATTTCTTCACCCGCTTCACAGCAAGTAAAGCCTCGCCGTGGCGCGATCCATAGTTTCCAAAAGCTCATCATACGCAGGGCAGGAGGATTGGGAAGGCTCAGCCTCAGCTTCTTTGCCCTCCTCAGACATTTCCTGCTTTTGCTGGGCTGATCCCAGCAGAGCACTGGCCCCTGAATCAGACAATGTTAATGAAATAACATCATCCTCCAGCGGCTCACTCTCGTGCACAGCCAACGATCGCGAAAGGGAAACCTCTCTTCAAACTCATCGGCCAGATCCACCTGCGATCCCCACAAGCTCATTCTCCTCCGTGCCTCAGCGGGTCCTGAATCTCGGGAAGCAGACAGCGGCCCCTTTTTCCTCGAAAAGAGAGACAAACGAGAGCGGAGCTTATTCCCTTGGAAAAAACATTCACAGTGCACGCCGATTGCCCCCTCGGAGGCATCGCGTGCGTGCTTTTCGCCCAAACAAATAACGCATAGATCGTGTGTGTCATCGGATGTTAAACAACGTCAACATGGATGCACACATCCTTAAACGCTTTGCTAGTGCTCGCCATAATGATATGAATAGAGATCACTCTTACCACAGAAATGCACGCTTCAAACAAAACAGTCAATGAAGACAAAGAAGAGAGGGATGTGTGCTCCTGGCGCCTATTTATACTATAGTCGCACCGGTAGTGACGTCATGGCTGTCGCCGGCCAATGAGTTGGTGTTTTTTCAATGTATGCTTCAGACACGGGTCACGACGAGGTGTTCCCCCCCATAGCAACCCCTAGAGGACGCAGTTCGAAGTTCCCATGAAAGGGAACCTTCCTTATCTCTAGACATATATCATTTATTACCCCTAATCTTTTTACCTTTACATTAAAAAAATATCTTGTTATGCAATATTATCACCTAATATTGGTATCAATCTTTTTGTCAGCTTGTTTTCTTTCAATTAGGACTGGTTTATTGTTTTGTTTTTTGTTTTTTTTGGAACTGATTCATCATAGGCCTCATTAATCTGAGCTTATGTACCTCAGTTTTTGAGTGATAAAAGTGATATTTTTGCTTAATTTTATCAGTATTAAATAAAATATGAAAAAAATCACTGTTTATCACACTAGCATGCTTTAATATTTAACCAAGGAATTTGTTTTGAAAAGCTTTTATTTTGCACAAAATTTCAAAATAAACACACACACCATAAAGCTCCTATTTTACAAATAATAATGCAGTCAGACAGGGACGTACACAGACATTTTGAGGGGCAGGGGCTCTAGTGGAAAAAAGGGCATTTCTCATATTTATTTTAAAAAATAATTCTAAACAAAACATTAAATATATTAGGGGTGTGCGATATTGATGAAAAATAGCTATATCTCAATATTTTCTGGGATTTTATCGATAACGATAATTAGACAATATTTTGCTGAGTGTGTTATTGTGCTGGTATCTTAAGGACTGCTGTGGACAGCTTTATCAGCTACAGTTTTTGATATTTTGCATATTCTGTGTGGTGATCAGTTCTCTTTCAGTCGGTCACTCTCGACGTCACGTCGGAGGACCGACGAATTGGGATCTCGCTTAGAGGGACCAATCTACTTTGAGTGTAAACTAACCGAGCCAATGCACATTGGCATGCGATTATTGCATCCAGCTGCCGCTGATCACAGCGTGAGTATAAGTAGGCAGCAGATGCAGCGCATATTCAGCTTTTCGCTTC